>NC_134485.1:323512937-323847937 GCF_040206685.1 Ascaphus truei | reverse complement strand
TTATAGGAGTCACATTCAGTCACACATTGCACCACCCTGAGGAAGGTGCCTCTGTGCGGACTGAAACGTTGGTTACTGTGCCCTGCATATTCCCAATACAACTTGTTTTGTTTCAACTTACTGTGTGCTGTCTCTCTGTCATCGGACCAGTTCTGGTAACTATACATTTAATTCATTTAATACGTGACAAGCATCAGGATTACTTGGAGACTGTGTGTGCAACTCACTCCCTTCATTTTACCTGCTTGCGAGGGTTGCAGGGTGCGGCATCTTCTGGCATTCTCCTGATTCTTCCCCAGCAACTTCGGTGTCTCCGCTGCAGCTCCCCTAAAGATGGCTGCACGGTGTCAAATGATGCCATGTTGCCATGACAACGGGATGCTAAGTGACGTTGCGGCATTAAGTTGCCATGACAACTTGACGTCTTGACATCACTTAGAGTCCCGATGTCATGGCAACACAGCCATCTTTAGGCATCGGACATAGTGCAGGCGCGAGAGAGTGCGACCAAAAGCGTGATGTCATGTGCACCTGTACTTGTCGAGATTCATGGCCTGCATGTTTGCGCGATGGGGGGGGCGTGTCGGGGGGTGCGGCCGTGACGTCACAGAGCTGGTTCGCACTCAATGGGCGAACCGCTCACGACCTGGCTGTTGCGCGGAAAATTCAAACTTTGTTGTTGCGCCAAGCTCCGGTCGCCCCGTCGCGCTTATGCACACACTTGTGCACTATAGACAAACACATTGGCGTCCTAGTGTTTGTTTTTGGCACAAGCAACGTCGCTCGCGCTGTCTCCTGCACTATGGACGCAGCCTAACTGGAGCTGCAGAGGAGACACGGAAGTTGCTGGGGAAGAATCGGGAGCTTGTCAGTATATGCCGCACCACACCGCCGCCCGTAACACTCGCGAGCAGTTAAAATGCACTTGCCCCAGGCGAGGGGGCGAGTGCATTGGTTGAGATATATATATCACGTTACCATCCAGCAGGGCAGCAGAACAGCAAAGAGAGGCAGCACTCAGAGGTAAATCTGCAAACAAATGTATTGAAACAGACACATAAATCCAACGTTTTGATCCCACAGAGGGATCTTCTTCCTGGGTGTGTGTGTATTATATATCTACTATATATTTCTGAAAGCACTGTATGCCTGTCAGCGTGTCCTCTGTCCCTAGTGGCAATCGCATTGGAGCTTTGGCCCGTCACTCCGCCTCAGACCAATGAGATGGCTCCCTTGGACCACCCGCCCCTGCACACCTCTCATTGGGCTGAGGCGGAGTGACGGGCCAAAGGACACACACACAGAGACACACACACACACACCTCCCCCCTCCCGCCCAGGTAAGTCACACCACTGCGCGTCCCGCCTCAACTTATGGCCCCAGTAACTCACCTATTTCAGGCACGCACAGGCCCCACACAGGCCCACACACAGGCCCCATGCACACAGGCCCCCCACACACAGGCCCCACGCACACAGGCCCCCCACACACAGGCCCCCCACACACAGGGCGCTTCCTGCTGCCGCTTCCCCTTGCCCCCCTCCACCACCCCCTCCCCTTCCCGCCGCCCTTCGCCTTCCTGCCCGCCTTCCCGCCTCCCCACCCCCGCCTTCCCGCCTCTGCCTTATACCCGCCCTTACTCCAGCCGCCTCTGCCTTTCACCCACCGCCTCACAGCCGCTGCACGCACTCAACAGACACCCGCCACACTCGACACATACCTGCCACCACACACACCTGCTGCCTCCCGCCCGTACGCACCGACATCACTGACCCACCGCCTCACACCCTAGCAGAACCCCCACTCACAGACAGCACTCACAACCCACGCGCCACCTGCCGCCTCACACCCTAGCAGGACCCCCACTCACAGACAGCACTCACAACCCATGTGCCACCCGCCGCATCACACCCTAGCAGGACACACGCCTCACATTTTTACATCTGTTATGTCACCAAAATATACATTGTACTGTGGTGTTTACAATAAACCATTTTTAAACAACATCGTATTACATTTTATTCCATCTTTCTTTTCAATATTATTATCCAACCTTTACAACAAATAGTCACCTATTGTTCCACGATTTATAAATAATACTACCTATTACGCATTTACATCCCGGGCAACGCCGGGTCTCCCAGCTAGTATATATATATATACAGAAGATACCAGAGTTTTCAGTGGCGGTATTGGCGCAGAATGTCGGAATATCACACCAATTTATTCTTTGCCTCTGTATATATATATATGTAACGGGTCTTCCCCCACCCAATCGCAGATATAGTGTGAGTGCGGAGAACCTACTGTTACCAGGTGTGGTGCTTTACCTGTCAGGCTCACAGGAGGGCTGAGCTTCCGCCACGGGGAACCTGGGGCAAGTATATTATGAGTAACCCTGTACTCGGTGTAGCGCCTCCACCTGCGATGGCTCCCACCAGAGGGGGAGTGGTTCCTCGCAGGACAATATATCACTCAGCACACAGTATATATAATCACCAATACCTTTACTTGTGAGCATAGGAAACGTACTTGCATATAACATCAACAGATCAACAGGTGTCCCTCTCTAGAGGAGACACTAACTAATGCTTCTCACAGGACGCTACCCCCTTCAACAGGTGATCCCACCCCGTGTCCAAAAACCCCAGACAATATGTCCGCACCCTTTAAGGGAGAAGACATGTGTGACTGCGCAGCCACTAGTCCCGTAACAATAATAAGTAGGATCGTTGGTGCACTTGTTGATAAGGGTTACCTGCCGAGCACTCCAGTGCTCGGGCCTTCAACGGAGCTTCGCAAAGGATCCGATGACGGATGAACACAGGAACTACCGTCCGGGGCGATCCCACCCTGATAGCCTCTGCAGCAACACCGATGATCTGCGCCCAACCCTGGAGATAGTCTCTGTATCTTTATCACAGACTTGAGCCCAAGTCTCTTCTCAGGAAGCGCAGCGTCTGCTGTGTCCCTATCTATCACTAGTGCTACGATGACAGTGTCCCTAACCTAGGGCCTGTCCCTGTAGCACCACAAGCTGGGGAGTGAAGACCTACATGGGGCCTAGAGTTTACTGGCCTAATCCGTTCCCCTAGCTCTCCTGGCACTCACTGACACTCCCAGCCCCTGCAGCAACGCACTGCAATCTAAACACGATGCCCTCTTGTCAGCCCTCACAGCACTGACAGCCGTGACCTGACAAGATTGCATCCCACACGCACCTAAGGGCAGAGTCCCTAACCTAGGGGCCGTCCCTTATTAATTACCCACTAACCTGGTGGGGAGTTGGGGCCTGTCTGGGACCTGGGGAACCTTACCTGGTGTAGGAGCCACTTGCTCACTACACCCTTCCTTCCCCTTCTATCTCCCAGCTCCAACTGCCGTTGCTCAGCGCGTAAAATGTATCTATCTCCTCTACAGGGAGATACTCTAGCCCTATTAGCTCCCTGGTGTCACGTGGGGCACTGCTGAGGCTCATGGGACTTGTAGTCCCTTCCAAGAGCCTTCCCTGGTAGGGTAGTGTTCGCGCGCTTATCACTGCGCATGCGCAATGTCCCTGGCTGGCCGCTGCATGCAGGGACTCACTTAGCATGCACGACCACATAGGGAATGGTGGCACCCTGCCGCCCTGCTTCGGGAGCGCCGAGAGCTTTCGCAATGCGATCGCGGCCCTGGCAACCGGCCGCGCGCGTCCCCGGCAACCCGATTCAAGCCAGGTCCTCACCGCTCCCACTCTTGTGATCGGCCGACGGGACCGCCATTGGACTCGGCGGCCCCCGCGATCGCTACCAAGGTGAGGGGGGGCTTGATAGGCAGGGTGACCTGGCTACATCCTCCCCCTGGTGAAATCCCAATGTCCTCGCTTGGAAAGCCGACATAACCATGCACAAACATTATATAATAAAAATGCAGTACATAGAATATACAACATATCACATGAGCTTCATATGACTTGGTACCCCACACAAAACCCACAGTAATACCCGAGGCCAACTGAGTGATTGCTGTTTGCCGAGACCATGTGTGGGGTGCCCCTAACTGATCATGTGGGGGTACCTCACTTTTGCGTTTGTGAGCCTCCCCCGGGAGAATCTCTTGGAGAGCACGCTCGGGGGTAACAGTCACAGGGTCCTTACTATTTCCTCCCCCTGGTGGACGGAATAGTACCATGTCTCTTGGCCAGACCTTTACCCGGCCATCCGCGGCATGGATACGATAGGCTAGGAGGTCTTGGCCTTTTCCACGGTCCACCACATGGTGAATGGAACGCTCCTTTTTGGGCTTAAAGGAGGCAATTTTTACTAAATCCCTCGCCACACAGTCCTTGTCCCTACGTACTTGCGAAGCTTCCACTGCAAAGTGAGCAAGTAGCAATGTCTCTTTACTCAAAGTCTCTATACTCAAGGTCCCGGTTACATCCTGCAGGGGGTAAAGTGTTGATACCTTACCACTGCATTGATGCACGGTGGCCAACAGGTCCTCGGGGACGCTGTCAGTTCCCACCTCGGCTGTCTTGGGACCTGCCCCCGGCACTTCTGGGGCAGTCCACTCACTTTCTTGAAACTCGGGAGCGTTGGATCCCAGTCCTGGGACCATTTGGGTTGGAGCGCACAGGCTCACTCTCAGGTCAGGAGCCTTAGTTTGGGCCTTTTCCACGGCCGCCCCCATCGGAGTCTGTGGGGAGTAAGGTGGTTCCTCACCACTTCGCTGGCTTGCGATGGGTTCCCTCCGACACACTGGGAGTCGCCACGGCCGTGGGACTCTTCCGCGGCTCTGGCCGCACCAGCGCTTGCTCTGGTGCCACTAGCGGAAGTGCACCTAACTTTTCCTGGGGATTCACCTTACCCTTGGCGTGGTTGCAGGTACTGATCCCAAGCCTGGGACCGATGGTACCACTGTGGTAGGCCGGACTGGCAGTTGTAGGGCCCCCGGGCCCACAGCAGGGTCCGCAGCAGATGCTTCAGCTTCACTTTAGTGGTCTGCCGGCTGGCGCATCACCACAGCTGGTTGTTGGTCGCTGGAATCACTAAGAGAGGATGGGGGTAGAGACACCTTACCCTGTGATTCCGGAATCTGCGGTTCAGACAGGTTGCTCTCTCCACTAAGTAACCTCTCCATCTTTTTCCTCTCTTGTTCTTTCTTTATCAGGTCCTGTGCAGCACTTCTTCTGCGAGTCTTCCACCGCGCTAGGTCATCCTGCCACGTGTCATCTTCTTCATACCTCATGTCACACCTTAGCACAAATGCATCTATTCCGGGAAATTTCCGTCCCATACACACGTTACAGTGTAACCTCTCGCAGTCTATTTCATTCCCAGGGGAAAAATACTTTGTCTCTGCAACAGTGTCTGAAACATCACTTTGGAAACACAGGCCCCCTGATACCTCTGTGATTAAGACAGACTGATTAGCAGTGTAACTCACTTCAGTAGAGAGGTCAGGCTCCTCCTCCTCCTCCTCTTTTGGCAGTTCTGTAGGCTACAGCAGCCCGGGTTTCAGGAACTGCATCTCGCATTCTGCACACTTGGGCCCTCGGGTCAATTCACCGACGTGGCAATCACAACCGCTCATCGGCAGTGCAGGCATCCTTCCCCATCTACCACTGTTGTCGTGAGCACTAATGGTAACGTGGATAACTTGTCAGTCCAGCCACCAGTTACATTCCAGTCTTCTACTACACATGGGCACACTACCAGGGGCGAGCCTAACTTTGGGGCCCATATGACTTTATACAGCCGAGGGTGTATGTCGCTGCATCCGTTAACTCTCTTATGGTGAACAGAAGTGGCAGATTGCTGCTCAAGGCGCTCTCTCCGCCTGGTGGACTCTAGAGGAGGGGCACTATCAAGGGATAGTTCTGGCTCGGTGCTAAGCCACTCATGTTGCAGGGGCGGGGCTTAGGGTTTCCCGCCAAACCCGGACAACTTTCTGCAAGGTAATTCACCTCCTCGAGCTCAGCAGCACGTGCATGCTGCCAACTTGGGGAAAGTTGCCATGGCGCTGGGTCAGAGAAAACTAAAGGGTAACCCTCAGGGGGGCACCCTGGCATAAACAACGCAGACGGTGCCTCTGACAGGCATATATCCCACGTGTATGTCACCACAACAAGCATCAAGCTCCACGCGGACGTGGGGTCTTCATCTACATCTATAATAAGGGCGTACGGCTACCCGGGGATTTTATGCACATGATCACAGACCTCCTCATCTGATATATTGGCGGGAAGGCCTTCTACGGCCACCACACGGCGGGGGCTAACATCTATCCTCAAGGCCCAGGTGAGGACCTCGTGTCCGGACTTTACAAACATGGTGGACAATTTGACAAAAAAATGGAACAGGGCACCCCAGGTCTGGATCTCAGCAGCGCCTCCAAATGTAACGGGTCTTCCCCCACCCAATCGCAGATATAGTGTGAGTGCGGAGAACCTACTGTTACCAGGTGTGGTGCTTTACCTGTTAGGCTCACAGGAGGGCTGAGCTTCCGCCACGGGGAACCTGGGGCAAGTATATTATGAGTAACCCTGTACTCGGTGCAGCACCTCCACCTGCGATGGCTCCCACCAGAGGGGGAGTGGTTCCTCGCAGGACAATGTATATCACTCAGCACACAGTATATATAACCACCAATACCTTTACTTGTGAGCATAGGAAACGTACTTGCATATAACATCAACAGATCAACAGGTGTCCCTCTCTAGAGGAGACACTAACTAATGCGTCTCGCAGGACGCTACCCCCTTCACCAGGTGATCCCAACCCGTGTCCAAAAACCCCACACAATATGTCCGCACCCTTTAAGGGAGAAGACATGTGTGACTGCGCAGCCACTAGTCCCGTAACAATAATAAGTAGGATCGTTGGTGCACTTGTTGATAAGGGTTACCTGCCGAGCACTCCAGTGCTTGGGCCTGCAACGGAGCTTCGCAAAGGATCCGATGACGGATGAACACAGGAACTACCGTCCGGGGCGATCCCACCCGGATGGCCTCTGCAGCAACACCGATGATCTGCGCCCAACCCTGGAGATAGTTTCTGTATCTTTATCACAGACTTGAGCCCAAGTCTCTTCTCAGGAAGCGCAGCGTCTGCTGTGTCCCTATCTATCACTAGTGCTACGATGACAGTGTCCCTAACCTAGGGCCTGTCCCTGTAGCACCACAAGCTGGGGAGTGAAGACCTACCTGGGGCCTAGGGGTTTACTGGCCTAATCCGTTCCCCTAGCTCTCCTGGCACTCACTGACACTCCCAGCCCCTGCAGCAACGCACTGCAATCTACACACGATGCACTCTTGTCAGCCCTCACAGCATTGACAGCCGTGACCTGATAAGATTGCATCCCACACGCACCTAAGGGCAGAGTCCCTAACCTAGGGGCCGTCCCTTATTAATTACCCACTAACCTGGTGGGGAGTTGGGGCCTGTCTGGGACCTGGGGAACCTTACCTTCCCCTTCTATCTCCCAGCTCCAACTGCCATTGCTCAGCACGCGAAATGTATCTATCTCCTCTACAGGGAGATACTCTAGCCCTATTGGCTCCCTGGCGTCATGTGGGGCGCTGCTGAGGCTCATGGGACTTGTAGTCCCTTCCAAGAGCCTTCCCTGGTAGGCTAGTGTTCGCGCGCTTATCACTGCGCATGCGCAATGTCCCTGGCTGGCCGCCGCATGCAGGGACTCACTGCGCATGCGCGACCACATAGGGAATGGCGGCGCCCTGCCGCCCTGCTTCGGGAGCGCCGGGAGCCTTCGCAACGCGATCGCGGCCCTGGCAACTGGCCGCGCGCGGCCTTGGCAACACCCTTGAAGCCAGGTCCTCACCGCTCCCACTCTTGTGATCGGCCGACGGGACTGCCATTGGACTCGGCGGCCCCCGCGATCGCTAGCAAGGTGAGGGGGGGCTTGATAGGCAGGGGGGGACCTGGCTACATATATATATATATATATATATATATATATATATATATATACACACACACACACACACACACACACACACACACACATACACACACACATACAGTATTTACATTATGTATAGAATGCAATCATTTAAGTATAGGTATATCACCACAAAGTATCCGGCCTCTCCTCCTTCTCTTACCGTGCACCTTGTAACCATGTACTATTTATCATTTTAACTCTATGCCCAGGACATACTTGAAAACAAGAGGTAACTCTCAATGTATAGAGTGATCCTCCGAAAAGGTAGGTGAAGCGGAGCACAGCCGTGCTTGTAAGGGATTTAGCAGGATAACAGCCAGTAGGATAAAAAGCTTCTTTATTAGGACAACATGGTGCAGACAGGAAAGACTCTCAATGTATTACTTCCTGTTAAAACATTTGATAAATAAATACAGAAATAAATAGAGGTTTGATAGATAAATAGAGGTTTGATAGATAAATAGAGGTTTGATAGATAAATAGATAATATTGGTGTAATAGATACATAGATAATAGAGGTGTAATAGATAGATAAATAGATAATAGGGGTATAATAGATAGATAATAGAGGTGTAATAGATATGTAAACCCCCCTCTGGGGTTACTATATGGATTAAAGGGGTTAACAAGGACTCTAGGCGATAACTCTGTGTAATGCCCCGTCAGATAGTATGTTGCAAATATCCTGGCCACACCCTGTTTTTGAAATATGTGGATGTGTCACCTGGTCTAAGGAGACTCATCATAGGCTAAATTCCGCCCCTTTTCTGCCTAGAAACGGGGTGGGAGAGAGGTTATAAATAGGACGGGAGAAGAGCTCCACACTCAGATCCCTGGAGGAGCGAAGCAGAGGGGTCTCACAATGTATATAGCCCTGTAAATAGTTAGTAAAGGGTAGATTGCCCTGTTCTTATTTTCTCAGACAGGGAAGTGCCTTTGTAGTCAGGCTCCCTAGAAAGATGAGGGGTATAAGTACAGGCTCCCAGCAGGGAGGCCGGTGTCCCCTAGGGGTTACCCCAAATGGTAACTGTGGGACTCTAAATATTAACTTATATCTTTGGACACCCTCCTTCTGTGAGCATCCCATGGGAGTATAAGGTAGGGCCCAATAGAAACAAACCCCCTCTGCCATCCCAGCAGTGAAGCGATACTACAAGGATGGTTAGAGTAAGATATAGAATTAAGGTTTAGTTCAGCGGTGCGCAAACTGGGGGGCGGGAGATTTTTCTGGGGGGGGGGCGCGGGAGGTTGCAGAGGTCCCGCGTTCTTTCCCCAGGCATTTAAATTAAATGCCGGGGGGTCGCGTGAGGCCTCTGCAACAGGAAAACGTACCGAGATTCAGAAGCTGTGGCGCGTCTCCATGGCAACGCGGCGTCAAATGACTTGACAGGAGTCACAGAGCGTCATCTGACGCGGCGACAGGTAGGAGGGGAGAGCGCAAATCCGGAGCAAACCAGACAGGGGGGCGAAGCAGGAAAGGTTTGCCAAAGAGATAAAGGGGGTTAGAGAGTGTTGGGGTTCCTTACAATGCATCTGATCTCAGACGCGCTATTAGAGAGGGTTGGGGTTCCTTACAATGCATCTGATCTCAGACGCGCTATTAGAGAGGGTTGGGGTTCCTTACAATGCATCTGATCTCAGACGTGCTATTAGAGAGGGTTGGGGTTCCTTACAATGCATCTGATCTGAGACACCCTATTAGAGAGGGTTGGGGTTTCATACAAGGCATCTGATCTCAGATGCATTGTAAGGAACCCCAACTCTCTCTAATAGCATCTGAGATCAGATATATTTTAAGGAACTCCAACCCTCTCTAATAACATGTCTGAGATCAGATACATTGAATGGAACCCCAACTCTCTGTAATGCATCTGATCTCAGACGCGCTATTAGAGAGGATTGGGTTTCTTACAATGCATCTGATCTCAGATGCGCTATTAGAGAGGGTTGGGGTTCCTTACAATGCAGCTGATCTCAGACGCGCTATTAGAGAGGGTTGGGGTTCCTTACAATGCATCTGATCTCAGACGCGCTATTAGAGAGGATTGGGTTTCTTACAATGCATCTGATCTCAGACGCGCTATTAGAGAGGGTTGGGGTTCCTTACAATGCATCTGATCTCAGACGCGCTATTAGAGAGGGTTGGGGTTCCTTACAATGCATCTGATCTCAGACGTGCTATTAGAGAGGGTTGGGGTTCCTTACAATGCATCTGATCTGAGACACCCTATTAGAGAGGGTTGGGGTTTCATACAAGGCATCTGATCTCAGATGCATTGTAAGGAACCCCAACTCTCTCTAATAGCATCTGAGATCAGATATATTTTAAGGAACTCCAACCCTCTCTAATAACATGTCTGAGATCAGATACATTGAATGGAACCCCAACTCTCTGTAATGCATCTGATCTCAGACGCGCTATTAGAGAGGATTGGGTTTCTTACAATGCATCTGATCTCAGACGCGCTATTAGAGAGGGTTGGGGTTCCTTACAATGCAGCTGATCTCAGACGCGCTATTAGAGAGGGTTGGGGTTCCTTACAATGCATCTGATCTCAGACGCGCTATTAGAGAGGGTTGGGGTTCCTTACAATGCTTTTGCTGAATGGACAAGACTCACTGTAGTTGCTTCCCCTCATACAGAGGTAAAGGGAAGGGTTCACAGTGTAGTGTAGGACCTGCATTAATTTGGTTTACCTTGACGTGGTATGCAGGCTTACGACGCTTTGGACAAAGGGTTTAACTAAATAACCAAGTAATTACTATTATTATTGAAGTATTTAAACTTTATACTCATTACCATATATGTTTTGTCAATTTGATGTAGCATTGGGCTCCTCTGTCTTTTGTTGTTCCTTACAATGCATCTGCTCTCATGCAGCTTATTAGAGAAGGTTGTCACTTCTTACAATGCATCTGATCTCAGACGTGTTATTAGAGAGGCTTGGGGAAGGTTGGGGCTATTAGAGAGGGTTGTAGCGCTGCTCTCCCCCCACCCCCCCCCCTGCCCTGGGAGATCTGGGCTTTGCTATCGGTGGTGTGGTGCTTCATACTTGTTAGGTTCCAGGAGATGCTGAGAGTCTGCGTTGGTATGGGGAAACAGGACAGGCTTTTGGATGTCTTCAAGCTGTGTTCTTCTTTATCTGGTGCAACGCCCCCATTCACAGCAGGCTCCAGCGTGGCTGGAGACAGTCCTCACTGTGAAAGTCATCAAGCATATAGACTGTAGACTCAGGCAGGGGTATATAAAACAGGATCCTCTTTATTGCAGAGCATCCACTGCAGATGGTATTACAGTAAATGCAATCTATTATAACACTGGTCCCAGACCTCTGGATGTTGCCTGGCCTCTTCTCAGAATTGAGGCCTTGCAATCCTGCTTGATATTCTCTTAAACCCCCTAAGGGGTGAGAGCACGTCTTCATCCCAAGGGGGAGAGACCCATTGGCCTCGATTTTGTCCATAATGGGTTCTAGTACATAGGGGAACTTGTACCATGGGATTGACGGTATCTGAGTATTATAGCCCGGTCAGCTCTGCTAAATTTTAACAATTTCCTGTCAGTGCCTTGGCCTGGCAAAACCCAAAATTGAGGTTCCCTAGGGTCCACCTCTTGGTACAGTATGGCTGGTCCCTTAGGTGACGTAACATCCACCTGAGGAACACGGGAACGTACAGGAGCACGCCTATGAGCGCCACTGTGTAACCAGAGGAGGACTTACATCTCTCCACAGCTGATATCCACTGCCTGTTTACATCCACCATCCTGTGAGTAGGGCTTCGGTTTTACTCCACAGGATTGGCGGTCTCTCTGTCACTCGCATATTTCCAATTTTATATTGTTTTATTTTGTATTAAATTAGCTTTTATTCTCAGCCTTGCTATTGTATGTCCTATGTTTGTTTTGTCTGTTTTGTATCGTTATGTAGGTGTGTTAGTCATTGTTTTTGATCAATTGATCCTGTGCTGGCTATGTTGCACTATATTTTTCTTTATTTCATTTCATATTACGCAACACACGGAGAAAGTCGCATCTGATCATCCGACGGTCTAGGAATTGAAGGGTTGCTCCTTTGGACGTTTCTCCTCACGTTTTGGACTTCCAGGACAATTACTACATTGGACTCATAAGGCGCCGGTATTTCTTTTGTTTTTATGGACCCTTAGGTGTTATTAGCCCCAGCTTAATTTCCTTCACCCTCTTACAGAGGGCTTCAGTTGTGTCCTCTGGGGAATATTGAACCTCCTCCCACTAATGATCCACCACAGGACCGTCAACCAGAAGGAACCTAGTCCTATTCATACTGGCGGCGTATCCCAGAAACATAGGGTCCCACCACTTAATAAGGGGTTCCATGGACAGATGTTCTGGGTTTGGGCTACTGGACCTAGTGTCCATCTGAGATGACACTCCAGACGTTGCTGATTGCTGAGATGAGGATCCTCTAAATGATTTTTAGTACCCCGGGGATTTAGCCAAAGGTATTTGGCTTGAAGCTGGTATTTCCCCCTCTGAGTCATCAGACCAACCATCCATCCCCCCAAAATACCAGTCTCTTAGATCAGACTAGGGGACAACATAGGACCCAATGGTCCGGCGACCCCTTCCTCTGGGTTGGGTCAAGAGTATTGGAGAGGTAGCAGGGAATAGTCCAGCACTCACCACCGGTTTCGGCTGACCTTCCGCAACTTTAACAATCACCATTTTGGTGACGTCATCGCAGATAGACGATCTCGCGAGATCCCCAGGCTGGCACAGGTCCGGGGCCGAGGATGACATCATGTCCGGTCACGCCGGAAGTGCTTCACCCCTCTGCGCACAGAACAAGGCCCGTCTGGCTCCTTGTCCGGGTAGGCAGCAACCGGATCCTGGCTAAAGTAAGAAGTTGGAGCTTCACCTATCCGCAGGTAGGGGACGTCCTCTGGCTCCACCGGATCCACCGTATGTGAGTCTTTCTTGACTGCAACATCTTCCTCGGGCGGGGGGCTCCTTCAGCGCTCCAGATGCACCATGGCCTGTTGGAGGGATGCCTCGGGATCTGGATACCGCCTCAAGCTGCCGGTAAGTGATGGTCTCTCCACAGGTGGGCTGTGCGCATCATCTTCTGAGGAGGGTAAGGATACCTCCTACGGGGAGCAACGTCGGGGCGCCCCGCAGTCCCTGGTGGCTATTAGCATAGAGCTTCCCCGCTACCCGTGCCACCAGGGGAAGCGCATCCAACACCCCCGGGGCATTCCACTCACCCTCTTGGTCATCAGGTATGCATTGTACGGGTTACAGTCCTTGAGCAGGTGGCGACATCACGGCTGGTACCGCAGTTGGCACCGGACCACATGGGCATCTGGGCACGATGGCTTGGGCACATGGGCCCACGATGTCGTCCGCGGTAGGGAAAACTTTAGGGGCCGCACCTTTTGGTGTGGAGGCACGGTTGATGGGTAGAAAAGCGTTGGCTGGCCCAGGACTTGCAGGCCACATGAAGTAGGCATCGCAGTGCTGACACTGCGCAGTGGGGATAGCATCGCCTCCGGGGAGCTGGCATTGAAGGCATATACACCGCAGGTGGTGCTTTCCATTCACCGTGACTACCAGGTAGCCTCCTGGATGGAAATTGGCAATTTCTACTGCAGACATGTTCTCTTTAGTAGATAGTTACATAGTAGATGAGGTTGAAAAAAGACGTACGTCCATCAAGTTCAACCTTTGCAGGTGGGTAGTGTAGGCAGAGGGTTGTACTGTGGAACTGTTCTCTAGCTCAGCTCCGTGGAACTGAGGTGGGGCAGGTTGTAGTCGGCTCCTCCCAGAGCAGGAACAGCCTCTGATTGGTTCTTTGGTGGTGCCCCCTCCCCAAGGTGGAATATAGGGCAGGGGCATGACAGAGCAAGGCGTGACTTGGCTCTGGCTGAGACAGTCACAATCATGGGCGGGCTTAACTTTGCCGCCGAAAGCTTGCATCTAGGTTTGTAGAAAATAGCTTCAACGCTGCAACAAGCCAATGCAGTCCCGTTTTTCCGGCGGGAATGCCATTTCGAGTACATAGAACCATGCGGTGAGCTCCAAGTACAAGAGCCACCATTTTGAGTAACAGGCAAACAGTCCATGAGGGGAGAAAAGGTACACAGGGTCCCTGGTGATGCCTCAGGGGCCAGTCCCTAGTATATTTTTGGCCGCTAGAAGAGTACATGCTCCCCGGATTGGTGCACCTCAACCACTGTTCTGAGTTAGATGAAGGATACACGCTCCCTGGATTTCCCATCAGGGTACGCCCCAACAAGCACAATTTTTGGGCAGCTAGAAGGGTACACGCTCCCTGGATTTCCCATCATGGTGCGCCCAACAGTCTCTTTCTTGCAGATGAAGCGTATCCACGCTCCCTGGTGTCGCCTCAGGGTACACCCCAACATAGCTCTTGCTTTCCGCAAGGGTCTAGGTAACCCCCTCCCTGGTGTCATCTCAGAGAGAGGTTCCCCCCTCCCTTATCTTAGAAAATGGGTGCCCAGAGTCCCTGGCAAAGCATCAGGGGCTCGGCCCCAGCTTCTTCTGTGATGCACTGCCCTGAAATCCTGCCCTGTTCTGCAACTCAGCAGCGCCTCCAATTGTAGCGCTGTTTCCCCCACCCTATGGGAGATGTGGCGGTTACTGAGTGTGGGTGTGGTGCTTTTACCTGCGGCTCACAGGAGGCCTGAACCTCCTCTACTGGGACCCTGGGGTGTACCTGATCCATCCGGTGACAGCACCTCCACCTGTGAGGGATTCTGACAGCGCCGGATAACCCCTTCAAAGGACCCAATACAATAAGTACACACCGCTTATGGAATAACAGGTTTACTGACATGCAATTGGTAACACTATAATACATATAACTCAGGTCTCGCACGGCCTTACCCGCACACCGTATTCCACTGTCCAACCACCTAGTCTGCACCACGGTGAGAGTGTCCCCACCGTACTGAGGTGCCCTGGGCACCTAACCAACCTGGTGTCCAGAGTAGCCAACCCACCCTGAAGTGTGTGACAGCGCTGCCCACAGTGTGTACAGTATAGTTGCTGCACTTGTTGTAGTACCTGCCCAGGTGCTCCAGCACACAGGTACTGCTGAACGGTAACAGGGATCCACTGATCCAGCGACGTTGTCCGCAATACGTGGGCTGGACTCCCACTGAAGTGCCCCACCATGAAGAGAGTCTCTATATTTGTGGGGTGATCTGGTCCCAGACCACCGGATGCGAGTTCTGCGCAGCACCCTGTCTGTTTCCCTGGCACTGACACACAAGGGGCAATGATCCCTGTCTATGGGCGTGTCCCTGAAGCAACCACAATCTAGGTGGGAGCCGTGGCCTAGCTGGGGCCTATAGGGGGTCTCTGGCCTAGTGCAGGGGCCACTGACACCCTGCACACACCCTCACCTCTCTGTGTCCCAGCTCCGACTGGTGTGACTCGCAGCGCGCCAAATGTATCAATCCGGTGAGCAGGGGAATCCTAGAGCCCTATTGGCTAAGCTTAGCCACCTGACTAGCAGCCCCTGGGGATGCTGGGGATTGTAGTTCCCATGCAGGACATGCATGTAGTGGGTGCCGCTCTGTCTAAGCTACTGCGTATGTGTGCGCCTGTAATGGCCGCAACAACCGGCACCTCTCAGCGTATGCGCAGCTCTCTATCGAGCATGCGCGCGCATACCCAACATGGCAGCGCCCTGCAAAGGGAGCCGCCGCGGACCACCAGCGACCCGGTCGCCCCGCTACCTTGCCGCATCTCCCGGCACTCAATGGGTGCACCCACGCACCTCCGCAGACACACTAGGAGGTAAGGGGGGGGGGTAAACGGGGACCAACTGGGAGACAGGCTATACTTACAATGCATCTCAGATGTGGTATTAGAGAGGGTTGGGGTTCCTTACAATGCATCTGATCTCAGGCGCGCTATTAGAGAGGGTTGGGGTTCCTTACAATGCATCTGATCTCAGGCGCGCTCTTAGAGAGGGAGTGGGTTCCGCAGAATTTCAGAATATATATATGTAACGGGTTTCCCCCCCCCCCCCCCCCCAATCTCACATTGGCCCGGGTACTTTAATAACCAACTCCCATTACGTGTGTGTGTGTGTGTTGGTGCACCTGTAGGCAACAGAACTCCTGAGTCTCCCGCTTGATGTTGGTAGGGGATTTTCAACAGAACAGGTAGCTGAGGTAGTGGGTGCGAGTTCAACTTACATCATGTGCAGCGCCTCCACCTCATCAGGATCTATGCTTCCGCAGGGAGATGGTCCTGATGAGGAACTCCTTCTTGGTGGTGCCATCCACTGCTGAGTAATTTTACACTCACACAGCGGGGGTATCGTTAACAAGGTCATCTTTATTGTAGACGGTGATGTAGCAGACTGCCCCATGCAGCTGCCGGCTCTAGCCGCACATCTCTCCGTGCTGTCCCTTCGCCAGGTACGCCCTCCCAAATTGAAGTGGGATTCCCTCTTCTCCTAGGGAGATCCTCTCTGCGCCAGGTCCCTGGACACAGAGTGGCTTAGACAGGCCGATTGGTCAACCTGGACCGCTAGTTACGTCACTAGGGTCACAAAGTGTTCCTACAATCCCTTATGCAGGATAATACAAATTCCTTACAGCTTTCCACTGCTGCTAGAACACTGCTAGAACACTTTAACTAACTGTGTTGTGCCTTATATACTTCAGGAGGCAGGCGCATCCCTGATGTCACTATCCAGGGACTCAGAGCATACAGCCACTCCCCTCCATACATAGGGCACATCCCCATTGGATGAGGGAAAACCTCCATAACTACTGCTGGCATACCTGTTCTTACCAGGACTTACTGCCAACAGAGAGGAAAGCTATATACCATTATTATGCATGGCTATATACTCCCCCTGGTGAATCCCCACTGTCCCGGCTGGGTCCTAAATTTGGTGTACCTTGCTCCAGGAAACACTGAAAAAGAACACACAAACTTAGCATTTAAACACTATCACTTCACATAATAATGACGTAACCTTCGCTCACTGACCAGCAGTAAGCAGCAAAGAATAAAGGCAGACCATTCGTTGACGGACCTAATAGTAGTGTCGAGGGTCTGGTTTCTTCACCTCCCGCCCCGCTGCATCATGAACGGTTACACTATACTCTCGTTGCAATCCCCGCTCATTACAGTATACCACCTTGTGCATATACACGCTGCGTCCTATCTTCCAGACCCGCATGAGTTGGGAGACCCTCTGCTCAGCCTGAACTCCTTTAATGGCTCCTCCCTTATTAACTATATAATATTCAATATCATTTCGGAGCCACCTCTCTCGGTTCTCCTCTATTTCCCTCATTAGAGGTTCGGGGACATAGGGGTATTCGAGCCCATGTGACCTCTTATATTTGGCGGCGATAGCCCGTTCAGCTCGGCACGTCCTGGTCAATTTAGTTAGGCCAGCCTTCCCCGGCAACACCCATGACAGGGGCTCATCTAACTCCACCGGATCATCTAACCCTTCTGATCCTTTTGGGGTAATAAGACCCCCTTGTATTCGGTCCCATCTTACCCTTAGCGCTCTAAGGTATGCCTCATCGTCGAAATCTCCAGGAGCCCACCAGTGATCAACTACCCCCTCCCTTTCTAGAAGAAAATGGGTGCGGTCAAGCCAGGCGACATAACCTTCATATAACGGGGCCCACCACCTAGTTTCCCGTACTTCCTCGGAGTTAGGTTCTAGTGGCTCCTCCTCATCATCAGGCCCGCCCGAGGATACCCCTGAAGTACCCTCAGATCGCATAACCTTTCCCTTACTTTGTGACCAATGTCCACACTCACGACTCAGCGCGCTAACAATCGACCCTTGGGGTGAAATCCTCCCTCCACCCTCCGATCCATCATCAGAAGTTCCCCAGTCCAGGCTTCCAGTCCGTTCTGTGGTAGGACCCCGGGAATCCCCTGACATACCCAGACTAGAGGTAGACCCGAAGGAACAGGTGACAGGGACAGGGGCTTGAACTAGGGCCTTGGGGCTAACCCTGGGGATGGACGGGGTTGGGGGACGGGACTGGACGGTAGGTTCCGGCAGGGTCACGGCCTGCTCCTCCGCAACAACTGACTCACGTTCGCCACAATGTTCGCTCTGTCCTTCGGTAGTGGATCCTCTCGTTCTCCGATTCGAGCGCCCACTCCGTCTGCTGTCCGTAGGGGATCGACTCCCACTGCTCGACCGTAGAGGCGCAATCGCCTCCCACTCGACACCGCTCAGGTCGTCCGGAACTGCCTCTGGATCCGCACGTGCTGCGACGCCATCTTGGGTTGGGTCCCCAAGCGAGACCTCTTCCTCCATGAGGATATCCGGCAACGCCCTTCTGCTGCGCGGTCCAGCTTGACCCTGGTTCCACTCTTCGCTCACCTCCACCCCCGGGATCTGCGGTGAGCATGGGGTTATCCTACTGCTCCGCAGGGTCGGGGTGGATCGACCTCCTTCCGACCCGCTAGTCACCACGGCAGTGGGACTCCGGCGATCGGGTTGTCGCAGCACTGGAGACACTCGGCTCCGTGTCTCCACACCACGAGGAATGGCATCTCGCCACGGAATACCAGTAGCATGGTACTCCTCTAACAAGTCCTGTGCCTCTGCCAGCCGGGCACATTCCTCATCCGAGGACTCCAATTTACAGTTCGGTCGGGGTATTCCAGTAGGGGACCGTCTATGGGCTCCTTTTCGGTCACCTCTACGATGATTTGGTCTCTCCTGATTAAGAACCCGGCCGGGTTCCTGCTCAGCGGGATCTGCACTCTCCCTCCACAAGGCACCCGGAAGCTCCGCTGCCAACGTCGGAGTAGGATGTCTCATCCCTACAGTTTGTACTGGCACAAAAGTCGTCATGGGCCACATGTACTGCAGGCTACAGTGAGGGCATCGAGCCTCACTGCCCACGGCTCCACCAGGCAGTCTGCACTGCAGGCAGAGACAGACCACTGTCTCCACACCTTCCACTCGGATAATCAGGAAGCCTCCTGGAGCCGAGTAGGGGTGGGTTGATATCAAGGGACTCTGTTCCACATTCTCCGCTTGTTCAGCCATGGTCACCAACGGGAGCACTCGTCCTAGTGGTCTGTAGTGATCAATGGCTCTTCGCAACTGAAGTGCAGGGGATGGTTGAGCTGTCCTTCCCCCCACTTCCTCCATCGGCATCCGGTGGAACTTTAGACCACTCCCCCTGGTTGAAACTAGGGGGATGTCTCGCCGCTTTGTAGGCTGACCCAGCATAGGGGCTGAGTGAGTCATAGTCCATGAGGGCGCGGCTCCAGCTTTCGCGCCAAACTCCCCAACTGGGTGGAGTTTTCTCGTTGCCGCCAATCCTGGCCAACAATTTGCAAACTGCAGAGTTGCAAGGCTTTCTGCAGCTGGCCCACGCGGTGTCCCGGGAACGCGGGAACCGCCATTTTGGTAAGCACTGTCCTTTTTTGTATTTGAGGTAGCGTCTGGCTGTTTGTTAATTGGTGTGTAACAAAGTCCATTTCGTTCCTCCCATCTCGCAAGGCTGTCGTCCTCACTATTCTCAGGGGTATCATCCCTAGAACATAGGCATGACAAACACGGCGCAGCCACGGCTTTCACGCCATTCCATAGCAAACACACAAGAGTCTCTCCTGTAGCTTGTTCTCCTTCCTCTTCCCGGCTTCCTGGACCTTCTGCTCTTTGCAGATCCTTCATTCCAACGGTCAGTTCTTGCTCACAGTATACTGGGTATCTGCGGGGCAGCTACCACATCCTTACAATAAACATGCCTTGTGCACCACCTCGTGTACCTAACATATGTCTAACTCGTGTTTGCACTACCTCAGGCTAGGCTCACTCCCTCAGTGTCTACTGTATCTCCTTCCTCCCAGTCTGTGCTCCCCTCGGTAAGTGATCTGGAATGGCTAGAGTACTCTGGGGCTTCCATGCAGTACTTGGGCGTCTACCTCTCTTGGTCAGTCTAGTGCAGACCCTCTCCAGGACACCTGACCTAGTTAACAAGCTCTCCCTTCTGGCGTCATACCCCTAGCACTACCTCAAGGTGACTCGGACAGCTATAGCCCTTCTCCAGACCCACTAACTCCTCTCAGGTTCCCAGGCTACTCCTGCGGTTCCATCCCAACGCAGCACAAAGTGGCAGCATACACTTTCCCTGTTTCCTAGCGTGTGCCTAGCAAAAGCCTGTCCTGTTGATAGGTATATATATCTCAACAGCGCCTCCAATTGTAACGGGTTTTCCCCCCCCCCAATCTCACATTGGCCCGGGTACTTTAATAACCAACTCCCATTACGTGTGTGTGTGGTGGTGCACCTGTAGGCAACAGAACTCCTGAGTCTCCCGCTTGATGTTAGTAGGGGATTTTCAGCAGAACAGGTAGCTGAGGTAGTGGGTGCGAGTTCAACTTACATCATGTGCAGCGCCTCCACCTCATCAGGATCTATGCTTCCGCAGGGAGATGGTCCTGGTGAGGAACTCCTTCTTGGTGGTGCCATCCACTGCTGAGTAATTTCACACTCACACAGCGGGGGTATCGTTAACAAGGTCATCTTTATTGTAGACGGTGATGTAGCAGACTGCCCCATGCAGCTGCCGGCTCTAGCCGCACATCTCTCCGTGCTGTCCCTTCACCAGGTACGCCCTCCCAAATTGAAATGGGATTCCCTCTTCTCCTAGGGAGATCCTCTCTGCGCCAGGTCCCTGGACACAGAGTGGCTTAGACAGGCCGATTGGTCAACCTGGACCACTAGTTACGTCACTAGGGTCACAAAGTGTTCCTACAATCCCTTATGCAGGATAATACAACTTCCTTACAGCTTTCCACTGCTGCTAGAACACTGCTAGAACACTTTAACTAACTGTGTTGTGCCTTATATACTTCAGGAGGCAAGCGCATCCCTGATGTCACTATCCAGGGACTCAGAGCATACAGCCACTCCCCTCCATACATAGGGCACATCCCCATTGGATGAGGGAAAACCTCCATAACTACTGCTGGCATACCTGTTCTTACCAGGACTTACTGCCAACAGAGAGGAAAGCTATATACCATTATTATGCATGGCTATATATATAATGCTTAATTATGTTTTCGTACAAAGGTTCTGCAGTTACAGGTTTGCTAAGCAACAACCAGAATGCTCCTCAAGACAGCAAGGAGGTGGAGGAGGGTCGGCAAGGAAGGGAGGGGAGACAGAGAGAACAGCAAGGAGAGGAGGAGACAGATGGGTGACGAGGAGGGAATGGAGAGCAGTGTGTATATGGGGCAGGAGGGAGTGTAAAGAGAGGACAGGAGAGTGCAAAGCGTAGCAGGGCTTGATGGAGGAGAGCGTAAGTTGGGGACTAGAGGGGTGACAGCAAGGAGGGAGGAGAGCAGGGCCGTCTTAACATATGGGCACGCTGAGCAGTTGCCCAGGGGCCCCACAGCATAGGGGGGACCCATGCGCCCGGCCCATGCGTGCCCACCAATGCTCTCCCCCTGCCCGGCACCCCGGCTGGCTCTTAGCCAGGTGTCCGGTATTTGGTTCCCCTGTCCGGTATTTGAGAGATAATACCGCTCATGGGATAGAGCAGGGCTGCTGCTGCTAGGGGGCTGGGCAGCTTCTGATTGGTTGCTGCTGTGTAATTCAGGCAATCGGGAGGTAGCAGGAGCCTGGGGGGTGGGGCCAAACAGCGGAGGAAAAGCATGCAGCAGAGAGGTGAGGCTGTGTGTGTCTCAGTGTCCTGTCTGTGTGTGTGTCTCAGTGTCCTGCCTCTGTGTGTGTGTCTCAGTGTCCTGCGTGTGTGTGTGTCTCAGTGTCCTGCCTGTCTGTGGGTCTGTGTGTCTGTCTATCTGTGTCCTGTCTGTATATGTGTGTCTCAGTGTCCTATCTGTATTTATGTGTGTGTGTGTGTGTGTGTGTGTGTGTGTGTGTGTGTGTGTGTGTGTGTGTGTGTGTGTGTGTGTGTGTGTGTGTGTGTGTGTGTGTGTGTGTGTGTGTGTGTGTGTCAGTGTGTGTCTCAGTGTCCTGTCTGTATGTGTGTGTGTGTCAGTGTGTGTCAGTGTGTGTCTCAGTGTCCTGTCTGTATGTGTGTGTGTGTGTCTCAGTGTCCTGTTTGTATATGTATGTGTGTATCTGTGTGTGAGTGTATGTGTGTGTCTCAGTCTTTCTGTCTGTGTCCTGTGTCCTGCCTGTATATATATATGTGTGTGAGTGAGTGAATGTCTGTGTGTGTGTGTGTGTGTGTGTGTGTATGTCTCAGTAGTTGTGTCTCTGTGTGTCTGTCTTTCTGTCTGTGTCCTGTGTCCTGCCTGCGTGCGTGCGTGCGTGCGTGCGTGCGTGTGTGTGTGTGTGTGTGTGTGTGTGTGTGTGTCTGTGTGCTCACTCACCCTTACTTTTCTTTTACTATACTAATAGTCTTCCCATTTTCAACCATTTTCAAGATCTATTAGAAATAACCACCATTGTAAATTCTCAAATAACCACCATTGTAAATTCTCAGAAAGGCTCCACAACTCAGCTCTCATCACAGCAGCATTGCAATCTCTGCAGCACCCTTACTTACAGATCATCCCCAAGAAGGCAGAGCAGGTTACTTATTCAATGGCATGATTTAATATGCAATTTAAAGCTAGATTTTGAAGTTTAAATTTGAAAGTTACTGTACTGATAATGACAGGGGGGGGGGTAACAGAGGATGAAGGGAGGGGGTGAGAGGATGAAGGGAGGGGATGAGAGGATGAAGGGAGGGGGTGAGAGGACAAGGGGGAGAGAGAGAGAGGATGAGGAGGAGGGGGTGCAACAATCTTGGAATTTGTGGGAGGAGCAGTAAGATCAGTATTGCTCGCCATGTACAGTATGACTGCAGGGCAGTCATTTATAAATGATCTGACCATTACGTCATGTGTTCTAAATTTCACTCCAACCATGCACCAATTTGCACTATTTCATATTCTATTTCCTAAAACAATCCTCGGAAGGGCGCTCCCTCCCAAGACGCCTCCCCAGATTTTTTACGAAATAGAATATAAATTGGTGCAAATTGATGAATACTTGGAGTGAAATTTAGAACAAATGACATAAGTCAGGTCATTTCTAAATAACATTCTTTCCCACCAACGATCCTCGCGCGCGTCACACCTTTCACCATTGTGTCCAGTATTTTTGGACAAGCCACCTGGCAACCCTACTCGTTCTCCCCCTGCCTGGCACCCTGGCTCCGCTCGCTCTCCCCTCCGCCCGGCACCCCGGCTCCGCTCGCTCTCCCCGGCACCCCGGCTCCGCTCGCTCTCCCCTCCACCCGGCACCCCGGCTCCGCTCGCTCTCCCCTCCACCCGGCACCCTGGCTCCGCTCGCTCTCCCCTCCACTCGCTCTCCCCTCTGCCCGGCACCCCGGCTCCACTCGCTCTCCCCCGCCCGGCACCCTGGCTCCGCTCGCTCTCCCCTCCGCCCAGCACCCTGGCTCCGCTCGCTCTCCCCCGCCCGGCACCCTGGCTCCGCTCGCTCTCCCCCGCCCGGCACCCCGGCTCGCATCACATCCGCTCGCAGCCTAGCAGTGCAGCACTTCCGGTGCCTGCTGCTGCTAGTGAGCGCGTGGGAGGCTGGGAGGGACAGTGTAGGCAGGGCCCCGTGCACTGCTTTGTCCGGGGCCCCTAATGTTGTTAAGATGGCCCTGGAGGAGAGACAGATAGAGAGGGAGACAGCAAGCAGTGGAGGAGAGAGAGAGGAGGTGACCGCGGTATGAGGAGGAGGGAAGGAAGAGCAGTGTGCACATGGGGCAGGAGGAAGTGCAAAGAGAGGAGAGACAGCAAGGTGAGTAGGAAGCAGAAACAGCCAGGAGAGGAGGAGACAGATGAGATGAGTAGGAGAGGAGGGAGTGTAGTGTGCACAGAAGAGCAGACACAGAAAGGCAGGGAGGGCAAAGAGAGGGGAGGAGAGAGTGCAAAGAGGAGCAGGGCATGATGGAGGAGAGAGTACAGTGGGGAAGAGGGGACAAGAGACAGCAAGGCAATACAGGCAGGGGTGAAAACAGAGTCATGTTTAATTACCTTTCAGATCTGCTAGATCTGCGTATGTTACGTCAGGTACAGCTAGTAATTATAGCGTTCCTTAACCAAAAAAAGGTTGCAAACCACTGAGTTCGGGGACACATACAGCTTTCCCTTTGTTTTAACTCAGCACATTTAATATTAGGAGGTGAGATACAGATTGGTTAGGTGTTGGCATTCTGCCTTCGAATCCCCTTTATCACTGCCAGAAGGATGTGACAAGGTGAGGAGCAATGCGCCCTGTGCACAGAGCCAGCGAATCAACCACACGTGTGAGAAGGAGCTCATTGTGTATATATACAGTATATACATATACAGCTCCGAACCTGTCATGGAACAGACCCCCTATGCAAGCCATAATACAGGGAAATATAAAGCAACGGGGAGGGGGGTCACATAAAAATTAAACATTGAGATAAAAGTGTCTCTGCTCTTAAGAGCTTACAAACAAAGTGGGAAATTGGGAGATTTAGGGGTAATTACATCTAATCTGCAGCGGGCGATCGCAGAATACTTGATTCAAGTTGATGGGGGCTTTTGGCTGATGGGAACGGTGCATATTAAATTAGCCCCTTTAGGCTCCTACTCATAATGCTGTGCAGCCACTTCCAAGTGCTAGAGACGAGTCCGGCTCCTATCAAATAATTGGGACTCAAATCTTCTCCAATAGAGGGAAAGCCATTTCACCGCATAATGAATAACGCACAGCAAAGTTACATGTAAGTGGATAGATGAATATGGCATGTCTTACAGGCAAGCAAGTATATCTGAAGTAGGTTGTGCAGGTGAGTTCCGGGGGTTACTTTAGTGCTTCATGGAAGTTGGGGAGAGAAGGAGCTGGTGAGGGGAGATGGATTCAAGCGGTAGCTTATTCACTAAGTGGTGCTATGTCTTGACATCTTCCACCGTCAGAAGTCATCTTTTTACGAAACATTCCCTTGAAAGTGTCTTCCAGTGCATGTTTTATGGTAAAAACATATTCCAATTGTCTGTCTATCATGATATCCTCCCATGCTGTGTATTTAGTTCTATTTAGGTAAAAACATATTCCAATTGTCTGTCTGTAAATCATCCCCCTACTGTCTTAATTTAATTCAGCTTTCACACTTGTGCAAGGCAAGGCAACACCCACCTTAGAAAAACCATTTGCTTTAACTACCCTCACATGTGTTAATTAAGTTTGTTGTGCCAACCAGGTGACTTTCTAAAAGTATATAAGTAAACTCCTAACAGCCATTGCTGCTAGCAGCCATGCTTTTAAGTATATATGTTTCAAGTATTTATGAAGTTTAAAAAGGAAGTTCAAAAAGAAGTGGAAAAGTGGACATCACCTACTGCTTCTGATTCCTGCTTTTGATCTACGTTGGAAAAGAGGATATCATCTCTCTAAGACTGCACATCTCAACACTTAACTATTGCTGTGATGCCGCCTTTATTTTTTATGTTTGCTGCAACCTCACTTATTTTCAAATTATGCACTTCCTTCCACCAGTCTCCTTATGTCTCTAACTCTATTCATATATCTCCATCTCTCCTTTCTTCCCCACTTCTCTGTTCACATGAACTCCTTTCTTACCTGCGTCCTCTGTCACCACACAGCTATACCTCCTGCACTAAAACACACCCCTACAAATCATCCTCACACATCCTCTTTCTATCCATGCTTCTCCTCCTTGCTTCTGGGGATATCTCTCCCAATCCTGGTCCCTGCCTTATTTCTACTTGCTCTCGTCCTCGCCTCCCACATACAACTTCTACTCCTTCTGGTGTTAACCCCTCCAACCTCATACCCATCCCCTGCCACCCTCCCTCCTCTCTCCCTTTCTCCTGTGCCCTTTGGAATGCTCGCTCCCTCTCTAACAAGTTCCTCTCTGTGCATGACTTCTTTCTCTCTCACTGCCTGCTTCTCTTTGCTATAACTGAGACCTGGCTCACTCAGTCTGACTCTGCTCTGGAAGCTGCCCTCTCTTATGGTGGCCTTTCCTTCTCCCACACTCCGCGCACTGATGGCAGGGGTGGAGGTGTGGGGCTCCTGCTCTCCTCTCTCTGCCGTTACCGAACTATTCCTATTCCCCCCTCTCTTGCCTTTCCCTCCTTTGAGGTTCACACTGTCCAGATCTTCTCTCCTCTCCCTGTTCATGTGGCGGTCATGTATCGCCCACCTACCTCTACTCATCCCCCTTCTGCCTTTCTCTCTCACTTTGAATCCTGGCTCTCTTTCTTCCTCTCCTCAGACTCCCCTGTTCTTCTCCTTGGGGACTTCAATTGCCACATTGATGACCCCTCTCTCCCTTGGGCTTCCCGCTTTCTTTCTCTAACCTCTTCTTTTGGCCTTCAACAGTGGACTGCAGCCAGCACCCACAAGGATGGCCACTACTTAGACCTGGTTTTCACTAAAAATTTCTCTCTCTCTGATTTCTCCATTTCCCCTTTTCCTCTCTCTGACCATCACCTCATCTCATTCTCTCTATCTCGCTTCTCAACTTCTCCACCTCCATCTACACCCCGGTTCTGCAGAAACCTGCGCTCTATTCACTTACCTGACTTTGAGTCCACGTTACACTCCTCCCTCTCCTCTCTCAGATCTGCTACAGACCCTGACAAACTGGTCAGGAACTACAACTCTGCCTTGTCCTCCTCTCTTGATCTACATGCCCCGCTTTCTCTCTGCCGCACTCGCCCTTTTAACCCTAGACCCTGGTTAAATTCCCACACGTGCATGCTGCGTTCCTCCACTCGTTCCTCTGAACGCCTCTGGAGGAAATCTCATACTCTCGCAGACTTCCTTCACTACAAATTTATGCTATCCTGTTTCAACTCTGCCCTCTCGCAAGCTAAACAAGCCTACTTTTCTTCACTAATCAACATGCACAAGTCTAACCCACGCCGACTGTTCTCTGTCTTTGATACTCTACTCAAACCACCCTCCGCTGCCTCTCCTTCCTCCATCTCCGCTCAGGACTTTGCTGACTATTTTAAGGAAAAGGTGGAATCCATACGTCAGAACATCCCCTCTGTTTCTTCCTCCCATCCTACACCTCTTCCTAACTCTCCTCCTGCCTTCCTTGACTCTTTTTCCACTGTCTCAGAGGAGGATGTGTCGCTGTTGATCGCCTCTTCTCCCTCTACCACTTGCCCTCTTGACCCCATTCCCTCCCATCTCCTAAAACCTCTTGCTCCTACTATAATCCCTACGCTCACGCACATTTTTAACTCCTCCCTCTGCTCTGGAACCTTTCCATCCTCCTTCAAACATGCAACAGTCATACCATTACTCAAAAACAGCAAGCTTGACCCTACCTGTCTTTCTAACTATCGGCCTGTCTCCCTCCTGCCTTTTGCCTCTAAACTCCTTGAACGTCTTGTATTCGCTCGCTTGCTCCATTTTCTCAACACCTATTCTCTCCTAGACCCTCTACAATCTGGCTTCCGTACTGCTCACTCCACGGAAACAGCCCTCACTAAAATAACTGACGACCTCCATGCTGCCAAAGACAGAGGTCATTACACTCTGCTCATATTACTCGACCTCTCTGCAGCATTTGACACCGTGGACCACCCTCTTCTCCTTCACATTCTCCATACTCTTGGCATTCGGAACAAAGCTCTATCCTGGATCTCATCCTACCTCTCCCATCGTACTTTCAGTGTCTCTTCTGCTAATACCTCCTCCTCCTCTATTGATCTCTCTGTGGGGGTACCCCAGGGCTCTGTCCTGGGACCTCTTCTCTTTTCTCTGTATACACTCTCTCTAGGTGACCTAATAACATCTTTTGGGTTTAATTATCACCTCTATGCTGACGACACACAAATATATTTCTCAACACCCGACCTTACACCTACTGTACAAACCAAAGTTTCTGAATGTCTCTCTGCTATATCATCCTGGATGGCCCTCCGCCGCCTTAAACTCAACATGGCTAAAACAGAGCTCCTCATACTTCCTCCCAAACCTGGCCCTACTACCTCCTTCCACATTACTGTTGGAACTACGATCATTCACCCAGTAGCCCAAGCACGCTGCCTTGGGGTCACACTCGACTCCTCTCTCACATTTGCCCCTCACATTCAAAACATTTCTAAAACCTGTCGCTTTTTCCTCCGCAATATAACAAAGATACGCCCTTTCCTCTGTTGCTCGACTGCTAAAACTCTGACTCAGGCCCTCATTCTCTCCCGTCTTGATTACTGTAACCTCCTGCTGTCCGGCCTTCCTGCCTCTCACCTGTCTCCCCTACAATCTATCCTTAACGCTGCTGCCAGAATCACTCTACTCTTTCCTAGATCTGTCTCAGCATCTCCCCTCATGAAATCCCTCTCCTGGCTTCCGATCAAATCCCGCATCTCACACTCCATTCTTCTCCTCACTTTTAAAGCTTTACACTCTTCTGCCCCTCCTTACATCTCAGCCCTAATTTCTCGTTATGCACCATCCAGACTCTTGCGTTCTTCTCAAGGATGTCTTCTTTCTACCCCCTTTGTATCTAAAGCCCTCTCCCGCCTTAAACCTTTTTCATTGACTGCCCCCCACCTCTGGAATGCCCTTCCCCTCAGTACCCGACTAGCACCCTCTCTATCCACCTTTAAGACCCACCTTAAGACACACTTGCTTAAAGAAGCATATGAATAGGACTGTGGCTATTCTGAACACATGGCACATAAAGCTTGGCCCCCTGCAGATGCACTTACCAGAACTCCCTCCTACTGTCTCTGTACGTTCTCCCTACCTACCAATTAGACTGTAAGCTCCTCGGAGCAGGGACTCCTCTTCCTTAATGTCTAAAGCACTTATTCCCATGATCTGTTATTTATATTATCTGTTATTTATTGGATTACCACGTGTATTACTGCTGTGAAGCGCTATGTACATTAATGGCGCTATATAAATAAAGACATACAATACAATACAATAGCACTGCTTAGTAATATAGGCCCCAATGTGTGAGAGAGCAGCAGAGAAAAGCGATGAACTATATATATATACATATATATATATATACAGGGCTCGACAAATGCACTCGCCTGCTCGCCACGGGCTACTTTCGAGTGCTTACCTGCGGCGGGGTCCAGGGGTGCGGTGAGGCGATCTCCGTCTTCCCCCCTGCAAATTTTACTCTTTCCCTTGCGGGTCCTGAAAAAATGGCCTTGCGGCGTCAAATGACGTTGTGGGACGCTGTGACTTTACAGCGAGCATTAGCTTATAAGGGTTCCATGTAAAAATGGATTTCATGCAAAAGCTGACACGGTGTGCTCATTTGCATGTCATTTCCCAGAATCCCTTGCTGCAGTGGAAGCACTGTATGCTAGGTGATAATGGTGAAAGACAGGGTTGCAGACCTGTCTAAGACATGTGAATGTGCTCACAAGTGATCTTTTTATTTGATATGTATATCTTTCAGTCAACAATTGTTGAGCAACTGTTTCACTGTTCCTTTAAATTGCAGGAAAAATTATCTTTTTTCACTCTAATAACGTAGATAACACTTTCTCTGACAGTATGTAGCTGCCCCCATGTAGCACTGAAAGGGTTAAGATTTCCCCTACAGATTGAGGGCTTTGTTTCATGATAAACAGAGGGAACAAATGGAGGAGATGGGTGAGATACAGAGACGAAGACCCGATAGTGAGGGCAGGACTGTAGAGGTACTGCTGTCCTATAGACACAGCACAGGCTGAACACACATCTCACCTGACCATCTGGCAGGGCACACACCGGAAAAATCCCAACCTTCCTGTTTCCAGGGCAACCCGGCCTTACTGTCCAGGGAAAGGAGGGGAGGGAAGGAGGGTCTGCAGCGGGAGACCTCCGCCTTTATGTGCACGAAATCTGTGTGTGGATCAGGTCAGGAGATCATAACTGGGCTCTGCACTTTGGACATGCTCAGAGAGGGAAGCTCGTGCAACATCGCTCAGTGTATAATAACAATTTCAATGCTGCTTTTCGAGAGTTGTAATAAAGTGACGGCTCTTACCTATTCTTGTAACCTTCTCTATTTACAACATAGGCATTGACAACAAATGGGGACTATCAGGCCCACCTAGCGTACCCATTTCACCAATCTGTGGTGAAGACATAGGGCCTCATGCAGTAAGCGTTGATAAGGGAAATATGGCCATGTTATAGCCAAAATTGGGTTTGAGATTCAGTAAGCGCCGATAAGTGCTTCATATCGCCAGGTTTCGGAGCCGATAATTTGGTTATGGCCAGTCGCCTGCCGATAAGCCTGTTTTCGACACTGATCGCCACTTTTTTAAATCGGCTGGATTCAACAAAAAAAAACAGCTTATCGGGGCTGATCGGCACTACGAAATTGAGATGTTATGGCCGATTTCTCCCGCCAACTAAAGTTGGCAGTTTGGACGGGAGAACGATCGCTAAGGCTGCCGGAACGGCACTTAGAAAAAAAAAATCTTCTGTACATCAATGGAGTCAATGGAGCGGGGACGTATAACAGTATAGTACTGTTTACGTTTCATTGCTCACAATACAAACGTCATTTGCATTACAGTGTGGGGGGCATTCCCTGCATTGTGTCACGGCTGACGTGTATTATTTGCATAACATTATACTTTTACATGTTTGCAGCATTTGCGGGTCACATTACTCATCATGTGATGATGTGGCAAGGGAAAATACTATACTCAACTCTTAAAGGGGAACCTCACATCATAGCACACATTTTACTGCATTGATCGACAATTGTTTACATGATGTTACACATGTCACACATGTCACACATACACCGTATATTCATGTTCCTTTACATTACACAATGCTTGTAATGTGTCACGCATCTTTAAACGTTCATGTACATCTAAATTCTCATGTTTACATATACTTTTGGGTCCTCCCTATTTTCATGACGTCACTTATTGGACGCTCAATCACATTGCATGTTTACATTGTAACCGTTGCATTACAAGCACTTCAACCTAACTTATACACACATGTACAGTAATTCATCATTGGGACACCTTGTAAACTCATTCTATACCAACTATCCTCCTTACACAAATGCATGCATATGCACACGACTATTCATTGTTGCCAACATGTCACAATAACATGGATAATTACACATGTTACACAAAACTTTTCCCACGTCAATCTCAGCCTTTTTGTCTCATTACATGACTGACTCTTGCGTTCACAAGTGTTACATGCATTGCACATGCAACTATTTATTTGCAAGCAATCTTTGTACAAAGCTTCACGTCACATCATTGCCAAATATCATCATTCCCTGCAGAATACACACAACAAATACTTAGAACAACAAGTGCACACAGCTTGCCACAGAAGTACTTTATTATGTTAATGTAACACCTTGCATTTTACTATGTCACCTGACATCATCACATACCTATTTAAAGGACGCACATTACCTGCTCATTCACAGCTACTCATTTCAAAATGTTGCGAATGTTTAGGAGACGCAGGAACATTCTTTTCTATGACATGCTTGCTGATCAAGAGAATGATATAGGGCAAGGTAGGGACACACCGAGGGACAGTGACAGTGACGCGGATACGACAGGGACAGGGAGAGGGACAGGCCGAGGGACAGGTAGAGGGACAGGAGATCAGAGGAGAAGACAGAGGAGACAACTTGTGCCTCGTCCGCGTCTGTACAGGGAGAGAACCCTGTTAGATGGGATGAGTGAGGAGGAGATTGTAAGTCGCTATCGTTTGAGTTCAGCAGCAATCTTAGCTCTTTATGAGGAGATAAGGGGGGATTTAGATTTTTTCACAGCCAGAGGTCGTGCAGTCCCTGGGCTTGTTAAAATGCTGTGCTCATTACATTATCTTGCTTCCGCGTCATACCAGACAACTGTGGGCATAGTGGGCGGGGTCTCGCAATCTACATTCTCGCGGGCCTTGACCCAGTTTCTCTATGCACTCAATAGACGCGCTAGGAATTATATTCATTTTCCTACAGAGGCAACAGAGTGGCTGGAAGTCAGGACTGGCTTTTATAATATAGCAGGGATACCATCTGTGCTGGGTGCAATCGATTGCACACATGTTGCTTTGATTGCACCTAGTCAGAGTGAGCATGTGTACCGCAATCGGAAGCACTACCATTCACTCAATGTACAGGTGGTATGTGATGCCACGATGAGGATAATGCATGTGGTACCCAAGTTCCCTGGTTCCAGTCACGATTCCTCTATCCTGAGGAACTCTTCAGTCTTCCATGCGTTCGAAGAGGGACATTTTGAACCTGGTTGGCTGCTGGGTGAGTACATATTTACATGTTCTAACACAAAACACATGTTGATTTAGGAATGTTGGCATTGTACAATTTGATCACTAATGTCAGCTTATGTGTGCTCCATTCATTATAGGTGACTCAGGATACGGAATTGGGCCGTGGCTCTTGACTCCGGTGCTAAACCCTCAAACTGAAGCAGAGGACAGGTACAATGCAGCCCATATATCTACAAGATCTGTTATAGAGAGGACATTTGGCCTACTCAAGACCAGGTTTAGGTGTCTGGACAGAACTGGTGGGGCTCTTCTATACAAGCCTCAAAAAGTGTCTGATATTATCCTTGCCTGTTGCATTTTGCACAATGTTGCACTCAGGCACAATGTACAGTCAGACCTAGCTGAGGCTTTGGTAGACGAGCATCCCACCCATGTAGCTGCTGAAAATGAACAAACAGCCAGTGGTGGCCAGACACGACAGAATCTCATCAATTCATTTTTTTCTTGTAAGTACAAACTCATATGTTCCTAGTACTACTTTTATAGTTTAATTATGTTATATTAACAATAATGTTTCTTTATATAACCTTCTGTTAGGACACAGATGAATATGGGTTGCACACCTTTCTTTTCTCTGCTGTGTGCACAAAGGGATGTGGCACCGGTATGTTATTGTTGCACAGGTTATATAATCCCTCTTCAATTGTACTTTAGTTGTGTGTATGTGAATACAACTTGGGTAACAAAGCAATAATATTTTAGCATTGTGTTATTCCTTATGCTAAGACAAAACACATATTATGCCCATAATCATTCATGCTTCTAGTATGCTTACATACAATGTTATTGGTGCAGTGTAACATGTACATCCATATGATGTGTACACCAGGCTGATTTACATTTTGAATGTCATGAAATATACATGGTGTTGTACATTTAACACCAAATACACACTTTGCTGTGTTGTTTACGGTACTGAAGATGGCATGTCAATGTTTGCAATTTATATATTGTTCCTTTGCATTATAGGTATATCTCCAGTATGACTGATCATGGTATGTATATTTGCTGACATCTCTCATAAGATGTGCCTACCTCAATCTTCCTATAATTATTGGAACTAAAAACCCAACATATTGGTTTAAACACAAATGTTACATATATGTACTTTCTGTATCATGTATATGCATTTAGCTACTCTTGAGCTTTCATGTGCATTGTATTACAAAATGATTACTCACATTTCATCACATTTTATGTATGTTTCCTTATAATTTCCATTAATGTAATATAGAGGTGGTTGGAGAAAAGGGGATAACTGTACTTATTTGTTTACTTACGGGAGCACATTCATCACTAGCATAGACACACTTTTTAAGACAACTGTTTGTGTCTCTATCAATTGGTGTAGGATCCATGTATAACACCGACAAATGATAACACCAGCTTTATTATGGTAGCTTATATCATCATATTGACTATACTATGTATTTCTAAACGATTAATAAACACAGTAAACTATAGTTAGTTAGGTTAATGAAATATACACAGAAACGTACTTCATAACATGATGGTGATGTCATATTCAGAACATCATGCATTGGAGGGGACCATAACATCTGGCCAGTAACATTATTTGCTACAGTCCCAAACCATTTTATCTACATACCCATGTAACAAGAGATTTTAAAAATAAATGGCTACTTGGTTGTAAGTGTCCTTTACATTGGGAGAAGGAGTGGCTCACTGAGTAAAGACACACACTGGCACTGATAGTTTGAAGCAGGGGAGTCTGGTTCAATTCCCGGTGTGGGCTCCTTGTGACCTTGGCCAAGTCACTTTATCTCCCTGTGCCTCATGCGGCAAAAAAACATTTGTACGTTCCACGGGCCAGGGACCTCAGGCTGAAACATGTGTCTGTAAATCGCTGCGTACAACTAGCAGCCCTATACATGAACATGCTCATATTATTATTATTATTGTTACATAGTTTCGACAGTCATACGTTCCATTACATATTAGAATACACAAATGTGTTAGCAGAGTGGGAATGGTTGTTATATATAAAACACACCATGTCATAAAATGTTAGTAGTCATTAAAGAACACTCAATAAAAATTCATGAGGCACTCTTTTGCAACATCATTATGTTAATTAAGTGCTTATGCAATATAGGCATAAGGGTATCACATTTTTAATTGTTTGTTAATAAGCGCTGCAAGCAATATAAAATTAGTTCCATATGTAGTATAGTAGTCGGTGGCTCCTCCTCACAATCATCTCATATAAAGGTAGACTCTTCTGAAATCATACATTGATCCGATTGTATCTTCCCCGACATCTCTGAAATACAGCAAACACATGATGGTCAAAGATGGCACCTTACTAGATATGCATCCGTGACAACGCGTTACGCAGCTCTATATGATTGTGTAGATACACACGTCAGTCACTTATATGTTAGAAGTAAAACTGTTCATCAGTATGTAATGTTTCTTTAAATTTGTAGCAGGCATAACTATGTATAAGAAGTGAACGTTGCCTGTATACTGAAAGATGTGCGCGCACATCTTTGTGTGCGCACGCACTTCACGCTTGGCTCCACTAACTGTTAGCGCATGCGCAAAACAAAGCGTACGTTGTGCGTTCAATACATGTTGAAAATACCAGTAAACATAACATCTTTATTTCAAATACAATGAAGACGAAACTACATTCGTTCTAAACGAGTACATCTGTATTCTTTTTAAACAGACGTGTTTGAACAGAAAGCACGGCCGATAACACAATGCGCAAATGCAATACGTGTGACGTCATGTTAAGCCAGCGTGAAACGCACGCTAACACTCCTCCCACTCAATTAACATTCGGCTAACGCCCAGGGTACGCCTACAAACACTGAGCCGCACGCATCACACACTGCAGTTACCGTTACTATAACAAAACATGACAGCCAATAGGCTTTGAGGCGCGCACGTCGCTTGGGGGCGGGACTTACATCACTAATCCTTTTTAAGGACGCCTTGGCCCATGACAAGGGTCCCACGTCATACGTGGTGGACCCGGTTTTCAATGTTGTAGATGTTGCATGATAACAAAACAGGTATGTGTTAGAGTAATGGTAAAATGTTGCTAATATGTTTAAAGGGATAGGAAAGTACGTATATTTATTCCGTCAGCAATGTGTACTACTCTTTCAGGTCCTACTATATTGTATTAGGAAACAATTTGTTTGTGATCGCTACATGTTATGCAGTCTGCAATGTTACGCTGTATCCACGCATTGAAAGTGAAAATGGTGGTTACAAAAAAAAAAAAAATTTAAACGCAGAGTCAACGCATAACGATTGTTATATTTACCATTCTTCTAGAATTAACTCTTTGCCTGGCTGCAACTGGTCGCTCCAGAAATGCAAGGCATTTTCATCCACGCTTAACCCAACCGCTGAATCCAGTATGGCACATATCTCCTCCAGGATGCGCTCATAGGAATCGCCACTGCTTTCTTCAAATAATTGGTCGGGAGGTAGGTTCATTTCTTCGGGTTCCCATTCCAATGCATTTTCAGCTGAAAGGCTTGGTACATAATCATAGTACTTTTGTTCTTGTACAATGTGGGTTTCAGGAATGGAGGCTGCAGATATTGCAGCACGTATCGATTCAAACGGATCAGTAGTAGCGGATACATTGCTATTGCCATTAGGAATAAATATGCCTTTCACGACAATATAAGTGCCGTCTTTCAGGAGAAATTGTTTTTCCGGGGCAATCTTCCAGAAACCATAGGTGTGTTGTAGCTTATCCTGGTCACGTTCAAAAAAGTCATTACTTGATAAAGTGAATCTTATTGAGGAATTAAAATTCCGTGCATGCTTACGGTCTTGGTAATAAGGATATTTTGCTCGAATGAAATCATCGATTTGGCGTGTGCTTGCTTTCTGTCCGCGACTGTTCAAGATGGCTTCACAGATCATGTACTTATACCCTAAAAGGGGATTAATATTGTTAACGAATTCATCAGCCATGTCTGAGTAGCACAAAAGCTGTGTGCAGGTCTGTGTTATTTGCTCATCAAAATGAATGTGCTGAATGGCTAACAAACTCCTGTTTTTCCTTGTCAAGGTCAACAAAACTAACTACTTTGACTCCTTATTTCAAACGCCAATTGGATTTGTTTGTCTAATTGGGTTAACAGTTGTGGTTCGTGATATGGGACTGTGGGAGAAACATTTCTCCTTCTTTTATCTCGTTTGTGAAAAACATCCCTAGACTTTGAATGCGTTCACATAGTGTTTTTTTGAAAACTAACAAAGACCAGTGTGTGAAAATATTTCTTAGCCAGGCATATCAGTAAAAACACACCTGCAAAAAGAAATGTTTTTTCCCCGCTTACATTTCTGTGTGTATGTGAAAGTCTGGTTAACTCCCTGTCTGCATGAGTTTAAATACGTGTGTATATATATATATATATATATATAAATATATCTCTTATAAAAATATATATATATTTATATATTATATTTTATTTTTTTTTATATTGCAGGAGTACACACAACATTGATGGCATTAAGTATACCTTGTATGAAACCTATTTAAATGGTGAGAAACATGATTGAATTAAGTAATAAACATTTGTTTAAGCACAATACTGTTAGAGTCTCATACTTAGGATATTTCTCAAACATTAGGCCTGTATTATTAAAATAGTGTTTTCACAAGGAAGCATGAAGTGTATTAGTTTGTGTATACCAGTTTATATAGTACTATATATATATATATATATATATATATATATATATATATATATATATATATATATATATATATATATATATATATACATATACATATACATATATATATACACATATACATATATATATACACATACATATATATATACACATATACATATATATATACACACTCACACACTCACACTCACACTCACTCAGTGTGTGTGTGTGTGTGTATATATATTATTATACATTCTGAGATGTTATAGAAACGAACACACAACTGATTAAAGGACAAAATTACAATGGCCAAGCAAGGCAAAGGTAAGTAATAATTTACACATAATCCTGCTGTACACGTACAAGAAAGATGTTTGCACTTACTTAGGTGTTTTAATAATTGCATGTGACTAATATGCATATGCAATTCTTACATCAATTAACACACCCAAATGCAATGTTTTGCTGCAAAGTCAATGGCAGCTTCTCTAAACTTAGCAACTGGCTCCTGGTGGACCATTACTGAACAGACGATTACAACATAAATATTTATAACACAATTAATTATGAGTGTTAACATTTCCAAAACTTCACGTGTACAAGAACATAGTTGAAAGTTTGGAAACAACACAGTCTTCAGCATACATACAATAGTAATTAGATAATCTGAAGTCAACAAAACAAGGCCAAAGACATATTTTCTGAATTATAACATTTATTTTTTTTGTTCCTTTTGCGAGCGAGTAACAGGCCTGCTTGTTGTCTCTTGAATTTTCCTTTTTCTTTTGCCACCAACTTTAGGCACAACAGAGCCACTTTGAGTGGCCTCTGGCACTTCACGGGCAGGGCTTGTGGCCAGTGACTGTTCACCTACGGGGCTTGTGGCCAGTGACTCACCTACAGGGCTTGTGGCCAGTGACTCACCTACAGGGCTTTTGGGCAGTGATTCACCTACAGGGCTTTTGGGCAGCGATTCACCTACAGGGCTTTTGGGCAGCGATTCACCTACAGGGCTTTTGGGCAGCGACTCACCTACAGGGCTTTTGGGTAGTGACTGTTCACGGACAGGGCTTGTGCCCAGTGACACATGTGAGCAAGTTGGTAGACACTGCACAAGTGATGGTTGGTCTGTTTCATGTGTGTCTTGTTTTGTTTTTGTCGCCTCCTTTGTAGGTGTCTGCTGCTGAATTTGTACAGATGGCAGCGGTAGGATGTCATCAGGAACCTGCACAGCAATGTCTGCTACTTGACCGGTAACATTTGGGCCTGGTGAATGAATATCAGATGAATGTGGTGAAAACTGACCTGCATGAACAGATCCTGGCTGGGAGGTGTTGAATTGTGGTACATTAGTCATTCTCCAGTAATTAGCTTGTGTTTGCTGAACAACTAATGCTTCGAATGAGGTGTTGATTTTTTGCAACTGTTTAGGCACTTCAATGAAGACTCTGTGGAGATGTGCCAATTGTGATACTGTTTCTTCCTGCAGTCCAATCATCCTTTCCAGCACTGTCATCATGTCTGAATGGCGACGATTTTCTGCGTCCACTATTTTTCCCTCTGAAGCTACAATTGCATCGTATGTGGAAGTTGATGGACGATTTGGCGGTACAACAGTTTCTATTGGCACCTCTTCATGGTCACATGATTGTATTTCAGTCTCTTCTGTGGCGTCATCCTCATCATACTCATCATCCTCATCACCATGATGTTCTAAAAAGAAATGTACACATTATTAAATGGCATGTTAATGTATGCTGTGTTACTATGTAATTGTACTGTGTCCTAAGTAACACCTAACATGTTAGCATACGTTTTATAACCTCATTAAAAACTACCTTGACTTACGAATAATGTTTGGACTCAGTATGAAATATGAATGAATGAAAAGTTGCTCTAAACTCAGAAGTCCTACATGATAATTAACATCACTAACACAATACATGTTGCCTTACACTTAATTTTCACTGACACTAAGTAATCCTATTTAAAGAAGATGTGCAAAACAAATAATGCACATGACAACATAACATATAGAAGAGCACATATTATATGGCCAGCAAATGATACACTCACCTTCTAGTAGTGTTGAGCTGGCTGACCCAGGTGAAGACACTTGTTCCATCTCAGGTGACACATGTCCTCCAGGGGCAACTATATATAACAATAACATAAGTTTTACATTTACATGTGTAAATATTGAACAAACACTTATTGTATGTTCTGTATTTATGATTAACTAACAACATCAGTTCCTTAACCGAAAATGTGTGTGAAAGTGAACATAAATAGTTGTAATAACACTGTACATGCCTGTGTACTTAGAATTTTTGAGTTCCCTAACATACAACATACTATGTTTCTGCAGTAATGCGTGAGGATAAATAGATTAAATGAGTACATAAAAATCATATGTTGTGTAGTGATATCAGTATCATAATGTACATAACTATCATGAGATGACCATTCACAATGGTTATCATGAAGGTGGTCATATTGCAAAAAGTGTTGTTTTTGGTAGAGGATATGTGTGGTACATTAATCGAAGATGTGGCACACCTGAATGTGGCTGTGACTCAACAAGACAACACATGCAGTGTGTGATAATGTGTCTTTCATAGTAGTTCAACTATAGATATGAGTGAACTAATGTGTGACGTACGCTTTGATAAGTAATGAGTTGTTGGGGCATTTAGTAGCTAGAGTTAAGCTTTCAAATGAGTGTGATTAACTTCAGTTGTGCTATTCAGGTTGTAAGAAAGGTATTCCCTTCCCCAAAAAGCCTAATCAGCCACACCTTTCAATGACTTGAAACAGGTGCAAATGGTGTGAACTAAGTTGACCGTGAAATGAGGCTGTAATTAGTGTGTGTGCTGAACCCCACCCCCTCTGTTGAAGTGTATGCTGTGATGAGATATTAATTGCAGCTGCTTTAACACAATGGTAGATGAGCTAAGTAGTCATCTGCAGTGTTTAAGTTATGAAAACAATGACATAACATATGATACGTGTGCCTCATTATGCTGTCTGTATATGACATAAAGCAAAAATGGACCTTTTCATAAGCAACTATAGATGTGTTAGTGCCAGTGATGTTTGTAGGCCGTTACATGCAATTTCTTTGATGCATGCTTAAAATAGGCAGTAATGTCATGTTTGTCGGAGTAAAATCAATAAAATACACAATAATATGATACATATTTCTGTTCTGTACCTGTAGCTACTAATAATTTCTCATGAACATGTGTTACACATGTGTACTACCCTGTTGTTCCCCATCTTCGCCCACCATCAATTGCTTCCACTGCAGCTATGCATTTTGGGAATTCACATGTAAATGAGCACGCAATGGCACGTGCTATATTAGTTACTGCTTTTAGTAGGACTACTACATATATGTCTATTTTGAGATATATATATACAGAATCAGACATATACATATATAGATGCAGGTATGCTTATATTGTGAAGACAGTATAAAAAGCAGTGTAAATATGCAAAATAACTGTAAGCAACGACACGCCTAGTACAGTAATATTTATCACCTGCTGGAAATTGTGACGGATAAATTCCAATGTCACGGTCACCAGCCAAGCCTTCCACGACGACGGTAAGTAATTTTGGCCGAAGCAGCTCCTCCAATGGAGTCAATATGAGACGTTGTGGTGTGGGCCCACCTCCAGTGCCAGTAGCATGCACGCGTTGGTCTTGTATTTTCTTTTTCAATTTGGACCTAATATCATCAAATCTTTTCCGACAATGATACTTGTCCCTGACACTATTCCCACAGGCATTGACACCAATGACTATTGTGTCCCACATTTCTTTTTTGCTTGCTGCACTTGTCCGCCCTTGAAAAACATATAAAAGATATGAGGTAAATTAATAATAATATAAGCACCAGTTTCCTACACTGCTAGCTGTTCCAAGAGATAGCAAACATGCTGTTTTATGTGTAATATGTGCAGCACATGAGCATTCACTACTAAACCTATACATGTAAGCAAGGTTGCATTCATATTGTATGCAGTTCTGGCAAATTGACCGCCTGTGTTTATTTGTCCTTGTAAGGCATGATAAAAAGCTGTGTTTCCACACTAATGAACATAGAAAGATATTGTGTACCCATATTTGCATATGAACAAAACTCAGATGACCTAGGATCACATGTATTTGAATAATAAATGTAAAGTTACACTTACCTACTAAATGTCCATAGAGACTGTCATAGTGCTCCAGAATGCCAGTGACAAGAGCCCTATTTTCCTGGTCATTGAAGCGAGGATTACGTGGCTTCTCCACACGTTTTTTCCGAGCAGGTTTAGGGTCAGAGCTTGGCTGGTGCTGACTGGACTCTCCTTCTTCCAATGGAAGAGCCTCCAAAAGCTGGCCACCAGCAAGCACGCCACCACCAGACACCCCATCAGCAACTGCGCCACCAGCAGCACTCCCAGCACCAGCACTCCCACTCCTAGCACCAGCACTCACACTCCTAGCACCAGCACTCACACTCCTAGCACCAGCACTCACACTCCTAGCACCAGCACTCCCAGCACCAGCACTCCCACTCACAGCAACAGCACTCCCACTCCCAGCACCAGCACTCCCACTCACAGCAACAGCACTCCCACTCCCAACAACAGCACTCCCACTCCCAACAACAGCACTCCCACTCCCAGCAACACCACTCGCAGCACCAGCACTCCCACTCCCAACAACAGCACTCCCACTCCCAGCAACACCACTCGGTGCACCAGCAACATCACTCCCCTGAACAGAACGTTCACTCCGACGCGTACTCCCACGAGTAGCACTCCCACTCCCACCAGCATCACTCTTCCCACGCTTTGCGGGCATACTTCCAGCACTCACAAAAAACAGACAAGAAATGTACAGGCAATCACACGACCCACTTCCACATATAAAACAAGACAAAGATGTAAACAAAACAACAAAGGACAAAGCTCACCCAATACACAACAAGTCTCTCAGTCAATATGCAAATCTTCAATCGTCCAGCTCTGTGCGTCTCTCTCTCTCTCTCACTCCCAACAACACAGAGAATGATTAGCAGTACACGTTGCCTTTAAATATGGCGCGCAATCAAAAACATGCTTGTTTCGCCTGATTCAGCAAGATTTGTGATTGTGCAACCTAACAGCACCCCGCCACGCACGCCGATACACCTGTGTGTGATCGGCTCATCATCGTGAGAGTGGGCGGATTTGTTTTCTGGTTGATTTTGAATGTATTCGGCACTTACTGCATACGGAGAGGGAAAAACGCCAATAACATGACTAATCGATAAGCTTGCCGATTTCACATAATCGTCGCTTACTGCATGAGGCCCATAGTCCGCATTTGACCACCGGCTTTTTCCATGTTTAAAGTAGCAGTCCAACCAGCCGTTTTTTTTTTTTTTTTTAATTTTCAATACAATCCATACAATGATAAGTAATTAGCTAAGTTGCCGATTGATCCGTTCTCCTGTGATTGATCGGCGAAGATTCCGCTCGGGGTTCACTAAATGGCTGTGAGTGCAGCAGAAGAGGACCAAAGATAAAAAGATAAATTTTTGACCATTGTTTGCTCACTTTTGAGCACAGATATGAGAGCTAAGCTCTAATTTTCTCTATCGCCTTTGAATGGGGAATTGTTTGTCAATCAAGTGTTCTCTTTATCCTTAGGCTTTATTCATAGTAGGACGCGCTAGCTTCAGCGCTCCTCCTCCCCGGCGTCGCTCTTGCAAAACAAACTTGTTTGTGTTGGCGAAGAGCCGCTCTCCCTGTAGCGCATGTGCGTTTGCGCACTATGCACTTCTACATTGCCGTCCTAGTGTTTGTTTCGGCACCAGCTACGTAGCTTACGCCGTAGCCTGCACTTTGGACAAAGCCTTATCCCACCCTGTTCTTATCAGAGAACCAATTAAGTAGGGAGAGGTGGGGAGAGGAGACTCTGGCTGTGCAATTACTTGCTGAGCACACAGTGACATCACACACAAATCTAACTTAATTATTATTATTTTTTAATACATATAGGTGTCAGATTTGGGTAAACAAAGTGTCAGTTACCCCTCATGCCCAACGTTGTTTATTTTTTTGCAGCTTAGATCACGTACTGCGTTCCAATAGAGTTCCCAGTGAGGAAATAGAGAAGATGATCCATCCTCTTCTGTTTCCTGCAAAATGCCCCTTTCCCCGGTCACATGACCGCACTGTGCTGGAGGGTCCGTGGCATTCTGGCACCACGACCCCTCCGGCACTCAAAGGGCTAAACATGTTACTGGAATTTGTTCAGTTTGGTCCTAGGAGGGATTACCCTTTTAACTCTTTGAGTGCTGGAAGGGCCACAAGGCGAAGGGGAAGACAGTTATAGAAGACACCGGTGCTGTCTCCCCCCTTTTGCTTCCACAGTCGCCTCCAACACATTGGTTTGCCGTTTGCTTTGCAATGTAATGCCGGCCCGTTTAGCATTGACAAGGTTGAACCTATTCAAACAAATGAAGCTTAAATCTTCCCAAGCAAGGGAAATAGAGCTTCCCAGCATATTATATAGGGACATATCAATCTGGTATAGATCTCTTGGAACTTCTGTGTATACAGTATTCAATAGCGTGCAATGACTATTACCGCACATTAACTGCATTAGCTTGTATGGACATTAACAAGAAGTAATGGTTATAGCACGGTAGTGTCAAGTTCCTCTGTCAATAATCACAGGAACTGTAGTCATGTTTGGCTGCTCTGCTTGAAGAAGAGAAGAAGAAATAGAGATAAAATGCAATAGGAATGGATGATTCAGAGGTGCGGTTATTTGATGCATAAACGCTAACAAATAAATCCATTTTATTCCTTACTTATTCCTTATTCCTATATTTATATATGGGGAATAGCAGGGTTGCAGACCAGTCTGCGACACGTGGAGGGTTTTTGTCACTTTTTTTTGCTCCCCATAACTTATTTTGTGTCGTAATTTTTATACAACTTTATTCCACTTTGAAATTTTGTTGGGTGTCAACGATACCAAAAAGTTTTTGGTCTTCATGGTCCTTTTGAGTATCTAAGTAACCTCCATAAATACTTTTTGGAATACCATTAGAAGTAGAGCTTACCTCTTAAAAAGAAGATGGAATTGGCAGAAAGTAAAGATAGATTTACCACCCAGCCTCTGCCAGTCCACGTATCTGTTGTATTTATCTGTGGCTCTTTTTTCTCGGTCCGATTTAAGGAGCCTCAGTGGAGCTAGAGGGAACCATACAGCACTGCCCACATGTACACTCATTGCCTCCATATAATTTGGAATAATGGGCCCCTAAACGGAACCACCAAAATTGGGATGAGATGCCCCCGGGAATGCAGTTTTTTTATTTTTTATTTATAAAAAATGTTTTAACAGGAAGTAATACATTGAGCGTTACGTCTCGTTTTCAAGTACGTCCTGGGCACAGAGTTATGATGACAAATACATGGTTAGATTATAATACAATATGAACAGAGGTTATACGCTATATTTACAGACATTTCATGGGCAGTTAGAGATAATACAGTGACGAGAAAAAAAGTTTGTGAACCCCTTAGGATTGTCACATATTTCAAACCTAAAATGTTATTAGATTGTAATCTAAGTCCTAATAATAGATCAAGATAACCTGATCAAACAAATTACACAAAAACATTTATTTATCCACAAATGATTCAACATTCAATATCTATGTGTGAAAAAGTATTAGAACCTTTAGATTCAGTATCTGGTGGCACCCCCTTGAGCAGCAATGACTTCATTACTTCAACTAAGCATTTCCTGTAACTGCTGGTCAGGTCCATCTCTCACATTGGTTTTCTGGTATTTTGACTCATTCCTCCTTACAGAACTGCTTCAACTCTGTGACATTTGAGGGCTTCCTTGCATGGACAGCTCGCTTCAGGTCCTGCCACAACATTTCGATTGGGTTTAGGACCAGACATTGACTAGGTTATTCTAAAACACGGAATTTCTTCTTCAGGCATTATTTTGTAGACCTGCTTGTATGTTTAGGATCATTGTCTTGCTATATGACACACTTTTGCTTCAGCTTCAGCTGACGGACGGAAGCCATGACATTCTCCTCAAGAATCTTCTGATACAATGCAGAATTCATGGTTGTATTAATGATGGCAAGACGTCCAGGTTCTGAGCCAGCAAAGCAGCCCCAAACCATCACACCCCCACCACCATGCTTGACAGTTGGGATGAGGTTCTTCTGTTCGAAAGCAATGTTTATTTTTTTGCCAAACATAACGTTTCTTATTGAGGCAAAAACTTCTACCTTTGACTCGTCTGTCCAGAGAACATTGTTCCATATGCCTTGTAGATCATCCATGTGCTCTTTGGAAAACATCAGATGGGCAGCAATGTTCTTTTTAGAGAGCAGTGGTTTCCTCCTGGCTATCCTTCCATGAACACCATGCTTGTTCAGTCTTTTTCTGATAGTTGAGCCATGAACACTCACATTAGCCAAAGCGAGAGCATCCTGCAGATCCACGGATATTAATCTGGGGTTCTATGTGATTTTTGGATGATTTGCTTGTTTGTTCTTGGAGAGTTTTTGATAGGACGACCTGTCCTGGGTAGGGTGACTGTGGTCTTGACCTTTCTCCATGTGTAGCCTTTACATTTCTCCATTTGCAGCCTGTCTGACAGTGGATTGGTGGAGCCCCAACACCTTAGAAATTGTTGTGTAACCCTTTCCAGACTGATGATTCAATAACTGCTTTTCTGAGGTCCTCAGAGATTTCTTTTGATCGTGCCAGGACGTGTTTCCACACACCTGTATGGTGAAGACCAAACTCACAGTTTCTGATCTTTTATATATGGTGGGGCCTCCCAAACAACCCTGAAGATCAACCTTATTATTTAAATATCTGATTCTAATTATCCCCTTTCATTTAGCTGATAAAACAAGGGTTTCACTTACTTTTGCACATACCTGTACTCTTAATTACTCATTGTTTGTCTAATTCATACATCGTTTTGTTTCAAAAGACATGGAATTGGTTAATATAAACCCTATTGGATAGTTAAGAAATGACTGGTTTTGATTCAAGAAGGTTATCATGGAAAAACTATGGAATTTCCTTCATTATCATTGGGGTTCACACACTTTTTCTCGCCGCTGTATATATTATGGGCATAAGTAACAGTTACAGACAAGATTAAAATGTCAGACAGGTGAAGCTGTGAAAGAATTTAGACTGGTGGCAGCTTTCAGAGTTAGGGTGAGCCGTACTTTTAATATTCGTATCAAAGAATGAAGCACCTCCAAGTAATGAAATAAGTGAGATTCAGGTTCTGGAACATACAATATAATTTTAAATTAAAGTCAATGGCCCATATTCAAAATGCTGTGAAGCTGTCTTCCCCCCGCTTGAGCAAATCTTTGCCCCCAATTGAAATGAGTGAGACTAATAAGCCACGTCTGATTTTTGACAGTGATACCTTTTTTGCCGTTATTTCCCCCTGCAGGTTCGTGCCAGCGCCATCGCTCAAGATGCAGATCAGAACTACGACTACGCCAGTAACAGCGTCATCCTGCACCTGGACGTGGGGGATGAAGTGTACGTGAAACTGGATGGGGGCAAAGTGCACGGCGGCAACACCAACAAATACAGCACCTTCTCTGGCTTCATCATCTACCCTGACTGACAAGGCAGATGCGAACAATGGCTTCATTAACCCCTTCCCTGCCAGAGACTTGCAGAGCATTGCTCCAGTAACCCCCTGCCTCCAAAGACAGATAGCATTGCTCCATTGTCCCCTTTCCTCACTGGAGACCTGCAGGACATTTCTCTGTTAACCCCTTCTCTGCTAGAAATACCTGACGTGCACAGCAATGCTGGTCATCCTTCAGGCAGACAAGAGGTTAAAAGAATAATTTATTTCCCCCCCCTTCATTTCAGTCTGAGTCGACAAGGAACCTTCCAGGGTAGGTGTTCACTGATGAAGGGTCACAGTGGTTTGCTCTGATTTGCTGAGGCTGCTTGTGTTCGCTGGTGGTCAGCTGTTTCATTTGGGGAGGTCATGGATAACTCAGTGTTACATCATTTGGTGTCTTGGCAGAGGACGTGTGCTTGGGGAGCTTTACCATGGTTGAAAGGCAGATGAGCGCAAGGTAAACCATCTGCATGTGTGTAATTGATTGTGTGTGTGTGTATGCACTAGTCAGCAAGTGGCTGCAGAAGACACAACCTTGTTGGGCTGTAACCATCTCTAAGAATGGGACTGAGCTTGTGGACGCTTCACCAATAATACCAGACGTTTAATGCAATATGGCGCTCAGGACCGAACATAATGCACTGACATGGTCACATACATTGGTTTTTAAAATGTTGAGGTACTTTAAAGAATCTTCTGAGAGACTTATGTACCTCTCAGTTTAAAATGAGAAAGAGTTGTGTCTTCGTTCTGCAGCCAACACCTGTTTTGAACTACTGTGCAACAATCCGAACCCACTCACCATGAGAAATCTGGGCTTTCAAAAACGCAACACCTTCCTGGCTTCACAGCTGTAATTGCTAGGGTTAGGCCCCAGGAGTGTGTGGGCATCTGCAGACTCACCCCTTCCCATGTCTATATATTGCCTCCAGATCCCAGGCCTCTGTCTGTTAGTGTAACAACCACTACCCCCCCCCCCCCTTCTTCTCCCTAATCTTTGTCTCAAGAGTGGTTTCTCTTTCTGGCCTTCTCCATATCGTGTCATACAAGTCAAAGTTTCCATCAATAAATCATTTCCTATATTGTGTCCATAAATTGTTAGTTAGACGCACATGCAAACAATCTTTTAGTAACCTCACTTATTCGACGACCAAAGGGAAATGTAAAAATACTCTAATTGGCCATTCCCCCAATATTCATTACATGGTTGCCCCACTATAATGTATATATACTGTATATGGTAGCAAGCTTAAGGTAATATCACCAACGCAGTCAATGGTGTCACTTAGCACCACTTTATTGTTGTGGGTTGTGTTTTTTACACTGCAAGGCTCCAGATTAACAGGGACAGGATCAACGTGTCCTGGTTTTATGTCTCCCACCGATAAATGTGCAATCGTCTTCAAATGTGCATTGCAGAGGAAAAAAATCCCTACATTTCCCATTTTCACAAACTTTTCAGTGCTTAAAATGTTTGCCAATTTTTGACAGAATTCGCAAAAAAAATAACATTACATGAAGGGCTGAGTGGACTGGTGATTTTTGTTTGGGGGGGGGGGTGCAACTTTGTAAATATTTGGCCAGAAAAGGGCAAATTTCCCATGGTTTGTGAACTTAAATGAAAATCTTGCACAGGTCTACTCCCATCCCAAGGTGCTGTATAAAAAAGGAAATCTGCCAAAGAGCAGCCCTGGGTGAATCAAACTATTTGAAAGCAGGTAGTCATATTAGTCTGTGCGTGTGTGTGTGTGATGCTGAAGCTCCCGCCCCTCTACTAGTCTGGCGGAAGAAGGAGACAGGGGAGGGGACCCACACAGTGTTGATGCACTGACTGTTATATCCCTAATGATAGGGCCCCAGCTCTGTGCATGCTGCTGGGTTTAAGCCTGCGCCTCTTCCATACAAGGTGTCCCATGTCTCTTCGTTGTGCAGCGTGAACTATTGGAGTGTTTTGTACTACTGATAATAAAACACGCGTGATTCCAGACCTCAATGCTGAGTCCATGTGTCGGAGCTGTGAGAATTTGGGGGGGACTGCATCTTGGCCAATGCTATTGGAAGAGGAGGAATGGAATCTTGTGGAGTTCACCGTGTAGCACAATATAGGAGCAGGTGATGTCAGCGTTCTGCAATGACAAAAAAATATAATGGGAGTGTGATTGCAGCCTTTTCTGGGGTACCAAGAACTGCAGGCCGGTTCGGTGAGTATCAAGGAATCTTTATTTACGAGAGCACAAGGCGATGACACATCAACAAGCTGTTTCAGTGTGATCTGAGGTGGGGTCATCCCAGTCTCAGTATTTATACATTACATATAACCCTTATCTTATATGCATATATTATCCCTTCACACAAACCACAAGCTCCACATTGCACATTGCAAGCATCCCATAATACTTGTTTCTCCCAAATTCCTAGGGAGTACATGATTTACCTGGGATAATCCCAGAGCAAACCTTGCCCAATCACACATTCCATCCTGTACACAGAATGACCAATAAACACTTATCAGACATACACACATACAATAGAGGAGACAAGATGAAAGACCAGTAACCCCAGACCCTTTGTCTTCTCTACAGCCCTCCTGTCAATAATTTTTTCACAGGAGTGCAGCATTGCCACGGGACACCAAGCTTATTAACACTTTACCATCTGGATCCTTTGATTGAATAAAGCATGAAATAAAATAAATTATATTTATTCACATAAAGAACACACACAGCTTGAATTACAAAATTATCACAAATAAACACTTACTGGGATGGGCAAAACGAAATAAAATGTCCACGGAATGAAATCCACAGAAATCAAGTCTCTAGGCATCAATTCCCAAAAGCGGGGTGATGCTTAAAAACAGCCGTGTAATAGTCCTTGGCTAGTGGTGCTGCCTGCAACCACTCTTACTCCGCCGAAGGTAATATTTTCGTTCCCCCAATGCAGGATTAGTTAGCAAATCCTTAGTCCTTACGAATACTGAAAGCTGGATACAAATCTTTAGTTGCGATGAAATAGTCTTTGTACCCCCCGCTGTAGCTTAGATGAATCAGATGGAACTTCTTACAAGATGGAACTGAATCTGTTACATGATGGAACCAAGTCCTGACTGGCTGCCCCGACTTTTAAAACCTCACAAATCCCATCTTACAGTCTGCAGCGAATCACTGCGTGGGAACCAATCCTCCCACCTATAGCAGAGTTCTGCCAGGTTCTTCGTAGCCTGGCACTAAGCTTCAAGGTATGATGAAAGCATGTGCGAACTTGGCACTTCAGCTGCTTAGAATACCTAGCCAAGCCTACTTCCCTGGAGACCTAATGTCTCCCTGTCCCCTGACAACTAGGCACCTGTCAGGCCAAAATGTTCACCTCTCCTCCCCAAGTAACACCTTACAATGCTAGATTCTTTTGTTAAATCCAGGACTCCCCAGACATGCCGGAGTCATCTCCACGTGATGCCTTAGAAGTCCTGGACTTAAGTTATGACTCACTGTACTTGTGAATCCCAAATGTGTCTGCTGCCCCTTTGAAGCTCCCCCTGCCACTATGCAAATGGAGTGTTTATCCATACTAAATGACTTCCTATGACATTACTTCAAAAACCTAACTTACACAGTTTTATTCTAACCTGACTTACCAATTTTCCTTACACCCCAATAAACTGTAAGCGTTATCCTGAGCTGGATTAACCCCCCTGAACCCCCATACTGGATTCAGGGTACCTGGGCATTACTTGGGCAGTATCCCTTTAACCTAGGGACCCCGTGTAGAGTGTGGGGATATACATTAATCCCTTATGCCCCGTGTAGGTTAAGGGTATTCATTAACCAATAATACGGTGATATGGCCCTCTTCTTCCTAGCTGCGCGCATATAGACAATTTATACACATTCACAGGACTGCAGCCAGCAGTTGGCTGCAGATCTGACACTCTACGCTTTAACTTAAAATGTAACCCCTACAACTCTCTCCACCTTATCCCTGGTGAGAGAGTTACGGAACCCCTCACTGGGTCCTGGGATTTGGGCATATCCCGGGACCTGGCATGTAACCCAGTTCCCTGCCCGGTCATACTGCTGGTTTGTGCTGAAGAAGGGGTATTTGGCAGTGAGCTGCAAACTGCGTTCTAGGGGGGATTTTATCCGGTGGTCTGTGTTCCTCATGTCCTCAGGAATCTGGGGGGATTCCTGAGTGCATGTTTCGGAAAACCCGCAACATGGACCCCCTTCTACCCAAACACACCCTGACAACATTTTCCCGTAAAATCATCCCTGATGCTCACGCCTAGCGCTTCCCGCTGGTTGGCTCTCCTGGAACAGTAAAACCACATACATCTGTATTATACAAGCAGTTATATACCATAATTGGGTTGAAGAGCTCAGGGGCACCCAACCGGGCATAATACCTTTATTTATGGCCTAGGTACCCCTTCACCGTCACAAGCATCAACATCAAAGGGTACATAGGATAGAAGTTCTTGTAGTCACCGCCGTGATACCAGTCAGTGTGTGAGGGTGTCCCGTGGTGTAAGGTGCCTCTGCATGTCAGCGTTCTGCTTAATTATGGCGGAATAATGGAAAGTGCTCTAGTGCTTATTTCATATTCCTACTTTATATGTAGATAAGGGAAGCACCTAAATAGTTCTAGGGAGGCTGACATAGGTAGCTTCACGTCATATTTCCTAAATCCTCTGTCTTGTAATCAGAAAGATGGTCTCTTTCTTAGGCTGCGTTCAGACAGGATGCGATGCGACCTGTGCGCACCTACGTCCGCCACTCTTTCGCTTTGGTGGGTGGGAGTTTTCAAACTGAAAACGACACCCGGCGGCGAAGTACAGCGTTGTCGCTGCTTCACTTCAAAAAGACAACTGAAGTTGTGATTTCAAGTGGCAGCCGCGTCACGTGTACTTCGCCAGCCAATCAAACACACACACAGACACTTTGGTTCTTTTTTAAAAATTAAATGGCTGACGTGGTCCCACCTCCAATCGCGTAATTCTGTCTGCTGGGGATGAGCACACATCGCACAGCAGAGAGACGCGTGGGCGCGCAGCAGCGACGCGTGGGCGCGCAGCAGCCTGTCTGAGCTCAGCCTTACCACAGTTCTGTAGGTCAGCTATTTACGGAGTTCCAAAAGGAGAGGACACAGCAGCCATACACGCTCCATAATACTGTGGCAATCACAAAACCAGGGTAAACTTGCCGGGAAAACCACCAGATGTCATGTATTTGGCTGAAAATTCGGCAAACGCATGGGGCATTATTTATTCAATGAGTAATAACTGTTAGGTATCCTAATGAGAAACGGGTTGTAGAGACTGACTAGACTCGTGCACTCGTGCATATATACATTCAATCACTTGTACATACACCAGGATATGCAACCACTCGTGCGTACTGCCTCAACCTGCAGCTGCACTGCTATCAGGAATTTGGTCGGTCTCCCAAGTCTACCCAAGATTTGTGGGGTCTTTTAATCATTATGGTAGTCTGGCCAGCTGGTGAGGGGTTCCCACCAGGGATCTGGGTACTCCGTGGACCAGTCCCAGTCATGTAAAGATTTTAGGCAACGTTTTCCCTTTGTAGTCACCACAACGTAATCATATCACAAATGTATGTAAATGTTTCAGCCTTTGTTAATATTTACCTTAGTATTATTTCCTCAGCAGGTTCAGCTCAGATCTGGTGCTATATCAGAGCAATATAATACATGGATCAATTAATGTGTCTGTCCTCTGCAAACCAGATGCTGTATATAAAGTACAAGCCAGGGGGGTGAAAAAAAAACTACTTACATCTATTTTTATTTTTTTAATAGAAATAGCCGGGTTAGTCCAGTTGCGATAGTGCAGAGTAAATGAGTACTTCATTATTAGGTGATACATTTTTTTTTAATTGTTAGACCAAATAAAAAATGTATCACCTAATACAGAAGTACTCATTTTTTTTTTTTTAACTGAAATTATAGTAAGGTTTCCTTTTAAAAAAAAAATGAAATAAATGAATGTAAAATACACTTGGCATTTCATATAAAAATGTAGTGTACAGCAAATAAAAAAATCACTTGTGAGCACATTCGCATGTCTGAAACAGGTCTGCAACCCTGTCTTTCCCCGTTATCGCTTAGCATACACTGCAGCAAGGGATTCTGGGTAATGACATGCAAAGGAACAATCACAGTGTATCCCTTTTTTCCTTCTTGTCCATTTTAACATGGATCTCTATAAGATTACAGCAGGACTGCCATATTACACCGCTTTTCTGCACAGCCTGGGTTAAAGATGTATGGTAATACATAAACAGAATCATTTTTTAAAAGTGATACATTAAAAAAACTGCTGCTTGAGGAGTCCTTACAATGCATTGCTGGTCTCTGGCAATGAAGGAGTTAAAAAAAATCAGTGTGTTGAATACACAGGGGTCTATAAAAATCCAACGTTTGAGGCCAAAACTTCACAAATAGGTCATAATAAGGCATGTACTGTATTGATTGTGCCCGTTATAGATTCTCCATACTGTTATCTCTGCTTGGCTTCGAACTTCAGTGATAAATATGTATTACCTTACACTGCGGCGTCATTGTTTTAATAATGGCATAAACCTAGAAGGTGACGTCTTCTGGGTAGCAAATTCTGGCCAAAGTCTCCGGTTGTAAATGTATTTGAAAAGTGCAGCCCCAGGGAGGACCAACACGACCTGATCAAGGCAGGGATTTCTTTATTGAGAGAAACGTGAGCGATTGCAGCATTTTTCCGAAACAAATATAGGGAGTTGTAAACACTTTTTGAAAGTTGTCTTTAAAATGTTTGCAAGCAACATGTAATGTAATGTAAGCAGGGACTATCTTCACCCTCTCCTAGTTGGTTCTGTTACAGGGAAGGGACATGCACAAATGCAATGACATTATCATTGAAGTAGAGAAAATAAGATTGAAAAAATAGCCCTCTTCCTCAGAGTTCCCGCTGTAAAGTTATTAGCCAAGTTGCCGATCGATCCGTTTTCCAGTAATAGATCGCCGAATCGGGGGTTATTTAATTCACTGTTTTACTACTGTGAAGCGCTATGTACATTAATGGCGCTATATAAATAAAGACATACAATACAATACAATACTGTTAGGGCTGCATAAGATTACTCAGGATGCAAAGTCCTGTGTGGAAGATCATGTGACCAGGAAGGCACTGGATACAATGTGTGCACTTGTAAAGAGAGGGTGGGGCTCAAAAGCCAGAGCCTGTCTAAGAACAGGAAGGGGGTGTGACTTTGTAAATGGATTCTATAGAAACAAAAATGCATTCTACATTAGAATACATTAAAAATATCTTTAAATTTTTTGAGTTTTTTTTTAAAAATGCTACAAGTATTTTCTCATAGTACAGAACTGATTTATTAAAAAAAAAAAACACACATGTAGGTGTAGCCAGGTCCCCTTTGGCTCCCCGGTTCACCATTGAGAAGGTAGAGAGGCAGGAAGGCCCTCTAGAGGTCACGCAGGCAAGCATAGCGGCGGCCATTACAGCTTCGCACAGGCGCAGTAAAGATAGCGCACGCGGTCCCAATGCTAAAGAGGTCCTGAGTGGACTACAATTCCCAGCAGCCTCTGGGGACTGCCCTTTCACCCACATCACGTGCAGCCAGCCAGCAAATAGAGTTTGCAGTTTCTCCTGTTGGAGAAGGATACAATGTTGCAGAGACCAGCTAGTCAGTTGGAGCTGGGAGAAGGAAGGGGGAGGAAGTGTGTAAGGAGCAAGTGGCTTCTTACACTAGGCCAGGTTACCCCCAGGCCCCAGGTAGGCCCCACTCCCCACTAGGGTAGTGGGTAAGTTCTTAGGGAAGACCCCTTAGGTAGGAACCCTGCCCTTAGGTGAGTGTAAGTCTTGTCAGTGACACAGCTGCAGTGCTGTGTGCTCTGACAAGAAGAGACAGTGTTGTGTGCAGTGCAGCTAGAGTAGTTGCTTTGGCTGTGTCAGGGAAAGGCCCCTCATAGGAAGAAGGGGGGGCTGCTTTCTAGTTATACAGTATGTGTGATATCACCAGTGCCAGTTTCATGTGGTGAGCTGCCAGAGTCTGGGATCAGACAGAATCTACAGCAAGAGATCTTCTGCATGCAGGGACTAGGGTAGAGGTATACCACCAGGGCCCAGTTAGTCCCCTGAGACACTAGAGGAATACTGTATGTGATAGGACTCCTTCACCATACTCAAAGAGGAAGAGATATGCTGCAGGACAGTGTCTGAATGCCCGTGCAGCCTGAGTGCAGAAAGAGTATAAATTCCTGCAGAGAGCAGCGCAGTGCGGCATGGGATCACTGTGCGGTGTTGCTGAGTCCAAGGATTATCCTGATCAGGAGCAGTGATCAGGGAGGTAGTTGCACCACCAGGCCCCAACACAGGGAAGCGCTATCCCTCACACTCACACTCTCTTTATGGTTGTGGACACTCACATTATTATCAAAGGGACTGAGGATGATGTGATGATGGACATGTGGGTGAGGGGATGGTATGCATTCAGGGTGATGCAATGTTATTCATATGATGTATTGATGTTATGCAAAGAGAGTTTCATTGAAGTTATCGTTCATGCTCAGTAAATACTGTTTATTCACATTGTGTGTATTTACTGTATGGTTGTTCTGGTGAGGGCACACTCCCACCACATTGGGATCCCTCATCAGTGGAGGCGCTGCACCGAGTGTAAGTATATACCCCAGGTTCCCTGTGGCGGAAGCTCAGCCCTCCTGGTTGCCAAACAGGTACAGCACCACACTGATAAGTAGTCAGATACACCTACCCACCTCAATTTCACTTAGGGTGGAGGAAAGAGGGCTACATAGGATATTGCTTGAACTTCTGCTTTAAATACTTATACTTGTCTATCTTTTAGTTTCAAAAGCACAATATATAACCCACTAAACCAATCATTACTATTCGTTTACTTTAGTTTCTTTGTATCCCTTAACAAAAATGTGTCTTTCTGCTTGCTGTATACTTCAAAGAAACGTATGACGTTGCATAGCAGGAAGGGGCCCTTCTGGGAGCTGCGACAAGAAAGTACAGTATGGACAGTTCTGTCATTCCAGGCTCTGGGTCAGGTCATCTGCTGGCCATGCCAGTTTCCTTCTGTGGGAGCACTTGCAGCCTTGGGTAGCATCCACTGTCAGATCAGTGCAGCATAGAGTAACAGTCTTAACCTCAACACTTCTCACCTGGCCTTAGGTGCTCTCCTGAGTGCCACATTTTGATAACCCAAGACTGAGCAGAGAAGAGTCGCAGAAGGATTAGTAAATTCGAGATTTCTGTGCTGAGCTGCAGAGGCATGCTATATATTACCCAGGGTAACATCTTCAATTCCCACCTGGATGTATACTTAATGTGTGCATGTGTGTTTGCGCATTTAGGTTTAGTGTAATCATTTATTTGCGTGTGTGTGTGTGTGTGTGTGTGTGTGTGTGTGTGTGTGTGTGTGTGTGTGTGTGTGTGTGTGTGTGTGTGTGTGTATATGCATGTATCTACTTGTCCATGATTATGTGGGTATATATTTGTGCATATATGTGAGTTTATATGTAAAAATGAGTGCATTGTTTAGTGCTGCTTGCAGATTGTCTTCTGATGGATTAATATTAAAGTTGATCATAGATATTGTTCTCCAACATCTGACTTTTCACTTCCCCTAAGAGCAGAAGACTCACAGTGTCCCCTGGGACCTGATCATTAGTGGCTTGTTCCAGGCAGTATGGTATTCATCAGCTGCCCTGATTGGAACTATAAACCATACCCAACAATACACTGCATCCTACAAAGCAACTTTTAGTAAAGCTCTCGTTTGTTAAGCAAAACTAGCATCAGTTACCAGGTGGTCTTTTATATCAGATAAATCAAATTAATCAGACCGCTCTCCTATAATGTTGTTCTAAGAAAACACAGCAGAGGGTGCATAGAGGTATATAATGTATAACGTACAGATTTGGCCCAAAGAGAGTCAGAAAGAAACCCCTAATACATTGCACTCAATGCCAGTATGATTAGTATTATGGCAACAATGTCCCATCAACAAATACCTCCTTTAGGTCAATAGCATAACCACTAAGGGACAGATAATATAGAGTATGTGGAGAACTTGTTAATGATACAAATAACGAGATCCTTCTATAATATAATAGAAGAATCTACTTATTTGTATCATTAACAAGTTCTCTACTACTACTACACTATGGGGAATTTTAATACATTTTAACCTTTAGTGTTATTATATTTTGATGTTAATAAAAATGTATTATTTTCGGGTTCTATATTATCTGTCCCTTGTGGTTATGCTATTGACCTAAACTAGGTATTTGTTGATTGGCCATTGTTGCCATAATACTAATCATACTGGCATTGAGTGCAATGTATTAGGGGTTTCTTTATGACTCTTCTTGGGTCAAATCTGTATGTTTGGTCTCCTGTATCAGAAAGGTACCAAAACCAGCATATTTTGAAGCATAGCAAATCATTATTTTGTTTGATTGATTAATTGTGACGGTTTTTCAAAACCTGTTATTCAAGGAACTTTGCTGCAATTTTACCCATTGCGCGTCATCTTGCTTTTCAAGTGGTGTCAATTGGAGGAGTTAGGTCAAAATTACGTGGCACACATATTATGAGATGCAGCAAAGTTTCCATCTGTGTCATATATTTCTCCAAAGATTATGCATCAAAATCTGTGTCAGGTGTACGATGGAAAATTCCCTTAATAAGCTTCTTGATTTTGACTTTGTCTTTGTCTAGATCAGTGGTTTCCAACATTTTTTTTGGTTAAGGAACCCAATGTGAAATTTTGAGGAACCCCCAACCCTCTCTAATAGCGCATCTGATATCAGATGCATTGTAAGGAACCCCAACCCTCTCTAATAGCGCGTCTGAAATCAGATGCATTGTAAATTCTTCTGTATTTGGTACCATTTTAAAATAACCCGAAAACTAAATGGAACCCCTTAGGGATGCCCAGGTACCCAAGGGTTCCTGGTTGAAAAATACTGGTCGAGATACGCACAGTGGCGTTTACATAGGGTTCCAGCTTCTTTTTTCCTAAGTAAAGAAAAAATAACACATACCTGAATTATACTAGGAGAGAAGGAGCGGCTCAGTGAGTACAGACACTGACTGTAAACAATGACACTGAGTTTGAATCAGGGAAACCTGGTTCAATTCCCGGTGTCAGCTCCTTATGCCTCAGGCACTAAAACATAGATTGTAAACTCATCTTGGCAGGGACTGTGTCTGTAACAATCCTATATACCGTGCCGCGTACTGTGAAACGCTTTGAGTCCCTTTGGGAGAAATGAAATGAAATTGTTATTATTATAATCCATCATTAAGTAAAGAAATATTGTATGGCAAACAAAGCGTGTGTCCATCCTCAGATAGTTGTCTTTCCCGTTCCTATTCATTTCATAATTGCAGTATGGGGTTTCTTGTGCAATGCTACAGATCCGTAGCTATGAATTCCCCATAAAGCTAAAAAAAAACATAGATTAGTGTGGAACTACATAGGCGCAACCCCGAGGTATTGTGAAACATTTATTAAATCCTTCACAGCTGGAAATGTTATGTTTTCTTCACCTTTCAGCAGTTGCAAACAAATCCGCCAGGTGGGAGGTGGTGTAAACATCCCTGGCTAACAATATACAACACAGTTGGCATTTTCTCTTACATTTGACACACGTAGGCCTCGGCCACAGTGATCGCGTGTGCGTCGCCAACAAGAAACGGCCCTCTAGGGGGCCGATATAGTCTGCGTGTGCGTGCGCACGATCAAGCGTGATGGCGCGGCCAAATTTTCAAAAGACAAGAAATTTGTCTTTTTGCATGGCGGCCGAGAGATGGCCACGTCACGGTGGCGGTTCAGCCAATGAGGGCGAACCAGCCGCATGATGTCATGGCCGCGCCTCCACCACGCCCCCGCCATCACGAGCAATCTGAAGTCCACAGATCGCTCAGGTGAAGGGCACACGCGCCGCCATGTGTGTAACATAACGTTTTATAGTATAGCCTGGTCCCCCATGGGTTCCCCTTGCCCCCCCTTACCTCTGGGAGCACTGCAGCAGCTGGCCAAGGCGGACTCGCTGTCAGTCAGGGAGGCAGAGAGGTTGCGGTCAGCAGTGCAGGGAGCGCTCCGGTGCTCTGCAGCGCACGCGGCTAGCGGGAGCCGCCATGTTGACGTTGCGCATGCACAGAGAGGCCAAGTTACCGACGACTTTGGAGAAGCCTGCGCAGCACAGATGTGGGCATGTGGCACTAATAGAGGCGGAGATTAGGGGAATAGCTCCACAGGAGGACTACAAGCCCCAGTAGCCCTTGGGGCGGAGACCACATGGTGCGCAACAGCCAATAGGGTTGCGAGGATTCCCTGCAACATTATAAATACATTTGGAGCGCTCAGACCTCACATCAGTCGGAGATGGGACACGGAAGGATGAGGGTGTGTGTGCAGAGTGTCAGTAGGCCCCTGCACTAGACTAGAGACCCCCTTATAGGCCCCTAATCCCCCATAAACTTGTGGCTGCTACAGGGACAGGCCCAATAGATAGGGACACTGCCCTTTTAGTTGCAAAGTGTCAGGGACACAGCAAGAAGCTGCGCAGTATCCGCCGCCTGTGGTCGTGGACCAGACCACCAACGAATTAGAGATTCTCTTCATGGTGGGACACTTCAGTGGGAGTCGACCCCACGCAGAGGCGGAGGCTTCGCTGGCGACGACGTCGCTGGATCAGCGGATCCTCGTTTTCTCTTCTGCTATACCCGGGTGCTGGAGCACCTGGCAGGTGCCTCAACAAGTGCACCAACAACAACAACAACACTCTTACTGTGGGCAGCGCTGTCACACACAGTGGGTGGGTTGGCTCCTGTAGACACCGGGTGGTTAGGTGTGTGTGTATATATATATATATATATATATACATATATATAGCAACTGTAAATATTACTGTATGTTCATTTGCATGTCTTAGACAGGTCTGCAACCCTGTCTTTTCCCATTGTCACCCAGCATACAGCGCTTCCACTGCAGCAAGGGATTCTGGGAAATGACATGCAAATGAGCACTCAGTGCCACCTTTTGTCTCAAGCTCGTATTACACAAGCCAATCCTTAAGCCAATGCATGCTGTTTTAAACACAGCTTTTAGACAGAGGCTGGGATGAGATGCAAAGCCATTAAACCCACTCACAGACATGTTTCAACCTTGATGGGTATCATCAGTGTGAGGTTGGTCTTAATGGCAAAGCAGGTTTGAGACTAGACTAGGTAATCACCACTACTATTAATGGGAAGAGAGGGGTATCCAGAGGCGCCTAAACAGCTAATGCAAGCAAAGGATATATGAAAGCCAAGCCTGTTGGCCGATGGAAGGTAGCTCCTCACGGTGTGCTTTAAAGAAAATAAAAAGCACAACACATAGCGTAATACCGTAAAAATAGGACAAACAACATTTAAAACAACATATAATCAGCTGAAAACTGGACAGGTGAAATTACACAGTAAAACAATTTAATAACAATTAATAATACTCCATATTTTACATAAACATGTAAAAATAGGACAATAAAAATTGATTGAAGTGCTCCGCAGCACCGATGGTGACAGTAGTAATGCCTACTCACCAGATGGAATAGGTAAGCAGGCAATGGATAATTTAGAGAGTATCCCCTCTCGTTTCTGTACGCTGATTACTGCTGGCTGGCGTCTTCATCCACACGTGTGTGTTGGACTGCACGCAGGGTCCCCCGCGGCACGCTGGGAATGGACGCCAAGTTGGTTTAGAACGGCAACAGCTGATTCGGCACGCCGTCAGCTCCAGCAGGCTAGGTGGTTAACATCCAATGCAGATTCGACAATGCGTGAGGGAAATCACCAAGGGTTGAGCTGCAGAGTACAGGAATCGCCACCCTATGCGTTTCGAAAGCTCTCTGCTTTCTTCCTCAGGGGTATATTGTGAGTGGGTTTAATGGCTTTGCATCTCATCCCAGCCTCTGTCTAAAAGCTGTGTTTAAAACAGCATGCATTGGCTTGTGTAATACGAGCTTGAGACAAAAGGTGGCACTGAGTGCTCATTTGCATGTCATTTCCCAGAATCCCTTGCTGCAGTGGAAGCGCTGTATGCTGGGTGACAATGGGAAAAGACAGGGTTGCAGACCTGTCTAAGACATGCAAATGAACATACAGTAATATTTACAGTTGCTTTATGCTTTACTGTGGAGGGTTTTTGTCACTTTTTTTACCCACCATAACCTTAATAGTAGTGGTGTGTGTGTGTGTGTGTGTGTGTGTGTGTGTGTGTGTGTGTGTGTGTGTGTGTGTGTGTGTGTGTGTGTGTGTGTGTGTGTGTGTGTGTGTGTGTGTGTGTGTGTGTGTGTGTGTGTGTGTGTGTGTGTGTGTGTGTGTGTGTGTGTGTGTATTGTGTGTGTGTGTGTGTGTGTGTGTGTGTATTGTGTGTGTGTGTGTGTGTGTATTGTGTGTGTGTGTGTGTGTATTGTGTGTGTGTATTGTGTGTGTGTATTGTGTGTGTGTATTGTGTGTGTGTATTGTGTGTGTGGTGTGTATTGTGTGTGTGTATTGCATCCTGTCAAAGGGGTATCCAGCAGTGCTAGGATCCTTCACAGGTGGAAACGATGTCACCTGATGAACCAGGTATACCCCATGCTCCCTGCAGCGGAGGATCAGGCCTCTTGTGAGCCTACGGGTAACAGCGCACCACACGTAGTCACCCTAGACACGGGGGAAAGGGGGCTACAATAGAAAGGATTTATACTGCATGATTTCAATCTTGAGTCACTTTAGCCAAAGTAAACAGCTTGATAGATAGACCTAGATTGACTAAACTTCGAAATTGATGTTGCTGTGCGCTTCTGGTCCAAGATTTAGTTATTTTTTACAGCCATAATTCTGACAAGTTTAAAGCTAAAATAATGCAGGGATAACTCTTATTTGAATCAAAATGCAACGTCAAGATTGCTAATTAGCATGCAACGGAGTATGCATCGCATAATTACATAGGCAAGAGTGTTAACCTTAACCATAGTATAGCAAATGAGCAGGCAAATCCAAAAGGAATTGCTAATTACCTATTCACATGCTGCTCACTAAACTCCAATACCTGCCGATATTGGGGTACGGCCGGAAAATACCACCAACTTTTATCACCTACCCAAGGCTGGCGTTAGGCTGATTTTGCCTATGTACATGATGGTCACTATAGGCCTGGGCAAGATAACATTAGCCAACCTAGAATGCATGGTAAAAATACATAGTATTATCAATTTAGAACTTATTACTATATTAACACCTTTAAAAAGTAAGTGGCCAGCGAATCATAGTCAACCGATGAACAGTTGGCTACTAAAGGTTTATAAGTTGCATATATAGAGGTTGTACAATAAAAAACAATAGGTAGCGCTAATAATAGAATAAAGAATATTAATGAAAGAACATGTGCTCTGAAATAAAAATATATAATGAAAAAAAAGGGGGGAGGGGGGAGGGGGGAGGGATAGCAGCCGAGATACACTTCTGACCCCTGGTCAGACAAAAGTATATAAACTGGATAGGTATCAGTGGCGCTGACCACACAATGAATTATGAAATAATAAAAATGATTATACAACCAGATGGGATGAAAGGATGATCTCAGCCGGCGTGATTCAACCGTGAAAAGAGAAGAAAAAGAAATACATAGTGTAATACTATTAAAACATAAAACAACAAACAAACAAAAATGGCAATGTTGCTGAACCACACACTGAACTAAAAATAATGAATTTAATACATATAAAAGCAACCAGTGCAATTAAGCACGAATGAACAGAATATAGGTCCCAATCGATAACCAGCTGAATTGCCCGCTTACCGAAGCCAGGATATAAAAGCGCAGTGGATACTTAAGGAGAGTATTTGTATTGCTAGCGGTATTTAACACTGACGGCTTGTTTTGGTGTATGCAAATGAGGCAGAATGTCACCGCGCACTTATGCATTTTTAGTAAATACGGCGGCTTTCCCCCCAAATAACCTATCGCCGTCCCAATAATTCTAATTGTTAATGCAGCAATATCGTCCTTTAGTAAATCTTGGCCTTTGATAGGAATGAGGATACGTATCAATGAAGGGTCAGAAATGGCCTTTATGACCTTAAGATGGGCTCAGAGAACAAGCGCCTGTTGGGTTGCGCACCCAGGTGCGTCATACCTGCGTCACTTAGACAATTTGTGGAGGGGTTTGTAAAAAAGAGAGGAATAGTTTTCGGTGTATTATTAGAATGGGATGTATCAAAGTTTGCATCTGTAAATGGTGCAGTGTTTTCTTTTTCCTTATTGCAGCAATTAGGTCTGCAAGGTGTGAGGAGGCATTTATCCCCAGGCTGAAGAAATCAGTGTCGCATGTAAGAAATTCCTAACAGGATCTGGATGTGCAAATCATCCATGAGACAATGCAGCAAAAGGATTAAAAGCAAAACAAGGGCTTGCATGCATAGCCCCGTTTGAAGCTTTGGACGCTGGGTGAGTGAGACTCACTGAATATGAGTGAAGGAGCACACCGCAGGGCAAAAGCCGTGCATTTTTCCCCAGCAGGGAAGGGGTTGAAATGTTTACAAGTCAGCACTCTTTAATCATCTGTAATATTTTCACCACACGCCGCATCCTCCATAAAGCCCAGCGGATCAATACAGGACGGAGCGACTGAGATCAGAGCGTTTGAGGATTAGTGCGGCTGCTTCTCAGTGTAACTCTCTCTCTCTCTCTCTCTAGTATCTGCCACTAAACAAAGACATTGTCTGTGGTGTTCCCCCAGGAGAAGCATGTTAATAGGGCTGGATGTTCACTTTGCTGCTGGTTTTCTAATGCTTAACTCCTTCAGCCAGCGGTGAAAGGGAGATAGCACGGGGGTAACACTACCTCTGTATCTAGAAGCCTTTACAGCCACTTCTTTATATAGGAAACTAATGGTCTGATTGGACAGCTCTCCTTCTATTCACATTGTTACAACATGAATACAGCATTAAGATGTTGTTGTCCAAGAGCTTTGTTACCATCTATGTAATATGCTCGGGATCGCTACCTTATTAAAGTGACGCCAACCTTTATATTACTATTGTACCCCCCCCCCCTCCGGGGGCTACTAATTAATGTAAGAGGTTAACGGCCATAATGGGTTAACTATGTGGGATCACTCGGGTTACTCCCCTCCCCATCATGTGATGCAGGATGACTGCAGAAAGGGATAGCCACTCCTTTGTATGTCTTGTGACCTGTGATGTCACTATAAGGAGATAGCAGGTTATATATAGATCTACCCCATGTTCTAGAAACGGGTTCCTCTGAGTTCAGACTGAAGCCTCGCTGTGAGTCCTGTAAATAGATGTGTGTTTAGTTATGTGTTTTAAGGATGTCCTGTCATCATTTATTGTTTTAAGTTAAGGAACGTGCCCTATAAAGTTAGCGCCTATAGTAATGGCCCAAGATTGGTCTCATTCGGGAGGAGTAATCATGTTCTTAATAGCAGTTCTCAGAGCATAATCGGATTGGCCACACTGGAAGGTCCTGAGCAAACTCCCGATCCAATATGTGTGGACAAGGTAGGCAGTACATAGAGTGACGGGATACTGATCCCCTAGAACAGAGTGTATTCTCACCACAAGCCCACTTGAGATGGGGCATTATTGACGCTATGTAGGATATTGTCAATCTAACTATTACTAAGGGAAACAAGCAAGAGTACCTCCCCAGCATAGGAGTGAGAGCTACCAGGGGAAAAAGCACAGAGTAACCATATTATGTGCCACCCATGAATGTCTGAAGTGAAGTCTTTGTCAACAGATGTGAATAAAACTCTGGTTTGTACTATAATGTACAGGACGAAACGCGTAGGGTGGAGGCTCTAAGACAAACTCTTAGCTCCCCTATTCAGTATCTACATCCAGCAGAATCTCCTGATCACCCCTGGACAGTGTACTCGAGCTGCGGCCGAAATCTCGGTTGAGTGACGTCAGCGGGCCAGTCTCGCGAGATCGGAGGAACAACCAGGAAGCCCAGGAGAATAGCTGCAGCCGGAGGAGAACCACCACGGAGGATTTCGGCGATCCACGTGGAGGACAGACACATTGTAACTCCAGGCAGCAGGACGGAGAGGATTATTATATCCTACATGCTTGTTAACATCTGCTACTTTGTAAGTAGCGATCTACTTTTGCGCATATACTTTTACTAAAATGTACTTCACTATATTTTGTTCTCTCTTCATTTCATTTCAGAGCAACCAGCAATTCCCAATATATACTCAGTCCATTTATGCTCAATTTTATTGTTTAGTTAGCAGTTTTGCGCCGATGTTCTTCCCTTCCCCCCTATACAGTATATGTGCTATTGTGTATAGCTTAACATTCAGGCAGCAACTGTTACTATTTTTTGTTTAATTGTTTTAATTTGCGCACTTAGTATTTTTATAGTTTTTATATATATATATATATATATATATATATATATATATATATATATATATATATTTATTTACCTTATATGAACTGGGATTTTTCACAGCTTAATAACAGCACTCAAAGCACCTGCTCCCCCCATTCCCCCTACAAAATATAAAGGGGTCTATGTATCAATGCAAAAATGGAGACATTCTGGGGCAAAACCACTGCACAAGAAAACAATCCTAATGATTCCAATTGGACTTTTTTCTTTGATACAAATGGTGCAGTTATTTTGCAACAGAATTGTTTTACTTTTGCATTGACACATATACCCCCACATAATTTACTTTTACCAGCACTTGCAAGAAAAAACAAAGATGGCTGCCATGTCTACCAATCAGAAACTGTCATGTCATGATGATGTTGCGGCTTCCTATTGGTTGTCAGGGGGAGGCTGCCACCAGTGCCCTTAATGTTTCTCCCGGACCAGAATTCTTGTAAGGGAATTTCAAAATGAAACATACTGCTTTAAATAAGGTGAAAACATGTGGGGAGGGGGGGGGGGTTGGGAAATACAAGCAGTACAGAGTGCAGCTTTAAAAAAAAATAGTATCAAACCCTGACCACACAGAAAGAGGAGCAGCCAAGTAAAAACACAGTAGATTGGGAAAACAATCTAGGGAGGGCGCTAGAGAGGTAAGAGTGGTTGGAGATATATGAGAAGACAGCAAAAGCATCCAGATGTGCGGCAGTGAGGGAAATTAACCTCAAGATATTACATAGATGGTACTATACTCCAGCTAGACTTCACTCGTTTTTCCCATCCACCTCCCTTCAATGCTGGAGGCAATGCGGCCAGATAGGGTCGTTTAAACACATTTGGTGGACCTGCCCTAAGATTGTACAGTTTTGAAGAAAAATCAAAATGTTAATAAGGAAAATAACGGGACTAAACTGCCCTTGGAATATGGAGACAGTATTAATCCTGAAACCAATAGAGGATTTAGAGTGGCACACAGACAGGCTAATGGTTCATATTTTTTCCTCAGCTAAAGCAGTAATAGCTAGAAATTGGAAACAGACCCATCCGCCGACAATTACGGAAGTAAAACATAAACTAAATTATATTATGGCAATGGAAAAACTTACCAGTTTAATTCAGGATAGATACGCAACTTTTCTGAAAATATGGGGACCGTGGATGATTTACTGGGAAACAAATATTTAACAAATCTCTAACAAATCTCCCCTTCATTGCTATTTTAAAAAAACTGTAATGTGAACCGCGCCGAAAAGGAAATATAAGTGTAATGAAATATATTTGGTTGTACTGGGAAAAAAAAAAGGAAAGATGGAAATGTACCCCCCCCACTCCTATTTTCCTTTTGTACCCTATTCCTCCCATCCCAAAAATAACTTGTGAAAAAAAAATAATAATAATAATTTTAAATACCTGCAACCATCAGATTTTGGTAAAAGAAAAGGAAAAAGTATCAGTCAGCCAGATATAGCCGATAAACAGGTCACTGCTATTGGTACACATCGGTCTGACTCTTTGGAACGAATGTCCATATAAAGGCCCAGGTGTAAACCCACTTACTTAATTACATAAATAACATTTAATTATCGTCAGCTCAAAATTCCACAGCTCTCTCCGAATGCACTTATTCCTTATTTGCCCATTGCTCCAAATGTGCTCCTCCTGCACCAGCGGCCATTTTGGGGAGTAGTCATAGGAGAAGTCACTGTAGGTAAGGAGATAGTCACATGTAAGAAATATTAATAAGCTTCATACGCCTGCCATTGTTGGAAACTGACACAATAAAAAAAACGTTTTCTCCATATTTTGGAGCAAATTGCAGGCCCGTGATTCGTATCCTCCTTAGGCCTCGGGCATGGTCAACGCTTAGGCGCTGACCCGTGCTGAGGCGCGCTGCTGCTCGGCAGTGAGCCCCTGCAGCCGCAATGAGAGCGGCTTTAGCAGGGGCTCGCGCACGCTTGTGGAAGCGTGTCTTAACAAATCTTTCGTTTCTGAGCTCGCCGGAGCGAGGGCCGGTCACGTGAGCGGTTCGCCCAATGAGGATGAACCAGCTCAGTGACGTCACAGGCCCCCCCCCCGACAAGCCCCCGGACGGCGCGCGGTCTAAGGCCAGGGAAAGCACCCGCTTTCCCTCAGCCCCGCGCGCCTCTGCACGGCTGAAGTCTCTATGGACTCAGCCTTAGGCCTCGGACACGCTTACCGCTGGCGTGCTGAGGCGCGCTGAGGCTCAGGGAAAGCGGGTGCTTTCCCTGGCCTTGCGGTTGCTTGCCGGCGCGCCGTCAGGGGGCGGGCTGGGGTCGGGCCAGTGGCGTCACAGAGCTGGTTCGCCCTAATTGGGCGAACCGCTCACGTGACCGGCCTGTCGTGCCGGCAAGCGGGGGAATTTTAAAATTCCCTAAGACCTGCGCTTACGTGCACTTGCGGAAGCGTAGGCGAGCCCCTACTAAAGCCGCTCTAATTGAGGCTGTAGGGGCTCAGTGCTGAGCGGGAGCGCGCGTGAGTACGCTTCAGCAAGCAAGCGGTAAACATGGCCGAGGCCTTAGGCTGCAATCTCTTTGGGGCAGGGTTTTCTAATTTCAATTTTTAGTGTTGGTGCACTTATCCCCGTCTCGTATTATAAGACCTTGTTATTCTCTTGTGCACCGATGCACAATTTTGGCACTGTACAAGTAAACACGTTTATACAGTAGAATGTGATGTTTTTGTGGCGGGTCGTCTTGTCGTACTTGCATTGCTAGCTGTAGCAAGTTCTAAGGATGAACTCCCTCACCTGCTTAGAAATATCGGCGCATTCATAGCAGCAAAACCAGGTGCTGGTGCTGGATGACCAGTCAGGCGTGCAGACCCCTGACGAAGCACCATAGTGTAAAACGCGTAGGGGTTGGTTGTGCCGTTTGTGACAGTTTCCTGATTTTTGGCTAAACCTCATGGACCGAGTATCCCGGTGGCAGAGTCCCTGCATGCCAGACCCTGCCTGACTTGTTATCCAGCACCAACGCCTGGGTTTGTTGCTATGAATGCGCCGATATTTTCTGAACTGTACGTTTGGATATTTTCTTTTTATCTGTATACATTTTAGATTATACTTACCTCGATGCACCCGTCTCCTTCTTCTAATGTTCAATGCCACACATAAACTGATGCTTTACATCTATATCCATAAGGAGAGAAGAAGCTGCCAGCTCACGCTCGGTCTTAGAGTAGAAATGAACAACGCAGCAGGCAACCAGGTCATCATCTCGATAGGTAACAAAAGCCAACATTTCAGCTCTTTTTTCCATGGAACGGTGCAGCGATATCACTTGTAGTAATAATATAAAATTCCCACATTAACACTGAAGTCCAGTTAATTATTACCTAAGTAAGTGACAGGAGAGAGGCTGGAAATAATTGAGTGATTGACACGTCTGGCAAAAGAAGGTTATGCTGCTGGTTTCAAAATACTAGAAACAGATATAAAGTATTTGCTCACAGAATTGCTCAGTAACCGTTTGCCTGCCAAATGGGCCAGCAATATGATACCGATCCCCTCTGTCAGCAAAGAAGATAAGTGTTTACATTAGACTGGAGCAGTTGAGTAATACAGCACATACTGTTGAATTGTAATAAATATAGCGCCGACTTATCATAAAACTATGGGGTGTGATGTCACCATACTGTAGTGTCACAGTAAACTTGAACAGACCTGTGAGGTTCCAAAGGCTCTGTACACGTATGAAGAACTCCCGCAGTGGCTTTTACACTTCTCTAGGACCAATATGATTAGTGGAACTGCAAACTACGTTAGGTGCAGGTAAGAGTTTACACGCCGATATCACCAAGCCGAGTGCTACGTGCAAAGGGTGATTGGTTCAGGAGATATTGCACTCTGATGTCCCACATGTCCCACCGCAATGAGCAATTACATTGTTACCAGCAGCATCAATACGGTGGAGAAAATCAATATTGGGAATGTCGATATGATCGGGGGGTGGGGGGGCTCGTAATACCGCCGGGGCGGGGGGAGGAAGGGGGTGTGCCCCAGACGTAACTCTAGTCCTGGGCCCCGGGAAATCTGCCTGTGGCCCTGCTGCCTTGCGTTAGCTTCAGATAACAGCGTTAAACCTGTCTTACCTAAAGATGGCGTCCCTTCCATGCAGACCCTGAATAGGTGTTTAATCAAAGTAAGAAAGAGAAGACGGGAGAGGAAAAGAGCCCTATAAATAAGAATAGGATAGTTAAATCACACCGAACTGTGGCCTTACACTTACCCAGACCCTGCAAAGAACACGATTTCAGGGTCTGGATGCGAGTAACGCCACCCTTAGCTATGACCTAACTAACATAGCATTAAATCCCTGCGTTAATTATAGCGGAGCTCTGAGGATATGAGTTGATAGAGGGACCACCTCTTTTGCATATCATTAAAACTAACGACCGTTATAGTAACGCAAGGGCTCGTTATGGCTAAAAACAGCACTTATCGTTACTGAGATTTGAAGATCCCGTTAGCACTTAACAAGATGTTAACTGAAGTAGCATTGTGGATCAACCCCCACTGTGTCACCTAGTCACAGGTGGTTTCTCAATCACACAGCTCCCTGTGTTAAAGCCAGCATGGGTCTGCTGTAGGATCATGTGAACCAGTAACAGGGGTACTGAAGTGCTGCTTCACAGGCTGGTTTGGGGCTAAGACCTATCAGAATTGTCACTATCATTATAATAATCATCATCATTTGTTTCAAGGGTGCGAACATATTACAGGTGCAGTATCATGGGTGTAAAAGATGAAATGACAATAAGACCCTAAGTCTGCTGGTCAGAAATCGCATCGCACAGCAGATGTTAATGCCAATTATAGACTATGGAGACATAGTATATGGCTCAGCACCTCAAACCCACCTTAGCAAACTTGACACCCTCTACAATTCAATATGCCGTTTTGTTCTCCAATGCAACTACAACACACATCACTGCGAAATGCTCAAAGAACTCGATTGGTCATCACTTGAGTCTAGGCGCAAAGTTCACCTTTCCTGTTTTGCCTTCAAATACTTTCTGGGCAAGCTACCCATCTATCAGAACAAGCTCCTCACTCCTACCACATGCAGCACTTATCATCTGAGATCTGACTCCAAAAGAATGTTCACGGTCCCAAGGCTCAACAAAGTATCCGGCCGCTCCTAATTCTCTTACCGTGCACCCCAAAACTGGAACAACCTATCGGAGTCTCTCACATCCACCCCCAGTCTAACTTCTTTCAAAACTAAAGCTGTCTCACATTTTAATCTGGTCTGTAACTGTTATATACGCAAATCTATATCTATATTTTTGAAACCATTGTATGTCCCTGTGACTAGGGGCAATCACATTGGACATTTGGCCGTCACTCCGCCTCAGGCCAATGAGAGGGCTCCCTTGGCCCACCCGCCCCCGCACACCTCTCATTGGCCGGTGTGGTCTAACAGTATATACACACACATATATCTCACCCCTCCAGATTGCTCGCCCCCCCACGGCTCTCATTGGCCGGTGCGCTCTAACCCAGGGGTCCCCAACCCCTGGCCACACTGCTGCTGCTGCTGCCTGAGATGAGGAATTGCTACTGCTGGAGGGAGGGGGGGGGGGGGTGTTTGACCTCCCCCAGCTCCGTTTTTGACTTGGCACTGTACAAATAAACACGTTTATACAGTATAATGTGATGTTTTTGTGGCGGGTCGTCTTGTCGTACTTGCATTGCTAGCTGTAGCAAGTTCTAAGGATAAACTCCCTCTCCTTCTTAGAAAATATCGGCGCATTCATAGCAGCAAAACCAGGCGCTGGTTTTTGACCCCTCCCCCAGCTCTGTTTTTGACCCCCTCCAGCTCCGTTTTTGACTCCTCCCCAGCTCTGTTTTTGACCCCCTCCAGGTCCGTTTTTGACACCCTCCAGCTCCGTTTTTGACCCCTCCCCCAGCCCCTTTTTTGACCCCTCCCCCAGCTCCGTTTTTGACCCCTCCCCCGTTTTTGACCCCTCCCCCAGATCCGTTTTTGACCCCTCCCCCAGCTCCGTTTTTGACCCCTCCCCCAGCTCCGTTTTTGACCCCCCCCCTCCCCATGACATACACAGTGACAGACACACTGACACACACAGGGACAGACACACTGACACACACAGGGACAGACACACTGACACACACAGGGACAGACACACTGACACACAAAGGGACAGTAACAATGACACACACAGGGACAGGCACACAGTAACACCCCCCCTTGCCTCCTGCCTCCCCCCCTACCCTGCCTCCCCCCCACCCCTGCCTTCCCCCACCCTCCCTTCCCCCCTCCCCTGCCTTTCACCCCCTCCCGCCCCTGCCTTTCACCCCCCTCCCGCCCCTGCCTTTCACCCCCCTCCCGCCCCTGCCTTTCACTCCCCTCCCGCCCCTGCCTTTCACCCACCCACTACCCGTACTCCCGCCACCTCCCGCCTCTGCCTTTCACCCACCCACCGCACTCCCGCCTCTGCCTTTCACCCACTCGCCGCCCGCCGCCCTCCCGCCTTTCACCCACCCGCCGCCCTCCCGCCTTTCACCCACCCGCCACCCGCACTCCCGCCGCCTCCGCCTTTCAGCCACCCGCTGCCTCACACCCCTGCGCCCCACAGCCGCCGGCCTCACTCAAAAGACACCTGCCGCCTCTCACCCACCTGCCACACTCAACACACACCCGCCACCTCCCACCCCTACGCACCGATATCACTGACTAGCCGCCGCACCCACTCACCACCCACCGCCTCCTGCCTCACACTCACCCGCCACACTCACACCCCTACGCACCGACATCACTGACCAGCTGCCGTACGCACTCACCAGACACCCGCCGCCTCACACCCGCTCACACCCTAGCGGGACTCCCACCCACAGTCAGCACTCCACTACCCACCTGCACTGGACACTCACCCGATGCCTCACACCCACTCACACCCTAGCGGGACACACACCTCACATTTTTACATCACTTATGTCACCAAAATATACATTGTACTGTGGTGTGTTTACAATAAGCCATTTTTAAACAACAATATCGTATTACATTTTCTTCCATGTTTCTTTTCAACTATTCATAAATAATAATACCTATTACGGATTTACATCCCGGGCAATGCCGGGTATATCAGCTAGTAATATATATTATCTTTAACCGTGCATACAATGTCTTGTATATAATGTACTGTATAACCCTTTTCACTTATTGTAACTATGTATTTGTAACCATGTGTAACAGTGTTTTCCCAGGGCCCTTCTAATCCTGAGCCTTATGTGAGAAACTGCCCCCCGTTACGTGTCATGTTATGTGGTGCACCTGCTGGCTTATAGGACTCCTGAGTATCCCGCTCGTTGGTAGTGGGGATTTCACCAGGACTGGTTCGTGAGGCAGTGCTGAGTTCTACTCACTGTTGTTACAGCGCCTCCATCCCTTCCAGATCCCCACAATCGAAGGGAGGAGTCTCTGGAAGAGAACTCCTGGGTGCATCTTCTTACTGATTAACTCCAGTCTCAGGCAAGAAGGGGCTTTGAATCAAGGGCATCTTTATTGACATCTCCATAGGCAGACCGCCCATCATAGCGGCCGGTACTTAGCCGCACATCAGCATAGTTGCACACCTCAAGGAAGTTCCCTCTTGACTCTGTAATAGAGACAGGGATATCTCTGCCACCTCTTCCCTAAGGGAGGGCCACCATCTGTGCCAGAGCCCTGACACAGTGTGGGGACAGCTTGTCACTCTGCAACTACTGATACTTGAGCTGCACAGACTCACAGCTCTTGCACCAGACTTTTGACTCAGACAACACACCTAACTTTAGGAAGTGATGCGCATTATATAGCTCCAGAAGACCCACCCCTGTGTCACTGTTAGTGGACACAGAGCATGCTGTCACTTCCTTTGCTACATGTTACACCTCACAAGGGGGTGAGGCCAATCCTCATGATGACTTCTGGCAAACCTGCCCTCTTAACAGGAATTACTGCACAAAAGGAGGGAGGCATGTAACCCCAAAATTACACAGGGCTACACATGTATTTGTCATCTTAACTCTGTGCCCAGGACATACTTCAAAACGAGAGGTAACTCTCAATGCATTACTTCCTGGTAAAACATTTTATAAATAAATATAAACATTATACAATTAACGTATGCTAGTACAACAGAAAGATAAGCCCTTGTCCAAGAAGATTACAATCCAACAAGGATGTTGCAGCAATATCGAAGACGCAGTGATCATCACGCCTGACGTACACAGCAGTTTTAAGAAAATCACACTTTAGGAAGATCCACAGAAACTCCTTCTATTTCTCCAAAACAGAAATGTACCGAAGGATTTCACAATGAAGAGTGTGATTGGGATGAAAATGTTGGGTTTTTTTCTTCTTTTTTTGCGACAGTAAGTGGTGCTGAGAAATATTACGCAGCTGCAGAGATATCCTGTTTATTAGTGCGGGTTGCAACCCGAGGATTTTTCCAGCTGCTGCATCATAACCTAGCAGTGGGAACATGCATTGGCTTATAATGCATCGATTTATCAAATCAATGAATAATGAAGCCCTCCCCCCCCCCCCCCACCCCCACCCCAAACACAAGAATAAAATTCACCAATGCATGTGCCACAGGTCACCCCAAACCAAGGAAACAACCTCTATGAAAAGTCTGAGGGCGGCACAGCGCTGTAATTAACCCTTTAGCTGCCAGAAGGGCCTTCAGAGCAATGCGTTGCAGACCATTCAGCCAGCAAAGAGTTTAACATGGGGCGGGCTGAGAGAGAAGAATTGGGGAGGGGGTTTGAGATGAGATAAGATTAGGGGATGGGGGTTGAGATGAGAGAAGATTAGGGGATGGGGGTTGAGATGAGAGAAGATTAGGGGATGGGGGTTGAGATGAGAGAAGATTAGGGGATGGGGGTTGAGATGAGAGAAGATTAGGGGATGGGGGTTGAGGTGAGAGAAGATTAGGGGATGGGGGTTGAGGTGAGAGAAGATTAGGGGATGGGGGTTGAGGTGAGAGAAGATTAGGGGATGGGGGTTGAGGTGAGAGAAGATTAGGGGATGTGGGTTTGAGGAGAGAGAAGAATAGGGGAGAGTGATTGAGATAAGAGAAGAATAGGGGAGAGTGATTGAGATAAGAGAAGAATAGGGGAGGGGGTTGAAGAGTGGATGTGCTGTGATCAGAAAGAAAGTGTGGTCTGTAACTCACTCGTGCATTTTGATTATAGATAAGAAATGCATGAACACTTCTCTGATCCGAGGGCTGTGTCACTGCAAAGGCACATAGTCACTCATACTTACTGTCGGTACAAAAAGAGACCCGGGAAGGACCGCAGAGATGGAGGTAGAAAAAGCAGTAAAATACACAGTGGTGGGGTAAAGGGACCTCAGACAGAGACCTCGAAGGGTGCAGGAAGGAAGGAAAGAAAGATTAAAATAAATAATTCCTACCAGATTATTAGGCATATTAGGGTTCTGGTGAGGCTATGGGCTAGGCTGGCATATTAGGCTTAGGTTAGCTTGTTAGGGTATGGGTTAGGCTGGCATATTAAGGTTAGACTGGCATGTTAGGGTAAAGATTAGACAGAAGAGAGCATTTTTATTTATTCTGCTACTAGTTAAATAAGAATGAACAATTCCCTTAATTAATCGGGCTGCTGGTTAACTAAATCTAAACTAATGTGGCCAGGTCTCCTTCCGGGCTCCCCTTGCGCCTGGCGTGCACACACTCGGCGGGAGGTGGAGAGAGTGAGGGCACTGTAGGGAGCGCTCCGGTGGCTCTGTGGTGGCCCGATCATCCAGGGTGCCGCCATCTTGTGTACGATCGCACATGCGCAGAGTCATCTAAGGTTCAGCGGCCATTATCAGGATCACGCATGCGCCTTAGCAAGTGCGAGCGGCGCCCATTACAGTTAGGTTCCGCATGGGGAACTACAGCCCCCAGAATGCCATAGGGGTTGTCAGGTGGCAGACAGTGGCCAATAGGGCACCAGGATTCCCCTACCAGGGAATAGATACATGTGGCACGCTGGGGAGACCACGACAGTCGGAGCTGGGACAAGAAGAGGGTAGGGTATGTGTAGGGTGTCTGTGACCTCTGCACTAGGCCAGAGACCCCCTTATGCCCCAACTGCCCTCACTCAGCTTGTGGTTTCTGTAGGGACAGGCCCATTAAATAAGGACCCTGCCCCTGTAGTACCAGTGTGAGGGACACAGCCAGGACACGTCTGCAACCTGGCATCAGGTGGTCTGGGACCAGATCACCACCCACAGATAAAAGACTATCTTCATGGTGGGACACTCTTGCTGGACACCACCCCACGCTGACGATGACGGCGTGGGACCAGATGGGTTCTTTGTCTTCAGTCAGCGTTACCGGTTGCTGGAGTACCCGACAGGTATCAACAAGTGCACCAACTCTACACACGTTAGTTGTGGGCAGCGCTGTCACCCACACTTGGAGTGGGAGTGCCTATTGTAGGCCGGATACTAGGACATTGGTGCCCTTGCACCCAAGTACTGTGTGGGACTATTGCTATATGAATTATACTGTGTGGTTGTGTAATATATGTGCATTGTCAATTTGTGCTTAGTAAATATTGTAATTCCATATCCTGGTGTGTGTTACTGAGTACATTGTCCTGTGACGGGGTTATCCAACACTGTTAGGATCCCGCGCAGGTGGAGGCGCTGTCACCAGACGGATCAGGTACACCCCATGCTCCCAGCAGCGGAGGCTCAGACCTCCTGCGAGTCACAGGTAACGCACCACACACACAGTAGCCGCCATATCTCCCAGGGGGTGGGGGAAAGTGCGCTACACAAGTAACTTATATAACTCCGCTCACCGGTTAAATAGCCTCTACCAATAAAGAAACTAGACACAGAATTGTATAGTGATACATACACACACGGGACCATACTGGCCACATTCCCTGATATTTTATATCTACTTTCACACCACCATCGTCGTTAAAAAAAAATAGTTTTCTCGTACAAATGCATGGCAATGGAAGTTTAATACACTTTGTTCCTATACCTCATCAGAAGTTGACCACTATGTAGTTGACATAACTATGTAATCAACACGTTCAATGGCACATACACTAGCGTCACAGTTTATTCTAACATTGCCCGCACGGCTGGATGTGTGTGGGCAGCGTGGTGACGCGGCCTGTCGCGTGTCACTGTGACGTCACCGTCACGTGCGCGCCCGGCTTCCCCGACACCCCTGGAGTTTGAAGTGAGGTAGGCGGGGGTGCGGGGAAGCAGAGGGGCACAGCAGGCGCCGGGTTCGGGGTCGTGAAGGGGGACAAAAATGCGCGCGGAGTGGAGGGGGTGAACGGGGAATATGCGGCGGCGCGCGGTCTAGACCCGGCGCCAGCCGGAGTAGATCCCGGCCTACCGCCGGCAAATGTAAGAATAAAAGCTGCTGCAGCAGTAAGCATGGTTATCAAGGTGCAAGTACAAAAGGCAGTTGAGATCCGGGGTCCTGGACCAAAAACCTAACCTTTCATGGGAAACCTGGACGTTACTAAGTGAGGCCACACTCACATCTTCAAAATGCAAACACAGTTCTCATGTAAAACTCTTCAGCAGTTAAGAGGTTGGTTGAATCCCGTCTAGGGTAAGCTGCTGCCCTCCAGTACAATGGAAATATAAACTCAGTTTAATGCTCATTGTCTGCTAGTTTCTCTAGGTGTGAAGTTCACAGAAAGCAAAAGGTTCCCTGAGGTTTACATTTACTAGTACAGTAATTTGAGCATTCACTGCAGGTGCAAAAAAAAAATTAATGAAAGCACTTAGCAATGTAACCCTATTACTCTCCATTATCCCTTGGAGATGTTTCAATGCTTGTACAAATATAGGATATTAGGATAGCACGATACAGCATAACTACAAGTACACTATCTAGGCAATTATTCTGCAAGGTGGGAGAAGCGCAGATGACGCGCTTGTCACCATTTATTGTCACCACACATTGTATATACCCATTCTATTGAGATGGGATTCCTGCAGCGTTCTTTCTTCTCATAGGTATGACCCCATAACTACATCCACAATAAAAGCAGCACGGATAGGCCATTATTCTGTACGGTGTGATAAATGCAGATGACGTGTTATCGCAGGAAAAGCCACTAAAGTCAATGGGGCTTTTCATGCGATAACACGTCATCTGCATTTATCACACCTTACAGAATAATGGCCTATCCGTGCTGCTTTTATTGTGGATGTAGTTATGGGGTCATACCTATGCGAAGAAAGTACGCTGCAGGAATCCCATCTCAATAGAATGGGTATATACAATGTGTGGTGACAATAAATGGTGACCATTAAAAGAGATGAATGATGTTGGCGAGAGATGTATATTGACTATATCCCTATAGTACCATATAAAAACATACTACAAATGCATGTATAAACACCAATAACATTACAAGCAAAGGTCTTCACATATATATTGGGTGCCCCAATAGGTTTATAAATGTATCTATTGTGCTATTCATTAAACGTTTTATTCAGGTGACACTATGTTAGTTTTCTGTTTGCGCTTCTCCACTTTAGGCTGCGCTTATAGTGCAAGCGACAGCGATGGCGACGCTGACATCACACTGTGGTTGCTGGAAAATTTTAATTGAAGTGACTACGAATGATCGTGACCAATCCGTCGCTCCGTCGCGCCTCACTTACTATAAGCGCACGCGACGGCTTCAATACATTTGTTTTGAAGCGACGTCGCGTCGCTGACGCCGGCACTATAAGCGCAGCCGAATTTCCCCAGTAACCAGCAAGTAGAGGACTTCCTTATTAGAAGCAGCATCCCCTCACTCACTAGGACTGAAACATCATTTCATTACGAATTTTTATCTGTGTCATGGACACATGATGTTTGCCATTGCAGCTACCAGTTACTATATAGGTACAGGACACTATATTGTTTTGCCCTAATATTGTAGCGTTGCTGTCTGCAAATTAGGATATGAACCCAAAGGAAGGGAGTGAAACGCTGACCTTGGCCTGGGATCAGAGACCTAGAAATGCACAGGTAGTGATGTCCAGTTTCCGGGTTGAGGTAGGGGTCAAGCAAGAATGGTCAGGTCACACTTGATAGCTGTATCCTATGTATGCATGCTGCCCCCTTGCTGGCACCTCTCTGGTGTGTGCTGCTTGTACTGAACCAATGACTGATAGCAACTGTAGCAGCAGGACTACAACTCCCAGATGCCCCTGCAGCTGATATAGGGACACGGACACATGACATTTCAGCCGTTCCGTGTAAAGAATCAGAAGTCAGGAGCATCAGGAAATGCAGGGAAGGAAAAGGAGGAGGAGTGAAGAACCCCAGGAGAGGAGAACTATAGAGATGATGTAGAGAGAAGTCACTGGGTGAGAGGGAGCTGCCACGACCTGAGGGGACTTCGGGGCTGATGGAGGATGACCTTAGGACCAGGCCATGAGGAGGACAACTCACAAGAGCTGGGTAACGAAGTGATATAGATGTTGCACGAGTGGAGCTGAAAGCGGATCAGCTGCCTACCAGAGTAAGGAAGGCATGAGTAAAGACAAAACTAAGACAAAACACAAAGGGTACCAAAGTCTTTGAGAAGAGGCAGGCCTGCTACAGTAACATACACTTTCATAAGAGCTCCAATGTTGTACTGGCACTCCCACTTGGACCCCTTTTAACCCGGGGTCAATGGGACTTGGGAGAGACACTGATACACAACCGGGCAGCGAATTATGTGTATATGTATTGAGCCTGTATGTGGATGATCCTCCCGTTTGGGGATCATACATATTTATAGATATCTGTGTTAATAGGGTTCTTCTATAAATATGTTCTGGTTATTCAAGGACCGGGATCGTGTCCTGTCGTCTGGCTTTCAGGCCATGTGCTCAGCTAGTGGGATAGCACTTGTAGGGTTGCCAGATGTCCTGTATTGAATGGGACTGTCTTGTATTTTGACACTCTATCCAGTAAAACATTAGTGGTAATACTGGACATGTATGTGTCCGGTATTACCTTTCTGGATATAGTGACCTGACCGGCTTGGGGGGCTGTGAGATTTCCCCGAGCAGGGCTGTTGCTGGTGGCTGGGCCGCTTCCTCCATCCCAATTGGCTGCTGCTGGGTAATGCAACCAAATAGGAGGAGGTGTCATGAGCCTGGGGGTGGGACCAAGGAGAGGAGGAAACAGCATGGAGCAGAGAGACATGAGGTTGTGTGTGTGTCTCGAGCCTCAAGCATGTCATACCTTTCACCATTGTGTCCAATATTTTTGGAGAAGCCACTTGGCAACCCTAAGTACTGGCAATAACTGGGACTAGGACTTGGAGCCCCAACTTAGCATATAGAAGTCAGTCCAAGGGAAATAACGAGGGGTTGCATGTATTTACCCTCGGGACATTTTTATATCTCCTGCATTTTATGTAAACTACCCACTTCCGTACTCTCCCACCTAACTGATTTTACTATTTCTTACAAACTGATATACCAAGCGTGTCACTGCCTATTAAACCTTGATAACATTTGGCCTAGAGGTGTATCGTATCCACTGTGGTATCCCTCAAACTTACGTGGGTGTGCTTTGGACTAAATGGGACAACACACTTAATTTCAGTTCTGATTTTAGAAAGTCACAGCTGTGATTATCTGCGCGGTAGTGTCTGTAAGTCTGTATAGTGGAAACAGCCTCACTACTGCAGACAAATATACCCTGAGCTGTTCATCCCTTGTCAGCCTGCATTCTGCTCTGTGCTCATTCAGCAGGGTGGTGAGGGAGGGGTAAGTCAGGGGCAGAGGAAGCACATGGGGAAATAAATGAAATCATTAGTTAGAAGAGAAAGGAGATGCTCCCAGGCAGGACCTCTCACCTCGGCTCCCGTCAGTGCCTATTAAAGTTGCCCAACACTGCCAATTAGCACAGTGTCCCGTAGGCCTGGCATGTGGCAAGAGGAGGAGCAGGGAGGGTCATCTTGAAAAATAAGAGCAATTAACTTCATTGGTGGGGGGGAGGGTCTGATCCAAGGACACCATGGAGTCCGACACTAGACTGATAATTCATCAAAAAGACTGAGAAAGGCAACATATTCCAGGGGGATGTACCCTTATCATACCAGCCAGCTCCCTGTAAATTCAGATGTGATCATGTCTGCAATTGACCTGTACTTGGAATCAAGCATCATCAATAGGAAGCGGCACTGTAAATGACAGGCCTTTGTGGCTACAAGACTATTATGAATAATGTTTTCTATACATGGGTTTTCTGTAATGCACCACATTTATCAAAGAATATAATCACATCGCTTTCAATGACAATGTTTTCCCCTGATAAATCCAGTGCAGTATTTTTGCAACAATGTTGCAGCTTCGATACTTTGATAAATAACACCCCCAAGAGTAGAGTTTGAAAAATCTGCAAAGCTTTGGAAACAAGCTGTCGAGCTTTGTGAAATTTCATGCGTTTCCCTGGAATTTGACCATCATATGCAATTTTTGCAAAGATCTTGTCAAAAACCGGCTGCAAATGTTTCGCTTTTGTGCAGATTCCTTGAACCGTGTGCCCGAACATTTGGGAAAAGAATTGGGACAGCATTGCTCATCTGTAGCCAAGAGGCCTGCCTTCATTTCTCTGCCTTTCTTCTCATTCTGGATACTTCACTGCCCAGACCTGCTTGCGTTGTGGAACTTAGAACTGCAGAATAGTGCCACCAAATTCTGCACAGTTTGCAGGCCTAGAATGTTGTTCTACTGTGCCCAATGCAGTGTAGTCTCACTCCACCATCACCTCGTTTACTAATGCTCTATTGTTCCGTAATATGTCCGGCGGTACAAAGTGAATTATACTGAATGGAGAAACCTGGAGTCTTTTTCCTCTACTCAAGGCCGCGTCCATACTTAGCAAGACCACGCGCATGGCATGAACAGAAGGCCGTGCCTCTGAGGCAGGCCATAGATTTTTTGCGTGACAACATTTTTTTAATTTTGTTGCATGACGGCAGGGTCACATGCGCGTTTCAGCCAATTCGGGCGAACCGCTCATGTGATGTCACAGGCACGCCTCCGACACACCTCCCCGTTGCGTCTCCTCCTCCAGATCCCCAAGCCACGCATCGCCTCTGCAGTAGGCGTGCGTGACGCCATGCGCTCCATCGCGTGCCCCTGCTATATCCGAGGTTGTTCGTGAACTTTATCTGGTTGTTATGACTAATAAGTCGCTGTTCCTCTATCAAAGGGGATAAGGTGGGACTCCGTGAGTAAAACGAAGCCTTAAAATCAATGGCACAGAGTTTGAAGCAGGGGGAGCCTGGATCTAACCCGGTGTCAGCTCCTTAGGGCCTTGGGCGAGTCATTTTATCTCCCTGTGCCTCAGGCACCAAAAACATAGAGTTGTAAGCTCATCTGGGAAGGGGCTGTGTCTGCAAAAAAAATATATATTTACAGCGCTGTGTACACTGTCAGTACAGGCAGTCCTCGGTTATCCAACAGAATCCATTCTGGAAGCAGCGTTGGATAGTGAAACCGTTGTAAAGTGAGTCCAATGTTAATCAGTGGCGGTGAGCGTTGGATAACGTATTCCGGCGTTGAAAAATGGTCCGTAGGGAGGCATTGTAAAGCGTTGGATATGCCATTCATTGTAAAGTGAAACGTTGGATAGTGAGGACTACCTGTACTTAAGTAATAATCCCCTCAGAACAGGGCATTATTGGCCAGTATTACTATTATAAGCTAAATGTAGGCTTTTTTTCTTAAAATAGACACTTTTGTATAGATATATAAATCGGAACTACGCAGTGCACCTGTGTAGGAAAAAGAAGTAAAGTAGCACATGAGAGGGGGGGGAGAGAAGAGAGAGAGGTGATGGGGGAGGGGCTGTGAGGGTGAAGGGGTACCCAGGCCAGTAAATAAAGGTATTATGTCCAGCTGGGTGTCCCTGAGCCATATGGGGGAAATGTGATTGTCAGCTCTTCTAACCAATCATGGCATGTAACTGCATTTGTAATAAAGATGAATGTGTATTTTTACTGTTCCAGGAGTGCCAACCAGCGGAGATGTGCAGGGCGTGAGATTCAGGGGTGATTTTACGGTAAAATGTTGTCAGGGTGTGTCTGGGTAGAAGTTGGCCAGTATTGCGGGTTACCCCGAAACATGTACTTAGGAATCCCCCCAGATTCCTGAGGAACACAGACTACCGGATAAAATCCTCCCTAGAAAGCAGTTTGCAGCTCACCGCCAAATCTCCCTGCTTCAGCACAGACCAGAACAGTAAGAGTGGGCAGGGAATTGAATTACATTCAAAGGTCCCCGGTATATGCCCCCCAAAAAACAGAACCAAGGAGTGGGGGGGGGGGGGAGGTTCAGTGTATCATAGGTTCAGAGGAAGTCATTCAGTATGGATAAAAATCCGTTTGCATGGGAAACAGGGGCTACTCCGCCCTCTAAGCTTCACAGGCAATCCAGGATATGGAGGTGTTAACCATTTGTTAGCAGGGGGGAGGGGGAAGAGGAAGAGAATTTCAATAAGCCCTCCTGGCCAGTTTCAAAGGCAATCCAGGATATGAAGGTGTTAACCATTTGTTAGCAAGGGGTGGGGGGGAAGAGAATTTCAATAAGCCATCCCGGCAAATGGCTGCTCTGCCCAGACGTAGCGGCGCCAGGTAGAGAGGATGGGCCTCATATGCTAAGCGGCCAAGATGCAAAGTTAGCACATGCCCAGAGCAGACTGAGAAGCCCCTCTGCCAGGTTTGCAAAGTATTGGCAACTCCGTGATAGGGGTAAGGAATTATTCCCACGGAGTAGATTGGCTGCATGGGTTAAGTATAGGCCTGTTTAGTGCATAAGAAACCCTGCAGCCCATCGGGAAGGAGTTCCATCATGTAACAAGATTCACCATGCAGTGAAAGATCCATCCTGTAACCAGACTGAATTTCGTTGTAATTGTAAATCAAGCTGTGTATGTTCATTCTGTAAATAAATCACAATTAATTTTATCTCTTGCTTTGCTCAATCAAGGGATCCGGGTATTAAGGTGTTAAAAGTGCTTGTCTCCCGTGACAGGGGGAGAGGAGAGAGAAGTGAGGGGGGGGGAGAGGAGAAAGAAGTGGGGGGGGGAGAAGAGAAAGAAGTGAGGGGGGAGAGAAGAGAAAGAAGTGGGGGGGGAGAAGAGAAAGAAGTGGGGGGGGGAGAAGAGAAAGAAGTGGGGGGGGGGGAGAAGAGAAAGAAGTGGGGGGGGGAGAAGAGAAAGAAGTGGGGGGGGGGGGGAGAAGAGAAAGAAGTGGGGGGGGAGAAGAGAAAGAAGTGAGGGGGGAGAAGAGAGAGAGGTGAGGGGGGGTAGAAGAGAGAGAGGTGAGGGGGGGAGAAGAGAGAGAGGTGAGGGGGGGAGAAGAGAAAGAAGTGAGGGGGGGAGAAGAGAAAGAAGTGAGGGGGGAGAAGAGAAAGAAGTGAGGGGGGGGAGAAGAGAAAGAAGTGAGGGGGGAGAAGAGAAAGAAGTGAGGGGGGGAGAAGAGAGAGAGGTGAGGGGGGGAGAAGAGAGAGAGGTGAGGGGGGGAGAGAGAGAGGGCGGGGGAGAGAGAGAGGGCGGGGGAGAGAGAGAGAGAGGGTGGGGGGGAGAGAGAGAGGGAAAAGAGGGGGGAAAGAGAAGAGAGGTGAGGGGGAAGAGAGAGGTGAGGGGGAAGAGAGAGGTGAGGGGGAAGAGAGAGGTGAGGGGGAAGAGAGAGGTGAGGGGGGGGAAGAGAGGTGAGGGGGGGGAAGAGAGGTGAGGGGGGGGAAGAGAGGTGAGGGGGGGGAAGAGAGGTGAGGGGGGGAAGTGGGGGGTGGGGGGAGTGGAGGGGGAGAGGTGGATGGAGGGGAGATGGGGGAGAGAAGTCAGGGGACAGTGATATTAACTACAACTAAATAAAAAGCAAATACAAATTACCTTAGCAGAAGCTAGAAAAGTTGTGGAAGAATATTACTTTGTTGCAAGTAACATAGTTACTAGTTGGGACCCGCCTGCATATGCTGCCCTGCTGTGTGAGGAGAGGAGCAGAGGTGCTGCCAGAGCTTGGACCAGGAGAGGTATTTACAGTTAACAGTTTTACATTTGGCAGTTTTTTTTTATTTCAAATTCTCAGCGCTCCCCCTGCATCTCGGAAAGGTGAGTTGGCAAGTTGCCAAAAATTCCGGGCATTACTGAATGGACAATGCTCAGAATTCTAACCAATCACAAAGCAGGGATTTCAATAATGCCCGGAATTTTATTGCTTTAGCCTATAATATACAGTAAAAACAATATAAAAACAATGATTATATAAGGAAGCCAGTTACACTGGGAGGTTGTTAAAGATGCAGCCCTACTTGGAACAAGGTTAACTAATAGCAATGACATTTTAATATTTTATTCTATATACGCCGAAGCAGCCTTTCAGATCACTATCAGACAAAAAACCACATCGACGTATTTGGGGATTTTGGGGTGAAAAGGGCTTTAATAGCCGCTTCAGAGTACCTAAGATGACCCCCATAGTCTTGACAATCAATTCTTTAAAACAAAATCAGACAAGTATTTAAAATACTAATCGAAAAGTTTTTATTTACAGGCGACACTATACAGAAGGGAAGGTTATGGTTGATCCTCTTGCCTCTACCCCAGTGATAAAGTCAGGTTTATACTGTACACACACCTTCCCTTTCAGGGAACCGACAAGGGAGTAGCGCTTAACCTGATTTTGACAAACAAAAAGCACAATTTAGGGGACTGGGAAGAATTTGTCAGTCCTAATTTTATCTGCTACAAACATTTCCAAGACAATTTAAAGCAGCGTCTGCACTGATCACCATTTCCTTTTCTAATTTCTCTAAGAGACCTCTTCTTGCTATTTCCAAAGCTTTTATTATTTGTAAAATGTGATGCTTTGTTTAGGAGAGATAAGCGTTGGAAATATTAAGTGTCTGGGAGGTTAAAATGAAGTTCTCCCCAGAGCCCAGTGCAGTGCATATATTACCACGCATATATTACCATATATATATGCTAGTCCCATGCTGTGTTAACAGCGATGCATTTGCTTAAATGGAGCATGTGAATGGATTTTCCAGGCAAAAGGTGACACATTGTGTGCTCATTTGAATGTCATTTCCCAGAATCCCTTGCTGCAGTGGGAGCACTGTATGCTAGGTGTTAATGGTGAAAGGCAGGGTTGAAGACCTGTCTAAGACATGTGAATGTGCTCACAAGTGATATTCTTTATTGGCTATATGCTAACGGTGTAGTTTTTTTGTCGCCTTTTTCACCCACCATAACTTAAAATGTGTAATATATATATATACTAGCTGAGAGACCCGGCGTTGCCCGGGATGTAATGTTCCCGCTCCTCTCTCTCTCCTCTCTCCTCCCCCCTCTCTCTGTTTGTCCCCCATTCACATCAATCCAGTCCCCCCCCCTCCCTCCTTTACAGTTCTGTTTGTCCCCCTTTACAGCTTCATGCAGTGTGTGTGCGTCAGTCATTGTGTGTGCGTCAGTCAGTCACTGTGTGTGTGCGCGCGCGCGTCAGTGAGTCTGACGCAGAAACACAAACACACACACAGACTGACTGACGCACACACACACAGTCAGTGTGTGCGTGTGTGTGTGCCTCAGTCAGTGTGTGCGTGCGTGTGCGCCTCAGTCAGTGTGTGTGTGCGGCAGTCAGTGTTTGTGTGCGAGTCAGTCAGTGTGTGCGTGCGGCAGTCAGTCAGTGTGTGTGTGTGTGCATGTGTGCGTCAATCACTGTGTGTGGGTGTGTGTGGGGGTGTGTGTGTGTGCGCGCGCGCGTCAGTCAGTGTGTGTGTCAGTCAGTGTGTGTGTCAGTCAGTGTGTGTGTGTCAGTCAGTCAGTGTGTGTGTCAGTCAGTGTGTGTGTGTGTGTGTGTGTGTGTGTGTGTCAGTCAGTGTGTGTGTGTGTCAGTCAGTGTGTGTGTGTGTCAGTCAGTGTGTGTGTGTGTCAGTCAGTGTGTGTGTGTGCGTCAGGGTGTGTGTGTGTGTGGCTGCCAAGGGTTGTGTGCGTGCGGCTGTCAGGGGTTGTGTGCGTGTGCCAGTCAGTGTGTGCATGCGTCAGTCAGTGTGTGTGTGTGTGTGCGTCAGTCAGTGTGTGTGTGTGTGTGTGCGTGTGTCAGGCAGGGTTCGTGTGCGTGCGCCAGTCAGGGTTTGTGTGCGTGCATCAGTCAGGGTGTGTGCGTGCGTCAGTCAGGGTGTGTGCGTGCGTCAGTCAGGGTGTGTCTGCATGCGCCTGTCAGGGATTGTGTGCGTGCGTCAGTCAAAGGGCAGAGGCGGGGGGGGGGTGTGAAGGGCAGGCGTGGGGGGGGGGTGAAGGGCAGGCGTGGGGGGGGTGAAGGGCAGGCGGGGGGGGTGAAGGGCAGGCGGGGGGGGGGTGAAGGGCAGGCGGGGGGGTGAAGGGCAGGGGTAGGGGGGGTGAAGGGCAGGGGTAGGGGGGGTGAAGGGCAGGGGTAGTGAAGGGCAGGGGTAGGGGGGTGAAGGGCAGGGGGGTGAAGGGCAGGGGGGTGAAGGGCAGGGGCGGTGAAGGGCAGGGGGGTGAAGGGCAGGGGTAGGGGGGGTAAAGGGTAGGGGGGTGAAGGGCAGGGGCAGGGGGGGTGAAGGGCAGGGGTAGAGGGGGTGAAGGGCAAGGGTAGGGGGGTGAAGGGCAAGGGTAGGGGGGGTGAAGGGCAAGGGTAGGGGGGGTGAAGGGCACGGGTAGGGGGGGATGAAGGGCAGGGGTAGGGGTGAAGGGCAGGGGTAGGGGGGGGAAGGGCAGGGGTAGGGGGTGGGGAAGGGCAGGGGTAGGGCATGAAAGTGAGGCACAAATTGTTGGCAGGAGTAAAATGTCCACACACACACACACACATACGCACACACACAGAGATCCGAGGAGGCTGCTTGGGCCCCCCAGCGGGCGGGGAGTTAAGGTAGCGCCGGGGAGTTAAGATAGCGCCGGGGAGTTAAGGGAGCGCTGGGGAGTTAAGGTAGCGCCGGGGAGTTAAGGGAGCGCAGGGGAGGTAAGGGAGCGTTGGCGGCGGGGGTAGGAGGGCCGTGCCGCGCTTACCCTCCGTGTTTCCGGGAGCCGGTTGAGAGCGAGGGGGGAGGAACCTGCAGTTGGCGGCAGGGGCAGGAGGGCCGCGCTTCCCCTCCATCCGGGAGCCGGTGCAGGACGGCGCACGTGATGGGGGGGGGGGACAGAGGGGTGTTTGTGTGAGTGTGTGAGTGTGTGTGTGTGTCCCCTTTGGCCCGTCACTCCGCCTCAGGCCAATGAGAGGTGTGCGGGGGCGGGCGGCCCAAGGGAGCAATCTCATTGGCCTGGCCCAAGGTCCAATGGGATTGCCGCTAGGGACACAGGGAGGGACACAGGGAGACACATACAGACATAGCCACATACGACGCTTTCAGAAATATATAGTAGAAAGATATACCACTTGTGAGCACATTCACATGTCTCAGACTGCGACCTGCCTTTCTCCATTATCTCTTAGCATACAATGCTTCCACTGCAGCCAGAGATTCTTGGAAATATGCAAATGAGCACACAGTTTCACCCTTTGCTCCAAATTCATTTTAACCTGGTCCCCTATAAGCGTATGCCTGCCGCATTACACAGCTTTTCAACACAGCCTGAGTTAAAGAAGTACATAGCCAGTAAACCAGTATATAAAAAAAAAAAAAAGATGTAACCCATTAAACCGATCCCTCTTATATGTACACTCCTGTGTGAGACTACCGTTTTAAAGCAGCCTTAAATGCATTATAACTTTAAATGAACAAATGTATTTCTATTCAGTGGTCTGTTGTGTGTAATATGGGGAAGCGCCCTATCTTGATGGTAGCATACAATTACACTTGAAGTGAGAAAGCTTCTGGCTTTGCTTAAGGCGCTCTCTGTGCAATGAGCGATTTGAGCCCAAAAAGCCCGAGGCAAAGCCTGGAGCTCTGTGAGCATGCCATCCTCATGGAGAACAAAGTGATGCATTTCATTACATATCATATTTAGAATGTTATGCTAAACGGTGTGCAGTGACAGATCAAAACATCTGCCAATAACCAGTAGCAGCTCACGGACTCCCAGTTACGTGCCAGAGACAAAAGCATGGATGAAGGAAGGAAGTCACATGAAAAAAAACTGCCATTTTAATTTTCCTGTTTTCAGTGTGCTCACTTTATTAGTTGCTTAATTGTCTACCCATCATATTTCACATAGTCCAACAATGAGATACAGGCTTTGTTTGATAAGTACACAGATACCCAACAAGCTCTGAGAAACTCCAAACATTACCACATAATATATATGTATATATAAGTGTCAAAAGGAGTGCTAGTGGGCGTGGCTAAATGTATACAACAAAAAACAAACAAAGATGCGCAAAGCTACTTCCAATGTGACAAAAATACACAGTGCAATACCTATATATTCTCTTGAAAAGGGGTAATTTAGTTCAACCCTTTGGCCAAAGCCTGCTGCCACTTTCAAGGCATGACCGTTAGCAGGGCCAAACACTCACCTGGGTTAAAATTCTTATTTACCTGTATAATTACAGGAAGAATGATCACATTGGATCTGTCGTAACCCAGCAAAATGAAAAATGACCTGCCAACTTGGAAAGTGGGGAGGGGCGAGCTTAAACCTTGGGGGGGAGGGACCACAAACCTCCCAAAAGCAGCTCAGACCAGCTGCACATAGTTAACCATTACCACATTTTATATTTATATATATATTTTATATATTAAATATATTAAATATATATATAAATATAAAATGTGGTAATGGTTAACTATGTGCAGCTGGTCTGAGCTGCTTTTGGGAGGTTAGTGGCCCCTCCCCCCCAAGGTTTAAGCTCGCCCCTCCCCACTTTCCAAGTTGGCAGGTCATTTTTCATTTTGCTGGGTTACGACAGATCCAATGTGATCATTCTTCCTGTAATTATACAGGTAAATAAGAATTTTAACCCAGGTGAGTGTTTGGCCCTGCTAACGGTCATGCCTTGAAAGTGGCAGCAGGCTTTGGCCAAAGGGTTGAACTAAATTACCCCTTTTCAAGAGAATATATAGGTATTGCACTGTGTATTTTTGTCACATTGGAAGTAGCTTTGCGCATCTTTGTTTGTTTTTTGTTGTATACATTTAGCCACGCCCACTAGCACTCCTTTTGACACTTATATATACATATATATTATGTGGTAATGTTTGGAGTTTCTCAGAGCTTGTTGGGTATCTGTGTACTTATCAAACAAAGCCTGTATCTCATTGTTGGACTATGTGAAATATGATGGGTAGACAATTAAGCAACTAATAAAGTGAGCACACTGAAAACAGGAAAATTAAAATGGCAGTTTTTTTTCATGTGACTTCCTTCCTTCATATATATATATATATATATATATATATATATATATATATATATATATATATAGCAAGGAAAAAACACTGCTGCGCTCGCCGGAATACCAGACAACAGCTTTATCCCCTGAGGAAGTCGTCGCATATTGCGACGAAACACGTAGGGAAGTAGCTAGCACTGGACTTTTATTGTTATTATTCATACTTTGAGCATTTCTATCTGTTGCTCGTTTTGGAGCCTGTCCATCCTTCATCACGCTTGGAACCTTGATGCAGGAAGTCTGACTACCCTGTCAGCATCCTACAGTATCGGTGGACACATACTCTCGAGGGACTTACAACCAGGAGTAGATCGGGTGCGCGCGCACCCTCCTGGCATCCACGACAGGAGTGTGCTGGACACAACATACGGTACACATTCACGGAGGCTCCATCGGGTGATAGTAAAGACTCCATTTATTGTCTGATTTTATTTTGCACAATGTAAGTGTCCGTGATTCATCTGCACGTTTATTTCATTATTAAATTACAGTATTATGCTATGGGAGCCGCGCTGTCTTCTTTTCGTATATATATATACACACAGTGGTCGACAAATCACCAAAAAATCTACTCGCCGAACAAAAAAATCTACTTGCCACGTGTGCTGCTTGGGCCAATAGGAGCTCGCCACGATGTTAAATCCACTCGCCCGGGGCGTGCAAATGTATAGGTTTGTCGAACACTGTATATATATATATATATATATATAGATATACACTGAGTTAAGTTATGGTGAGTTAAAAAAGTGACAAAAACCCTCCACAGCAAATGATTTCCCAGAATCCCTTGCTGCAGTGGAAGTGCTGTGTGATAATGGTGAAAGGCGGGGTTGCAGACCTGCCTAAGACATGCAGATGAGCATAGTTGTATTCACACACACACACACACACACACACACATATATATGTCACCCTTATTCCCCCCCCCCACCCCCAGACTCATCTGGGGAGGACTCTCCGGATTGGCTCTCTTTGGGCCCCCTCCCTCTGGTGGAATCCAGAGGCGGGGCCTTTTCTCCTTTAGTGTGTGGTGGCTTGGCTTTCTGACCAGTCACAGCATATGTGGGTGGGCTTTCGGCTTTTGCGCCACTCCGCTCCTCCTGCAAGGAATCTGGGTTTGGCGCCAGACTCTTGCACATTTCCCGCCACATTTTTTTCACTGTCTCTTGGCACGATTCACGTGCTTGCTCCAAGATTGGCAGGAACCGCAATTTTAGATCGTCTCTCTTGCTCCGCGGAGCACATGTAGGGACGGCCGCCATTTTGGATGCGTCCTCCAAATGTCCATGTGCCCTATTCTCAGTGTCTACTGGGCATCTCGTACCTAAACACTGACTAACCTCCAAATGTGTGCTCTGCATTCTGTTTCCTACTAATATGAGGTGGCTGTACCCCAGGCTCAGCGGAACTCCTCTCCTCCATGCACTGTACTCTGTGTCTACCATGCAAGTGCTCTGTGGTGCGTTTGTGTGGGTGATAGCTAGTGTACCTCTCTTTCTTAGGTACGGGCGTCTCCTACTTTTGGCCACTCATAGCGCGGGCCCTGGGCCATGGTCCCTGGACTCGTTAACAGGCTGAACCCCCAGTTGCCTCACACTATCTGCCTCTAGGGACTCGGACAGCTATAGCTAATCACCCCTCCTTCGCCACCTCCTAAGGGCGCCCAAGGCATACTGTGCGAGAGTCTACGCTCCTCTGACTACCCTCGGTATGTGCAATTATGCCCTTCCTTCTCCAGCACTTGCACGGAGAGTGCATCTCACTCTTCCCGTTCCGCCTCGCTATAAGCCTGACCTGTTCTGGCATATATCTCTCAGCAGCGCCTCCAAATGTAACCCTTATTTCCCCCCCCCCCAGACTCATCTGTGGTATCTAGAGTGCGTGAGGGCAGATTACATGCGTAGTGGTAGTGCATACCTGCGTGGAACAGGAGGGCCTGAGCTTCCCGCGTTGTTATTGGGGAGACAGGACCAGGCTTCTGGGGTGGTAGCCTCCATGCTTTCTTAGTGGTGCAGCGCCTCCATCTTCTATACTCCCAGGAATTTGGGATAGGACCCGTACAGAAGAACCTCCCTGGTCCAGGGGTTGAATGCTCCAAACTCACAACACAGTCTTTGTATAAAAGTATAGTCCTTTATTGGTCAGATCAGTGACTCCAAATGTAGTGGCGACCAGCAGCCACAACAACAACAGCAAAGCCTTGGTATTCACTCTCCTCCTCTCCTTTCCTCCAAGTCTCTCCTCCGACAGGATGGTCTGGGCTGGGGCGTCAATACCCCGCAGCCCACCTCAGAGGTTAGCCTCTGGGTGGAGACTGGATTCTCCCCATCACCCCCAGCAGCGGGGTGAGGGGCATTGGTCCACCGGGTCTACTGTGCTATCAGCTCTACTCAAAGTGGCTGAGTCTCTCCGCTCCTCTCTCTGCACCTGAACGGCTGCACAGGTGAGACCGCACTGTCTCCTCCAACTCCTCGGACAGCACCGGACCTGAACTCACCCAGGACTAACAGAACTGTCCCTTACAGGAGCGGCTGCTAAATATAGTCAGCCCCACCCCTAATGATGTCAGCAGAGCCTCCCCTCTGTCTCTCGCCTGCAGCAGAGTCAGGCGCCTGCGTCTACCACTCAGGGCAGGGCTAGGAAGGGGGAAAACCCATGATAACTACTGGTGCCTGCCCTTAACAGGACTTACCACAGTAGGAGGAAGATAGGTATAGCCCGTGCTGTTTACAGGGGGCTACATATATATATGTCAAAAGGAAGTCGCTTTGGGCATATTTGTTTGTTTTTTGTTTGTTTGATAAGTGCAAGATAAACAAAATAGCTGAGGTATATAAAAAAAACGTCCTCCTCGCGAAAATTGCATTGGCCTTTTTTTGTAATAGAATCTGAAAGTGTTAAACCTCTATTTGCACGGTAAAATTACATCTACAATTAAATTACTGAGACAGTTTACATCAGGAGCGGCCAACTCCAGTCCTCAAATGACTGAGACACCTGTGCTGAAGCAGGGATATCTTTAAAACCTGACCAGTGGGTGGCCCTTGAGGACTGAAGCTGGCTACCCCTGGTTTACATTCATCCACATGAGCCAGGAGGCAGACAGCTTGGTTTTGCGATGCCAATAAGTGGGCAACCCACACAGCAGACAAACAAGCATATATATTTTTTAAACAGCTTAATGTAATTGATTTCCTTATAAAGAAAACATTTCCTCCAGCAAATGTTATTTGCATCTTTTACAAAAATGAGTTAGTATCTAAGTTCTTCAAGTTGGTCTCATTACAAGGCTATCTGGTAATTATTGTTCATTCCTCTAAATCTGCTTAAAATAATTATGTTGCCATTATAGACAAACAGAACATGAAAAGGGAAAGACAATCTCCTTGCATCTACAAAGTATAACAAGTGAAAACACTTGGTGCACACCAAAAAATAATGTCAAACAAAAGTTTAAGATACCTTGGTGAGGTACAAATAGGAATAAAAAGCTAATGGGTTTAGCAAACCCAGGGATGGTTACTCATGACTCCAGCGCAGGGAGGGGGGGGGGAGAGAAAAAGAGGGGGGAAGGAAGAAAGGTGGTAGAGATAGAAGGGAAGAGAGGGGGGAAAAGGAGGAGGAGAGAGGAGAGGAGATATATGGGGTTGAAAGAGAGAGAGAGGGAGAGGGAGAGAAAGAGAGATGAGGGAGACAAAATAACAGAAAATGCCTGTAAGGTGCTCACCAAGGATAATAAACTTCCTTGGAAGCTTAATATATGCATATAACCCATGGACCCCCACCCGGTCGCAGATCGGGCCCCCTAAGGTGTTCTGGGGTCTGGCTATATGTCTCTGTGTGGTGCATACCTGCTGGCAACAGGAGGGCCTGAGTCTCCCGTGATGACATGGGGGAACAACAGGACAGGTTACTGGGGTGTATGCCTTCGTTCTCCTTCAATGGTGCAGCGCCTCCATCTGTAGTAAGCCCCAGGAATGCGGGGTGGAATCCCTACCACAGAAATCCCCCTCCCAGGGATGAGAGATTCCAGTCTCACACAAGGTTCTCTTTAAACAGCAGACTCCTTTATTCAGTCTCCCACAGCAGCAGATAGGTACAGTTGATAGGAAATGTCCACTAGCTGTTCTCCTTTGTGATGGTCCCTGCCTCCACTCTGGACTCAAGGGCCATCCAGAGTGGGGCTAGCTCTTCCCTCACCCCCTAAGCATGGTGAGGGGTATTTGGTCCACCTCACTATATTCTATCAGCTCTACTCATAAGCTGCTCACTCCTCTGCTCCCTAACACTAACTCTCACACACTGATTCACACTGTCAGAACCACACTAAATAGGAAATGCACTGCTCTTTATGATATCAGCAGGCACCGCCCCTGTGCCTCTTGATTGGACACAGGGTCAGGTGACCTACATTCACCATTCATGGCAAGTGCTTGAAGTGGGGAAAACCCATGATAAATCCTGGCAACCTGCCCTTAGCAGGGATTATACCAGGAGGAGGATAGAACTATAGCCCCATTTCTTACCAGAGCTACACTCTCCCTCAGGTGGAAATCCAATAGTCCCCACTTGGACCTAATTTGCTGGACCATCCTGCAGGTGAACAATCTGTGAACATACAAACATAATTAGTTAATATTGTGTACACGAGACTGTAACATCCATGATGGTGACATAACAGCGGGAAACTCCCAATATGGAGAACCCTTAACTTCAATAATAATGACGGGGATCAGGCATCTTCACTTCCCGTCCGTTATGATCCACAACCTTAACAAAGAAGGGTTGTACAGGCCCATTCTCCGGTCTGTACAATATGTTATGCATGAATATGTCCCTGCCTGTACTCCAAGATTTCATTACAGAACATATTTTGTCCTCCCTCAAGTAAGCAGTGCTACCAAATTTAATTCGTAGATGCTCAATGACCGCATCCCTAACACTAACTCCTCTGCTCCCTAACACTAACTCTCACACACTGACTCACACTGTCAGAACCACACTAAATAGGAAATGCACTGCTCTTTATGATATCAGCAGGCACCGCCCCTGTGCCTCTTGATTGGACACAGGGTCAGGTGACCTACCTCCACCATTCAAGGCAAGTGCTTGAAGTGGGGAAAACCCATGATAACTCCTGGCAACCTGCCCTTAGCAGGGATTATACCAGGAGGAGGATAGAACTATAGCCCCATTTCTTACCAGGGCTACATGCAAAAACACGGGGGGACAGGGAGAGAGAAAGAGAGATATCCTTTTTGATAGATGCACTCCTAAATAACCCCAGATGTGAGCCGGTGTAAAGATAGACACTAGGCAAATGTCAGTACCAGCTGAGGTATCTCTTAGCACAGATCAACCTTATTCCTAGCGTCTAGCAATGGCCTGAGGATTGGACCTCGGTCCCGTGACGCCTCATGCGAGTGCCGCAGTACTCCTGCCGGCACCTGACCTAGGCTCCGCCCCCACACCACCTGCCGTGGCGCAACGGAGGACGCTCCTGTCTCCAATACATGGCGGTGTCGCGTGACCAGAAACCCTCGAGGGGTTAATACTAACTCCCTGCATTACTCCACAGCTGGAATACACTCCACCCCTGCCTATCAGTACACAGTGTGTGTGATGACTCACTGCCTGCAGCCTTCCCATTGGCTCCCTGTGCTTTATATGCTCAGCCAGCAAATTGGCTGAGCATAAACTTGTGTTTATGTACTAGTGCTTGCCACAAGCATCCTGCTGCCCTGCCGTAGCTCTGGTTGTTGTTGGTCGGTGTACTCGAACATCCCCACCTCAGCCCTGCGGTCCCGTCCAGTTTGTGGTGAGCACTCGTTACACCTGACAGGGGGGTCATGGGTTAAATATGTAGGCACAAAAACCTGGATGTACAGGGTGTTTGTAAGATCACAATACAAATTAAAATAAACTTTAATACATCATGTAAATAATTAAACACACTCAAACTTTGACAATCAATTAAAATATGAGGGTGACAAATGGGTGTATGCGGCTGATACAGACACTGTTAATAGTGGATGTATATAATCCTATGATCCAAGCTACAATGGCTAGATAACGATCTGACCGGTACCTATAACTAATCTCACTGGCAATATGATCCTATTGTGTTCATATTGCTGTAGTCTTAAGGGAGCTATTACTAACAGGTTCTATTTGTTAGAGAACCTATCTATAGCTTGATAAACCAAAAGTATCCCGCAAAGAGAATCCTTAGTAGCAAGTAGCTGGAGATCTCTTTTCACTGGGGAGAGATCAGTTAAAGGAGGATATACTTTAGTGTGGTGATACACTCTTTAGCCTGATACACATATAAATAAACTGGCAGACCTGCCAAAGGTATGAAGCAAACCGTCTGTGCCTGAGGAAATACTAAGCAGACGATTCTGATATTCCCTTGATGGATCAACGAGAGACTATTTATCTCTGCAGATTTACAGTGTCCTCCATAGCAACTTCTAGACCCTTTGTTGATATATGAGACCAAAAAATCTTCAGGATATTGTTTGACTCTAACTTTGTTTAGAGATAACCTCTAAACCAGGGGTGCGCAAAGTTTTTTGGCTACCCTCCTCCCCCTGTGTTTCGGTCCCTGTGCGCGCGTCACCCGGCATCAAATGACGTTGAGGGTCACGTGACCCCGCAGCGTCATTTGCGTCATATCGACGTGAGCAGAAGACGATTGAATCCCGGTAAGTACAGGTAGCAGAGGCCTCGCGCATATAATTTAAATGACTCAAGGTAGAGCGCAGTGCCTCTGCAACCACCCGCGCCCCCCCCCCCCACAAAAATCTTGCGCCCCCCCCCCCAGTTTGCGCACCACTGCAGTCTAAATAATAGGTCTAATAGTATAGTGATAAAGTGAAAACAGGCGAAAGCAGATAAAGGGTGATCACTAAAAATATAGTGAAAAAATATATATCTTATAATAAGTGAGACATTGATGTGAAAATATAAAATGTGTATACAATTTCACCCCCTGCTCAGACCCACTGGGTGGGGTAGTCTTCACTCGTCCCCAATGGTAACAGTAGTAGACACGAAATCCAGGGGGAGCATAGGGAAGAAACACAAAATAAAACAGATCTAAGTGCAGTGGAATTTTAAATGGAGAAAATGCGTTTCCAAAATCTTGGCTCCTGTGGAATGGCTACTTACAAGATGTAAGAGTCAAAACAGCAGGGTTGACAATCAGTCACTGGTGGATGTGTAGTGTAGCAATCGTCAGGGTGGTTCAGGTACTCAGGAAGGTAAGTCCCAGGTAAAAGAGAGAGAACAAACTTGCATAGCGCAGATCAACCAAGGTATAAAAATGATTTATCTAAGTAAATAATGCACTCACAATACAAAGAATAAAATCGGGCATGTCACACTTAATAAGTGTATGAGAGGATATCGGCAGCCAGCTGGCTCACCATCCCGCAACTCTCCGCGCTCATCCGTCTCTGCCTCTGCTCAACTGCGTCACCGCACGGCTCGGCGTCTGACCCGGTTTCGTCTGTTGGTGGGGGCTGACCTTTCCATCTCTCTCTTTTACCTGGGACTTACCTTCCTGAGTACCTGAACCACCCTGACGATTGCTACACTACACATCCACCAGTGACTGATTGTCAACCCTGCTGTTTTGACTCTTACATCTTGTAAGTAGCCATTCCACACGAGCCAAGATTTTGGAAACGCATTTTCCCCATTTAAAATTCCACTGCACTTAGATCTGTTTTATTTTGTGTTTCTTCCCTATGCTCCCCCTGGATTTCGTGTCTACTAAATAATAGGTCTAACAGGGGTATGAATCAGCCTGTCTGCACGTGATGTAATACAGGTAGGTGATTCTGATTGCCCCAGGGTTGATCTGTTCAGTGCTTACTGCCTCTGTGATATGAATATAATTTCACATATATAAACTCTGAACAGAGGTGTTGACGGTGTAATAATTCTGTAATAAAGAAAGCTACACCTGGTGTAGAGAGAGAGAGAGGGGAGAGAGAAAGAGATGGGGGAGAGAGAGGGGAGAGAAAGAGAGAGGGAGGGGAGAAAGAGAGGAAGGGGAGCAAGAGAGAGGGAGGAGAGAAAGAGAGGAAGGGGAGCAAGAGAGGGGGTAGAGAAAGAGAGAGGGGTAGAGAAAGAGAGAGGGTAGAGAAAGAGAGAGAGGAGAAGCAAGAGAGAGGGAGAGGGGAGAGAGAGGAAGGGGAAAGAGAGTAGAAAGGGAGAGGAAGATGGGGTGAAAGGGAGGGGGAGAGGGAGGAGGAGGGGGGAAAGAAAGGGGGCGAGAGGGAAGAGAGAGGGGAGATAGAGAGGAGAGGGAGGAGAATGAGGAGGGCAGAGAGAAAGGGAGGGAGAAGCGGAGAGTGGAGAAACAGAGGGGGCAAGAGAGAGGAGGTGAGAGAGGGGGAAGGGGAAGAGAGAGGGGGAGAGAGAAAGAGGGGGGTGGAAGGGGGAAGAGAGAGAGATGGGGAGAGAAAGAGGGGAGAGAAAGAGGGGGGGCAAGACAGAGGGGGAGGAAGACAGAGGGGGAGGAAGACAGAGTTGGGAGGAAGACAGAGTTGGGAGGAAGACAGAGTTGGGAGGAAGACAGAGTTGGGAGGAAGACAGAGTTGGGAGGAAGACAGAGTTGGGAGGAAGACAGAGTTGGGAGGAAGACAGAGTTGGGAGGAAGACAGAGTTGGGAGGAAGACAGAGTTGGGAGGAAGACAGAGTTGGGAGGAAGACAGAGTTGGGAGGAAGAGAGGGGGAGCGAGAGAGTTGGGAGCGAGAGAGAGAGGGGGAGCGAGAGAGAGGGGGAGCGAGAAAGAGGGGGATGGAGGGAGGGAGAGATGGGCAGAGAGAGGGGAGGGAGAGGAGTGGGGGAGAGAGAGAGAGTGTGGTGAGAAAGAGGGGGGAGAGGAGGTGGGGGGGAGAGGAGGTGGGGGGGAGAGGGAGGGGAAAGGGAAATAGAGGGATGGAGGAGAGAGAGGGAGGAGATGCAATTTAGTAGTGTCCAGTTGAGATACCAGTGCTGATATAGGAGCACACCTGATGTACCCTAATGGTTCTGTAAAGTATATTTAAATGAGTCCCCTTCTACACTTCCTAAAATAATTTTACCATGTACGGCACATCTTCACCTTCGCAAAGCTCCCTCAAATGAGCAATATCTCCCCGAAATGCGCCCCAAATACCATCTGTCACAAACTGCACACGATTGAGCACGTGACTTATATATGCAACCAGGGTTAATACACACGGCTACTCTAGCCGGCTCACCTTTTGCCTGCGCAAGGTACCTCCAATTAGTTAGTATTAACCCCTTACTCAATTGCAATCATATCTATACACTGCCACCAGCCAAGTAATGCAAATAAAAGATGTAAAATTAATAAATCTGCCAGGGTCCCAGGTCCCTGTTTATGATAGAAAAAACTATGCACTTAACACAACAATCTGTTGTAGCAAAATGTGTCCGAAAATTTAAATACTCTCTCCAGAGCGCTCAATCAGTTCATTCAGAGCCCAAAGGCATCACTTATTAAATGTTTTAATTAATATATATATATATATATATATATATATATATATATATATATTGTGACAGAAACCAGGGGTTGGTAATAAACTCCATATACAGGGCTCCCAGGATACTGAACAGTTTCTGTCCTGTCTAAGCTGAACAGGGCAGCCTCGTGGTACAGGCACTCCATTCCACAGTTTGTCTGCTGCCTGTTTTCTGTCACCTGTCATGCTGATTAGAGTTCAGGTATATAAGACCTGTTTCCTGTTTCCTCTGAGCCCCGCCCAAGAGCCTGGAAGGCTGCTGAACTGCAGAGGGGTGAGAAAGCCTCTTTCCCAAATCGCTTCATTCATTCTGTTAGTTTGTCTAAAGACTGCAAAGGTACTTATTTTGTTGGTGGAAGTGGACAAGCCACTTCCAACTCTGAGTCAGGGACATCTAAGTTTAAGTTATCGCTCAGACGAGCAGCTTTTTGTTTGGCTTTGTTTTCTGTTTAAACTGTGGCAGTCTCAGTGCCTGGGACTGAATAAACCAGGCATAGCCTGTTTAAAGGAACAGTACGTGACGTCTCATCATTTAACCTACCCTAAAAGACCGTGTTCTAACAGTCCCGGACAGACGGCGGAGCCCCGGAGTAAGCCGTTTGTCACATATGGTGGAGAATGCGGGCAGAACACTGAAAGGTCTGGGGGTTAAAGAACTTTAAAAAAAAAAAAAAAGAAGGTTTTTTTTTTCTCTCTCTCCAAACAAGATGGAAGACGTGGTGAGTGCGCTGGTACGCAATGTCGCTGTCCAGAAAGACGCGAATGAAGCCCAGCAACAGGCGAGTGAAACCCAGCGACAGCTGTTAATAGCCCAGCAAGAGACTAATGCAAACCAGCAAGAGACAAACCGCCTGCTGAGAGAGGAGCAAAAGCGGTTCGCTCAGGGCTTACAGCAGGAACTCGAGATCCTGAGGGGGACTATCAGTAACCTTCCACTGGCAGAGGCAGCCCCAGTTCCGAAAATGACCAGGGCAAGCCACTACCTTCAGAAGATGGGACCCTCGGATGACGTGGAAGCCTATCTTCTCACGTTTGAACGCACGGCACAGAGAGAGGGATGGCCAGAAGCTGAGTGGGCTGGTCTAATCGCACCCTTCCTAAGCGGCGAACCCCAGAAGGCTTACTTTGATCTAGAGCCAGCCGAAGCTAACGTCTATGCAAAATTGAAGTTCGAGATCCTCGCCCGCCTCGGCGTAACCACGGCTGTTCGTGCCCAAAGGTTTCACGCATGGTCCTTCACGATGGATAAAGCCACCCGAAGCCAGATGTATGACCTCATCCACCTCGCCCGGAAGTGGCTACAACCCGAGATCAACTCAGCAAGCCACATCGTGGAACGGTTGGTCATGGACCAGTTCTTGAGGAAACTTCCCTCTGCCTTACGCCGTTGGGTCAGTCGGAGTGACCCCCACAATGCGGATGAGCTTGTGGCCCTTGTAGAAAGGTACAGTGCAGCAGAAGAGCACCCGCAACCCACAGTCGTGGAGCAACCCCACTATCCGAGGTTCCAGGACTCTTCCAGAGACGGTAAAAGGGTATCGGGGTTAAGGGGCGCTGAAGAGCGGCGACCACCTTCACGCCGCTCCAGCAACAGTGGTTCGCACACTAAGGGCAATAGCCAACATGGGGAGCCGGGAAAAGGCTCTAAGTGGGACACAGACTATGTACCTAAATGTGTAAATTGTCATGAGAGGGGCCACACAGCAAAAATCTGCCCACTAAATGATGAGCCCATGCAATGCAACAGCGTGGAACCTTATTCGCTGTTGTCCCAATGTATGGGCCCTAGCCCAGAGGACCCCTTGAATAACCATCTGTGGGCATTTGTAAAGGTTAATGGTAAGAGGGTTCGGGCACTTCTTGACTCTGGGAGTATGGTCACACTAGTGTCCGAATACCTATTGCCCATTAAGAAGAAACAGGTAAACAGTTCACAAAGAGTGGCAATTTGTTGTATACATGGGGATAATCATGAATATTCCACTGTTGATGTTTTTTTTTAAACAGAATTTGGTTCTTTAGATTTCAAGGTGGGTGTTGTACCCAAACTGGCACATGATGTGTTAATAGGGACCGACTTTCCCCATTTTCTAAAAATGTGGTCCCCAGCTCAGAATAGCGCCCAGAGTTCAATAGCAGACCATAACGAAGTGTTAGAAGAAACAAATCCTTTCCCTTTTTCAGAAATGGAGGTTGACGAGGGCCCAAATAAGAAGGGGGAAAAGGAGGAGTGCTGTGAAATTCCCTTCCCCATCACTACTTTGGTAGGGAATACCCCAAATCAAGATGTTGATCAGGCACTTACCACCCCAGTACAGGATAAGACCCTCGCTGACCTAGAGGTCAGTCCTGGGAGTTTTAAGAAGGCCCAGTGGGAGGACCCCACATTAGCGGTAGCAAGGGGAAATATACGGGACCAGAATAGTACTCATGGCCAACCAGATAGGTCACTTGCTTACCCCTACTTCGAGGTAGAGAACGACCTAGTATATCGGGTTGATAAAAGAAAATCAGTTACAACTAAACAATTGTTGGTACCACGGACATTCCGTAACGTAGTATTACACCTCGCACATAGTCATCCATTGGGGGGACACCTAGGGGTGGAAAAGACAAAAGAAAAGGTTCTCCGAAGCTTTTATTGGCCTGGGGTTCTGGCAGAAATTACAAACTATTGTTCCTCATGCCCAGAATGTCAGATCACCGCCCCGTTCAAAGCATACCGCAGCCCATTGGTACCCCTTCCCATAATAGAGGTACCATTTGACCGGATTGCTATGGATCTAGTAGGACCCCTAATAAAGTCTGCTAGGGGACATCAGCATATATTGGTAATATTAGATTATGCTACCCGATATCCGGAGGCAGTTCCCCTACATAGCACCTCTGCTAAAAACATAGCAAAAGAGTTAGTACTTCTGTTTTCCCGGGTCGGAATTCCTAAAGAGATCTTATCTGACCAGGGAACACCATTTATGTCCCAAGTAACAAAAGAGCTATGTAAACTCCTAAAAATCAAGCATCTCAGAACCTCAGTCTATCATCCACAAACAGATGGTTTAGTGGAAAGGTTCAATAAAACCTTAAAGAGCATGTTACGCCGGGCGGTCGATAAGGATGGGAAAAACTGGGACTGTTTGTTACCATACCTGTTATTTGCCATTAGGGAAGTTCCCCAGTCATCCACAGGCTTCTCCCCGTTTGAACTATTGTATGGCCGACATCCAAGGGGCTTACTGGATATAGCCAAAGAAACTTGGGAACACGAGGTTACCCCTTACAGAAGTGTAATAGAGCATGTTGCCCAAATGCAGGACCGCATTGCTGCAGTCCTACCCATAGTGAGGGAACACATGGAGAAAGCTCAAGAAGCACAAAGGAATACGTATAATAAGGGTGCTAGGGTCAGAATTTTTTTTCCAGGTGATAGGGTACTAGTTCTGGTTCCCACCGTGGAGAGTAAATTCCTTGCTAAATGGCATGGGCCATATGAGGTCTTGGAAAGAGTGGGAGAAGTAAATTATAGGGTAAGGCAGCCAGGTAGGAGGAAACCTGAGCAAATTTACCATATAAACCTACTCAAGCCCTGGAAAGATAGAGAGGTCTTGTTAACCCTAGTACCCCCAGGTCCGTCAGAGAATCAAGAAACTGACCCAGAGGTTAGCATAGCTGAAACACTGTCCGTGCATCAGAAACGAGAGGTCCAGAGTTTAGTGAGAAGGAACAAAGAAATCTTCTCTACACAGCCAGGTAAAACTAACGTAATTAAACATGACATAGTCTCTGAACCGGGGGTCCGAGTTAACCTTAAACCGTACCGAATCCCAGAGGCCAAGAGAGAGGCTATAAGTTTAGAGGTTAAAAAAATGCTAAAACTAGGCGTAATTGAGGAATCCCAAAGTGGGTGGAACAGCCCTATAGTTTTAGTCCCAAAGCCAGACGGTACAACAAGGTTTTGTAATGACTACCGGAAACTAAACGCGGTGTCAAAATTTGATACTTATCCTATGCCCAGGGTGGATGAACTTGTAGAGAGACTGGGCAAAGCCCGATATCTCACAACCCTAGACCTAACAAAAGGGTACTGGCAGGTTCCCCTCACAGAAAGGGCAAAAGAAAAAACAGCCTTCTCAACCCCAGACGGCCTCTTTCAATATAAGGTGCTGCCTTTTGGCTTACATGGAGCTCCCGCCACATTCCAAAGAATGATGGATAAAATTTTAAAACCACATGTTCGGTACGCTGCCGCCTACCTGGATGATGTGGTAATCCATAGTGAAGATTGGCAGTCCCACCTTCCAAAGGTCCAAGCTGTGCTCGACGCAGTTCGGTCTGCTGGACTAACTGCTAACCCCGCTAAATGCACTATTGGTCTGGAGGAGGCCAAGTATCTGGGGTATTCTATTGGTAGAGGGTTACTCAAACCACAAACACTCAAAGTAGAGGCGATACAAAATTGGCCAAGGCCAGTCACAAAAAAACAAGTAAGGACCTTTTTGGGGTTAATTGGCTACTATAGGAGGTTTATTCCCAATTTTGCAACTAAGGCAACCCCACTAACCGACCTCACAAAAGCAAGAGGACCGCTAATGGTAAAGTGGTCCCCCGAAGCCGAACAGGCCTTTAGAAGCCTGAAAGAAGCTCTCTGTGCCCAACCAGTGTTGGTCACACCTGACTTCTCCAAAGAGTTCGTAGTCCAAACCGACGCATCTGAGGTAGGGCTGGGGGCGGTACTCTCCCAGGAGTCTCAAGGGGAGGAGCACCCCATCCTTTATTTAAGTAGGAAACTAAATCCCCAGGAGAAAAATTACTCCATAGTTGAGAAAGAGTGTCTCGCAATAAAGTGGGCTGTAGAGACACTCAAGTATTATCTGTTGGGGAGAAAGTTCCGATTGGTCACAGATCATGCACCCCTTACCTGGATGTGTCAAAATAGGGAGAAGAACGCTAGGGTGACCAGGTGGTTCCTAAGCCTACAGCCCTTTAAATTTTCTGTGGAACACAGGTCGGGGCACAAACATGGCAATGCCGACGGGTTGTCAAGGATGCACTCCCTAATATCCATGGTCGCTCACCCCTCGAGGTCTGAGCTGGGGGGGAGGATATGTGACAGAAACCAGGGGTTGGTAATAAACTCCATATACAGGGCTCCCAGGATACTGAACAGTTTCTGTCCTGTCTAAGCTGAACAGGGCAGCCTCGTGGTACAGGCACTCCATTCCACAGTTTGTCTGCTGCCTGTTTTCTGTCACCTGTCATGCTGATTAGAGTTCAGGTATATAAGACCTGTTTCCTGTTTCCTCTGAGCCCCGCCCAAGAGCCGGGAAGGCTGCTGAACTGCAGAGGGGTGAGAAAGCCTCTTTCCCAAATCGCTTCATTCATTCTGTTAGTTTGTCTAAAGACTGCAAAGGTACTTATTTTGTTGGTGGAAGTGGACAAGCCACTTCCAACTCTGAGTCAGGGACACCTAAGTTTAAGTTATCATCAGACGAGCAGCTTTTTGTTTGGCTTTGTTTTCTGTTTAAACTGTGGCAGTCTCAGTGCCTGGGACTGAATAAACCAGGCATAGCCTGTTTAAAGGAACAGTACGTGACGTCTCATCATTTAACCTACCCTAAAAGACCGTGTTCTAACAGTCCCGGACAGACGGCGGAGCCCCGGAGTAAGCCGTTTGTCACAATATATATATATATATATATATATATATATATATATTGCTTAGATTACAGAAAAAGGATTACAAGAACATACATTTACCGTAAATGCAGGACAGTTTCTTAAAATAACAGGATAAAATATAAAATAGTAATCCTTATAACGTTAGGTTACCATATATCAGGATTTTCTCCCAGAGAGGTCACTGGCGAAGGAATGAGAAATCACGTGTTAGGTTCAAACACACGTCTGTGTCACGCTGTGCAGCCCGCAGACCAGGCCAGTCTCCTGTACTGAGGTGGGATGTTGAATATACACACCGACAGCAGAGGGAGCGGGATCGGGATGTGGTTGTAGCGTGGCCAGGCCTGGATTAAGATTTAGAATAGTCGTTGTACTTGCCGAGTTCAGGAGTATAGAGAGTTCCGTAGTCAAATCCGTTTCCGTGTCCAAGGGTCTGACAGGTAAGAATCGTGAGCCAGACAGGTAAGTCAGACAAGCCGGTTCAAATCTGTAGGGGTAAAGACAAACAGGAGCACAACACAGTTTCCAGGCTACACAGGAAGCAAGGAGCTATGCAGAGCAAGGAGGAAGTGACAGAGCAGGGTATTTAAAGCGGTATCCACCAATCCGGACGGGGGCGTGACGAGGAGCAGCTCCTGAGAGGCTGGGAGTAACAGGGCTCAGCTGAGAGTGCAGGAGGCGTGGCAAGAACTCCCGGGCTGAGCGGGGGGCGGAGGCAGGCATGGCGCGGGTGTTACAAGTGCCAGGGATAGATGCGCGCTCTGTAACGCCGGCGCGAGAATCCAAGATGGCGGCCGCGACGTGAGTAGCAGGAAGTGCCGCGCGCCGGCAGGGGTAGCGATGAGGGGCAGAGGCAGCAGCAGCTGCAGTACTGGTAGTGGGTAAGGAGGGGTCATGTCGCAGGGGACGTGGCCCCCGATTCCTTACACTCTGTTGAAATCTGATTTTCATCATCTGTGCTAAAACGTAAGTATTCTTTTTTCCCCCTATTGAAACAACATAAATCCACCCCATCGTAAATCAGCTGTGAGATTGACAATTTAAAAAAATCTGCTACAAACGACGTTTGAATTGTGCCTGAGTATATAACCACACTCATCATTTCCCTTCTATAATACTTACACACGTGGGCTACATCAATAGATTCAGCCGGTCATGACTGACGCAATGAGACTACGTACTACCGTCTTACCCTTACGTTTGAGCCACAAATGGATATATGTCCCTTAGTACCTGCTAGACCTGACGTGTCTGTAATCATTATATGCCACTCGGTGCTAGGATCAACCACATACAGTATAACCCTTAGTAGGTACAGTAGATCACGTCATAGGATATTCTCATTTTTAATGAAGTCCCTCAATGAGGGCATAACCTGCGTGTCACCTCTCTCTGGAGTGTACCAGTAGTTATTCACTAACTGTGAGTTTGCTTTGAGGCGGCTAGAGTGAGCTCTGCTTAGCGTTTACGACCTTCTAACCAACACGTGTCACTTTTAGTGGGCTATCCAAGATAATCCCCCCCAATTAAGTTCTGTTTGAAGCCCAGCACAAGTCTGAACCTGTCATAAACCCAATATATTGTATTTTGAAACCTAAATTGTACCTTCATTAACCCCTGAAGCACCAGATGGATTAAAATACATATCTCAGGAGATTAATCATGACAAATTTCCATACCATCTACAATGGCGAGAAAAAGTTTGTCCATAGGAAAGCTTCTTCTCCTGCTCCGGTCACATGGTCCCAGCTCACAGTGCAGTATGGAGTCCTGCAGCTCCCGCGCGGGCTCCACACTGACCGCTGATACTGTCCCACCGCCCCAGGACCTCTGCTTACCTGTTCAGATGTCCACGCGGGCTTCCAGCAGGTAAGTAACAGATACTTTTCAACTACCCTGACATTACCCGGATACCCGGCGCTGGGTCCACTTTCCAGCTGCCGGGTCCGGGTAGCTGAAAAGCCGCCGGGTAACGCCGGTTACCGGATAGTACCCGGTACATCACTACTAATAATAGATAAAGATCACCTAATCAAACAAATGACACAAAAACCATGATACTTTTTCAACATTTATCCATAAATTATTCAACATTCAATATTCATGTGTGAAAAAATATGTGAACCTATAGCTTTGGTACCTCGTGGCACCCCCATGAGAAGCAATAACTTCAACTATGTGTTTCCTGTAACTGCTGGTCGGTCTCTCACATCGGTTTTTGGGAATTTCGGCCCATTCGTCCTAACAGAACTGCTTCAACCCAGTGACATTTAAGTGCTTCCTTGCATCGACAGCTCGCTGACAAACTTAAGATGGACAGTAATGTTCTTTATAGAGAACTGGCTATCCTTCAATGAACACCATTCTTGTTCAGTCTTTTTCTGATAGTTGAGTCATAAACACTCACATTAGCGAAGGCGTGAGGGACCTGCAGGTCCTTGGATGTTACTCGGGGGTTCTTTGTGACTGCCTGGATGATTTGCCAGTTTCTGCTTGGAGAGATTTTGGTAGGGCAACCGCTCCTGGGTAGAGTGACTGTGGTCTTAAACTTTCTTCATTTGTAGAGTGTCTGACAGTGGATTTGATGGAGCTCCAAGTCCTTACAAAATGGTTTTGAAAACCTTTATAGACTGATGAGCATCAAGAACTGCTTTTCTGCGGTCCTTACGGATTTCTTTTAATTTTGGCATGACATGTTTCCACACACCTGTATGGTGAAGACCCAACTCAAAGTTTTTGATCTTTATATAGGGTGGGGCCTCCCATACTCACACCTGAATATCTACCCAATTATTTAAACATCCAATTGTAATTTTATCCCCTGTAATTTAGCTGATAAAACCAGGGGTTCACTTACTTTTTCACATACTCTGACCCTTAATTACTCATTGTTTGTCTAATTCATTCATCATTTTGTTTCAAAAGACATGGAATTTGTTAATATAAGCCCTACTGAATATTTAAAACTGGTTTTGATTCAAGCTATATCATGGAAAAACTATGGAATTTCCGTAATAATCATTGGGATTCACAAACTTTTTCTCACTCCTCTATATAGAGTTGATAAGACTAATGCACCTAATGACTGGAATGGTGCCAGACCGAACAGGACTGGAACCCACCAGCACTGTTTTTCCAGGCAGCAGCTTTAGCAGTGTGAGCTACCTATCTCTTATATCTCTTTCACCAATGTGTCCAGTATTTTTGGAAAAGCCGCCTGGCAACCCTAATGACAACTAGCTCAAATCCCCTGCTTGCTTAGTATTTAAAGATGTCTATATCAAATGATACACCTGCTGTACAAACCAAAGTTTCTGAATGTCTCTCTGCTATATCATCCTGGATGGCCCTCCGATGCCTTAAACTCAACATGGCTAAAACAGAGCTCCTCATACTTCCTCCCAAACCTGGCCCTACTACCTCCTTCCACATTACTGTTGGAACTACAATCATTCACCCAGTAGCCCAAGCACACTGCCTAGGGGTCACATTCGACTCCTCTCTCACATTCGCCCCTCACATTCAAAACATTTCTAAAACTTGTCGCTTTTTCCTCCGCAATATAACTAAGATACGCCCTTTCCTCTGTTGTTCGACTGCTAAAACTCTGACTCAGGCCCTCATTCTCTCCCGTCTTGATTACTGTAACCTCCTGCTGTCCGGTCTTCCTGCCTCTCACCTGTGTCCCCTACAATCTATCCTAAATGCTGCTGCCAGAATCACTCTACTCTTTCCTAGATCTGTCTCAGCATCTCCCCTCATGAAATCCCTCTCCTGGCTTCCGATCAAATCCCGCATCTCACACTCCATTCTTCTCCTCACTTTTAAAGCTTTACATTCTTCTGCCCCTCCTTACATCTCATCCCTAATTTCTCGGTATGCACCATCCAGACTCTTGCGTTCTTCTCTTTTTCACTGACTGCCCCACACCTCTGGAATGCCCTTCCCCTCAGTACCCGACTAGCACCCTCTCTATCCACCTTTAAGACCCACCTTAAGACACACTTGCTTAAAGAAGCATATGAATAGTACTGTGGATATTCTGAACACATGATCCATAAAGCTTGGCCCCCTGCAGACGCACTTAACAGAACTCCCTCCTACTGTCTCTGTACGTTCTCCCTACCTACCAATTAGACTGTAAGCTCCTCGGGGCAGGGACTCCTCTTCCGAAATGTTACTTTTATGTCTAAAGCACTTATTCCCATGATCTGTTATTTATATTATCTGTTATTTATTTGATTACCACATGTATTACTACTGTGAAGCGCTATGTACACTAATGGCGCTATATAAATAAAGACATACAATACAATACAATACAATACAATACTAAGGGGTCAGTTTCCATTTTCAACCATAGTAAAATGGCTGCTAAGCCCCTCACTGTGTGATGGCACTGGGCTTTTGCTATCAGAGATGCGCAGGGTAAAAGAGATAGCACATGGCTGGCTGCAGACAGCAGGCCCATCGCGTAATGGGGTCTGGCACTGCAGGCGCCCCATGTTGTAGTAGATATATCCTACGTCCTAGGAAATATCCCGCTCTGCACTCCTGTGAATGCAATCTGCCCAGCTGAGGAACAGAAGAGGAAGACTCCAACTCTTCCGTTCCACTCAAACGGTTCAAGGGGGCGCTCCCACGTGGCTGGCAAAAAAAGGTTTTACTTGAACAAACTGTCAATATGTAACTAGCTACCTTAGAAAGATGCACTCATCCTTAAAAGTAACAATTTCCTTTTTTTTTTTTGTTCCCCTGTAAAATTTTACACGTTTCTTTTTTCGTCAGAATTTTACTTTACGGTTTTATTACCAGAGAGATCAGGAAAATATTGTAAAAACACCCACTATCGACACATATGGAAAGATAAAGTTGCATGGTGCTCTGAAACAAAAATCACAGCAAACAATGATGATTGACTTGAATATACAGCGGATTACCCCTCCAAAGAAAGCAAAAGATAAGGCTAGGATATTAAATTACACCCATACACCTGTTAGATGTGTAACTGGAAAATAAAGTCCCGCAGGCAATGAGGTAAGGACAGTATACACCTGCTGGTGTCCAGCATTAATACAGCATCATGGTAATAACATGGGGTAATGAACAACAATCCTTGCAGCCACTAATGGAGAAAGGAGAGTGGAAAAGGCTCACTTAATAGTATAACTCACGCAATTGAGGAGCCTGATGTTTCACTTCTCCTGGGGTATACCGTGCCTCCGTTGATGTAGATAAGCAGGAGCAGGGAAAGAAAAAAACGAAGCATTGGAACCAGTGCTTCGTTTTTTTCTTTCCCTGCTCCCACTATCGACACATAAACAGATTTAAAAAAAGGACATATACTTATTTGATTTTTTTTTTTTTGTTGTTAACTTAAGCCACTGTTATTAGTTCATTTTGGTCCTAGGGGGGCTACCCCTTTAAAAAAACGAACAAACAAACAAAAAAAAAAAACCCCCATGAAATTGAATCCAAAAACAGCAATGAAAAAAAAAGGTTGGTAATTTGATATAATAGTATCATAGCGAGCTCACTTCAAGGTCATTGTTGTGGGAACTGCAGTCCTTAAGCAGTAGCAGAAGCAACAAAGGAACTCGTGTTGGGTTCTCAGGTCTGTCGGACGCCAATTTGTTGATATAACAACAGCCTGAAGGCTTTGGATAATGTCAACATTTCCCTTGTGATCTTTTATCTTTAATTTCCACACTACTGTGGGTTACTTGGGTTCGCATGAATGTGGATCACGTGTGTTGTGTGTTGAGAGTGTCTCTGAGCCCAGTCGCGTGAAAGATTGGATAATTGTGCATGTCGTTTATAGTTTAAGTTATCTTCACTCTGACAAAGATCCGGCATCATTTACAGGATTCATGTTATATTGCAATGACGTCCCAGGGACCCCAGCTTGGGGGGGAGGGGTCAGAAGGTAGTCGGGACCCCCCCAAGCGGTTACAGAGGCCCCACGCTCTTCAATGAAACCGGGGGAAGAGAGCGGGATCTGTTACACAGCAGCCCTCCTCCATCAACGTTGTGTCGTAATATGACGCCACGTCAAATTACGATGTGACACCATGACAACATGCAGTCACGTGATGTGGTGACATCATGAAATGCCCGGGGGCCCTTTACGCTGTAGTTACGCCACTGATTAAACCACTATTATGCCAGGATGCAAAAATAATGCTGGGCCGTACTTCCTACGTGTAAGATGCCTTACAACTAAGCACTGCTTAGTAAATATGGCCCACTATGTACTATAATGACATTGAACCAGCTGTGGAGTTACCTAAACCAACAATTATGCAACGTGACATTTTGTAATCTCCATTTTTCCTTTATACCAGTTGAACCACACAGGGATATTTATCCTTGTTTCACACTTAAAATAAATAAATAAATAAGAACAGCCATCATGTGTGCTGAAAGTAGGGGTGTTGCAGGTGCTGCAGGCACCCTTGGATTTAAACATGTAGGTTCTGAGTGCTCGTCCCCCTTCCTCTGGTCTCTGCTTTTGCAAATTGCAGAGTGGACACCTGCCTTGCAATGCCTTTCCACGGCCTGCACATTTCTACTAAATGTCAATGTCATCAGCAGGCTTCCCAAAACAAAACAAGTGTCCTGGATGTGCCGTGTATGAGCCAGTCCCCCTGAGGCCTATTTTTGTAAAGTACCAACTGACTAAACCTTGTATATCCTAATTAGAATATTTCCCAGGTTCTGTTTTCTTCTCAGATATCTCTCCACGTGTTGTTGTGGGTTTGGTGGGTATATAAGTCATTTGGTACTTTAGGAAAATAGCTCTCTATTTAAAGTTAACGTAAAGTTGTGCCAACCTAAAATTATGGTTTCACCTAGGGTTTTTGTTTTATTTCCCTTTTAGGTGGGCAGCAGGGGGGTCTCCGGAGCTGAACCTCGTTAATTTCAGCTCCGGCAACCACCTGCTTCCAGCGTTCCTTACCTCCAAAATGTGCCCCGGGTACCATCCCTGGCTGGGGACAATATGGAGGATTACATTTCCCACGGCGCGAGAGCCAATAAGAAACGGCGACATCGTCCGTCACAGCTTCCCGTCATGACGCGGGGGATTAAAGCTCCATGAACAGCCAGCAGCACCTACAGAGGTGAGTATCTGTGGAAGCACGGCGTCCCCGGAGACGAAATGAACACGGTTCTGCCCTTTCTTTTTTTTTTAAACATGGCATTACGTCCATGCTAATAAGATAAACAACACATTGTTTTCGAATATAATTTCATTAAATTGTGGATATGCTTTAACCTCAGGGAAAACACCCGTTACTGATTTTCATAACGTGACGTTATGAGCCCTACGTTAACGGGCATCTGTGAATCTGGCCCTTAGGGGTTCAAATTTCTTTTTGTGTCCCAACAGAATGAACAGAACACTGGCGGAATATGTTGCTTCATTTTCATTCCCACAATGTACACATCTCATGTGCACAAGATGACGGGCTCACAGCAGTGTCATTTTGTGTCTAATAACAATGCCACGCGGGGGCTGGGTTATGGTCGTGAAAATTGGTTAAAATGCCATCAACAAAATAATAGTGCTCTACACACTAATTACAAGAAATCTCAGTTGTTTTAAATGAGAAGCTTTTAAGACACTGATTGATAATAAATGAATGCTACAAGAACGTAACGGGGGGGAGGGATGACTCAATTTTTTTTCAATGTTGTATTTTAAAAAGAAACAAAAGTTTCTGTTTGTGGTTAAATTGATGGAGCGTGCAGCTTTATGAACAATGTCTTCCAGAACAAGAGTTCTTCGTAGATATAACAGTGTAGTATATGAAGAGCTTTCTTGTTTGGTCTTTTAGATGGTATGTCAGCCTGCTATAAATCAACACTTCAACAGGACCAATGTATAATATATCCACACAGCATTATGCCCGGTCCTGATAAACAACTTGGCAAATACCCTTCACTCCTTCCTTTTTAGAAAGTGCAATAAAATGTCTCTTTTTATAGTACATTACACCAAATGGTGGTAATGCTGGTGGTGACGGGGGGAGGAATGAGAAGGCTCTGCAGAGCTCAGTCACAAAGCTGTATTAGCTGTGCTGTGCTCAGTAAAGCCGCGCTTATAGTGCCGGCGACGCAACGTCGCGGCAAAACAAATGTATTGCTGCCGTCGCGTGCACTTATAGTAGAAGCGGCGCGACGGCTTGGTCGCAATCGCTGGAAGTCAAGTTAATTTGATTTTTCCAGCGACCGCAGCGTGACGTCACCGTCACTATATGCGCAGTTTAAGGCCGCGAGTATAGTCCCCGCGACCAGCGACGGGGGCGGGTTACGTCACCCGTCGCCGCTAGCAGAAGTTATATTTCGCTTTGCGGTGGCGGCGCGGGCTTCTGGGCATTTGATTGGTTCAGGGACTGTCACATGAGGCGACAGCCCTTGAAAAAAATCAAATATTCCCGGCTTCCAAAGTCCGCAACGCGACGTCGCTCCGTCGCATTGCCGCCGCCGTCGCGCTTACTATAAGCGCACGCGGCACCAGTGCCAATGTATTTGTTTTTGGGCGGTGGCGCCCATCGCGGGCACTATACGCACGGCCTTAGCCCAGTTACTTTGGCTTATAGCTGGTGGTACAGCTGCAGGCTCTCATATCGTACTCTATTTGTAAAGATGCAAACAGCTTGGCAAATGTGAATACAAAACCAGACTGGGCTATTCTTCTCGTCATTTAATTCGCACGCATGCAAGAACAACATGACATGAACACAAATGAATACAATATGGCCCTGCTCTATCACACTAGCGGTGGAAGGCAGACACGTGAGTAAGGAGGGTTGCCAGGTGTCCAGTATTGAACCGGACTGTCCTGTATTTGGACACTGTCCAGTAAAACAAATTGAGGTAATACTGGACATGTATGTGTCCTGTGTATTCTTTCTGTTTTGTCCTGACGTGTGTGTGTGCGTCTTCTCTGGCTGTCCTGTGGGGTGATAATGACAAGGGGGGGGTGAGAGAGGATGAAGGGAGGGAGGGGGGGTGAGAGAGGATGAAGGGAGGGGGGTGAGAGAGGATGAAGGGAGGGGGTGAGAGGATGAAGGGAGGGGGTGAGAGGATGAAGGGAGGGGGTGAGAGGATGAAGGGAGGGGGGGTGAGAGAGGATGAAGGGAGGGGGGGTGAGAGAGGATGAAGTGAGGGGGGGTGAGAGGATGAAGGGAGGGGGTGAGAGGATGAAGGGAGGGGGTGAGAGGATGAAGGGAGGGGGTGAGAGGATGAAGGGAGGGGGGGTGAGAGAGGATGAAGGGAGGGGGGGTGAGAGAGGATGAAGTGAGGGGGGGTGAGAGAGGATGAAGGGAGGGGGGGTGAGAAAGGATGAAGGGAGGGGGGGTGAGAGAGGATGAAGGGAGGGAGGTGAGAGAGGATGAAGGGAGTCGGGTGAGAGAGAGGATGAGGAGGGGTGCAGTATTGCTCGCCATGGGCCTGTATGACTGAAGGTCAGTTATTTATAAATGATCTGACCAATACGTCAGTAATTCTAAATTTCATGTCAAACATGCACCAAGTAGCACTATTTCATATTCTATTTCCTAAAAAAAATCCTCGGAGGGGCACTCCCTCCCCAGATTTTATGCAAAACAGAATATACTGTAAAGTGGTGCAAATTGGTGACTACTTGGAGTGAAATTTAGAAAAAAATGACGTAACAGTCAGATCATTTATAAATAATATTCTTCCCCACCAACGATTCTCGCGCGCGTCGCACCTGTCACCATTGTGTCCAGTATTTTTTGGACAGGCCACCTGGCAACCTTAGCAGTATAATTAAAAACTTTTTAATTTTTCTAATGTTCATAGAGCGGCTTCTAGCACTAAACAAGGGGGTGATTTATTATGCAGGTTCCCACTGAGACAAAAATGCATCAGACAAGCCCTGTCACAGTGCCATCTTGAGGCACAGGAAGGAACTGCACTTACTGTAATTCATTCTGTACTGTGGCTACTTTTTTGTTCAACAATTTGATTGTATAAAATTAACAGCCACTCTGTTTGCATGTAGCAAATGTTTCTTCTTCACACTAAATCTTTTGCTGCTTGCTGCATGGCATCACCAAAGGTTTGTGGTGTCAACGGCTTGTTTTCTGTTAAGATAGATATCTAATTATTAATTTATTCTTTTATTTACGTCTTTTCCAAAGTAATGCACATGAAATACAAACAGTGCAACATTATAAAGCAAACATACAGACATAATATTAAATAAATGTGACCCGCACACAAACAAGAAAACTATTGAGAAAGCACTGTCTATAATTCAATTTTTATATATCAGTAGAAAAAAGCATATAAAGGTAAAAAAAAAACAACTGTCACAGTCATGAAAGGTAACAAACACTTACACGGAAATACAAGGTGACAATAAATCCCTAAATACACATAAAAGGGGAAATATATATATTAAAAAAAAGCACCATGGGTTAATGAGTGAATAGGATACACATCACTAATACCTTATATCATGCAAAAAAGGTGTACAAAAAGTGCACAAAATAGCTGATTGAAAAAGAGGGTAATTGTTAAAAAGAGCAATAATTATAATAAGGGGGGGCCTTATTTCAGGACCTGGTGTCCTTTCTTCTGGCCATTCCCACACATATAAAACGCAGTACTTCCCGTGTGTCCCAGAAAAGCAGCCACACTCAGTCTCTCTGGATCTGTTGTTCCCATGTATATAATGAATAAGTTAAGGATATAGTCATTGACTGCACCACCTGTGTTGAAGCAGGGATATTGTAAAAACCTGACCTGTTGGTGGCCCTTGATGACTTGATTTGGCTACCCTAGTTCCAAGTGCTCTACAGAGAAATGGAATACATTTCAAGGGCTCTAGTTTAAAAAGAAGAATATGGACGTCCCAAAGAATCGTCTAAAGCTGCAGCAGTGAATCACGGCAACTCCGTCTAAGGGCCAGATCTAGAAAAAGGTGCTTAGCTGTAGCACGCCTTCGCTCCTAGTGCTAAAACTTAGCACCCTTTTACAGACCCGGGCCTAAGAATATTCTCTTCTTTTGTCATATTTACATTTATCTCTTGCCACTCCCCTCTTCCCCATCCTTGGTCAGGTAGAAAAAGTGTGACATTATGTTACGTTCAGAGCCCACCCTTACACTCCTTGGGGAATCCTTCATCTAATATTTGAAAGAAAGCTGCAGGACCTCCCCCTTTTTATTAAACGCCTCTTCTGCCAGGGAGCCTGCAACACTCTGCAGATGATGTGTTGCAGATGCCCCCAGCAGTACTATAGCTAAACAATACATACATGTGGAGGTTTGTTGAATTACATGCAGTCTGATCTGGCCGGCGTAGTAAGGGTCGAAGTTAAAATGGATAAGTAAAGAGTGACTCACTGTGAGGGCTCATTTGCATGCCATTACCCAGAATCCAGGGCTGCAGTGGAAGCATTGTTTGCTAAGTAATAATGGGGAAAGACAGGATTGCAGACCTGTCTGCGACATGCAAATGCACCGTAAGTTGTATTTTCATTTATTGAACAATGACACGAGCAAACAAACCAACCTTGTGTTTTCCATGTTCGCCAGAAGCTTTCAAAAAGAAAAAAAGTCTCACATACTATTCTTTAAGCTTAAGTGGCTCACCCATACACAAAACTGTATTCCTTTTAACGATGGCTGGGCAGCTATGAGCTAGATTCCTTTTCACCCAAATGAGTATTACGGTGTATTTTTATATAATGACCATCGTGCTGGACAGCACTAACTATGCTTCCCCCCCTTTTAATGCAGCTGTCCATGTCCAAGATATAGCTTTTTTGCATGGAGTAATGAAGGAGGTTTTATCCAGGGAGCTTATTAAAGCATTGCACACACACACATACACTCCCTCTAATGTAGCGCCAGCTCTGTGAGTGATGGTAAAAGCACCAGGCAATGTCAGCTCCCCACACCAGACCCAAACCGAGCCAGACACAGGGCGGGGAGTGAGGGGGATGCACTGCCTGGATGCATCTCCCCGAGGAGTCCCAGCAATCCCCTCTATAAATCCAGGGCTCTGCTCTTATCCTCCTGTCCAAAGCATTTATCTGATTGTGTACAGAGGGGGGGATTAAAATACAACAGTGAGGGAAGGGCCAACCAAGCCTACAAACACCAGGGGAGTGAGGCTTAGGATGCTGAACATGCTGCCAATAGCGTGCAATGTCTGCCTACATATGGGGAAGGGTGGTCAGTTAGGGCACTCAACCCTGTCCTGTTCAAGCCAAGAGATAGGACGTGTAGTAAGTAGCCTGTCCCTGTGAATTCTGTGCAGGTCCACCAAGGCAGATCCTCAAGCAGCCCTTTGTCCAGCTTCCAACTCACACTTTTGTATCTTCCATAGGCTGTTAAATCAAAACAACATTAGCCTAGCGGATAGCAAGCTAAGACAAGGCCACAAAAGCTGCATGTGCGTATTCACCAGAGCCACATATTCATGTATTAATGTTAAAAAGAGCTACACAATGTCACGAGTCAAGCAATCTGATCATTTCCATACAAAGGAAACACAAGACATACAAAGGTTTTTTTACGGTTTTGTTTTCATAAAGAGACGGAGGTCACAGGTTAAGTCCTTGGAGGTTCAATACAGACTTTGGAGCACAGGCTTCAAATCTCTGTCAGTCCTTGTTCAGCCATCAACTTTTAGGTAAGGGTTCTTGCAATTATTTAGCATGGGTAAAATGGGCTGGAGAGAGCAGCTTTTCCAACCTCAGGTTCTGTTTATTCCATGCAGCTTGAGAGAGAAAGCAGAGCTCGTCTTGGAAGTGCATGGATTAAGAATAAGTAGTGTTGCAGCTTTGTGGTTTGGTTCTCCTTCATCATGTTCGTACTATGGGGAATGCACTCTACCCGCCATTCCTTGATTGTCCCACAATTAGTTCCTCCTGGCTGCCCAGTGTCTACCAGCTGTTTAGCAGCTCTTACTTACCCATCCTGCTAAAACACGCACATACTGTCTATAGGGCTGAGGTTATCAAACTGTCGTCTCCAAATCCCCAAAGACTAAAATGGTGAGGCATAGATTCAATTCCAGTATTCTTAAATACGGTTATTCACATACTTACATATATTGAGTGAGCATAGTAGCCCCACACACCATTAACACAAATGTGTCCATGATACAGTTTATATTGAGTCATCCAAAAGATGCATACATTCCATGTACATGAATACTTAGAATTAGATAAGAACTGCATGGTTCATCCAGCCAGCATATTTCCCAGGTATTGTGTCAACTCCTAGAGTTTTTACATTGAAATGTTAACTTCATGCTTATCTGTCCTGCCTGTTTACTGCACTTCAATTCCTTTGCTACTGTATATTTCAACAGCAGCACCTATGTTGGATGCCTGCTCCATATATAAACATTAGTCTGCCCTCTGGTGCTCAGAAACATCCCTTCCCTAACAAGCAATGGGCTCAGTTCCTGGGGTTGAAACATCTGCTGGAGAGGAAGCAACACAGAACACACGCCTTATATTTGGGATATCCTTATCGAAATACCCCAAGCGAGCAGTTCCCAATCTTATAAAAGAGGGGCCTGCCAAAGCATTTCCTTCACCTGTGGGACCAGCAATGTGTATTCTGGGCATAAACCAAAGTGGCCGTGATTGGTATTTTATTGGGTTCCTGTCCCCAATTAAAAAGAATAAGAATTCCACATTGGGGGAGCATTAATTGCGCAAGTGATACATAGAAACGGTCCGCCAATTTCTGACAACTCAAGACCCCCCCACCCTCCCTCCCTTCCCCCCTATTTATCGGTCTTTGACAGGGCTCTTCAACTAGGATCCGTGGGCCGATCGTGCCCGGGAAGAGCATTGATCTGGCCCTTGCCGCTCTGCGCCTGTTATATTTATACGAATTGTACTTAAGTAGCTAAATGCAGAGCACTTCAAAGTTAAGGGGCCACACGCGTTAAAAAATGTTTGCAAAATGTTGAAACACTCATTTGAAAGTCTTTGCATATAGTTACAATTGTATTGCATTAAGCTTGTGGTGTGGACACACCACTTCAATAGTTCTCCAAAGGTCCAGATCAGAAGACACATAGAAGAGCTTTGCTCTATGCTCACCTTTTGTCTTATGCTTTCTTGTCACGCTGAACATCCCAAGTAAGCAAACACCGATTTAAAACCATTAAGGTACGTTAAATCCCTACCCACAAGCAGCCAAGTAGGCGTACTTTTCTTCAGGTATTGCTCCGCACTCGAACATCCCAACTTTCTTTCCAGGATTTTGGAGGCAGGACCACCCAGCGCAGAGATGTAACTTTATGCAATGCCTGCGTTACTTTCATACTGCAACTATGCTCTTTGCCTGTGATCTTATAACACACGGATGCCACCTGCTGGTCAACTTGCACATTTCACTGCAGAGGACTGCATTATGATACTTCTAATGTAACCATCTCCAGCTCCATTGTCTCATATCAGGATTTAATCACCCTTTTCAGGGCCATGGCTTTTTAGACATCAGCTGTGGCTAGTAATGGCAAATGTTACACCATAAGGCAGTGTAATAAACCATTATATAATAACCTGTTCTATGCTGGAGAGACCTGCAAAACAGTGATTATGGAAATAAAACACGGTGCATTTGGACTTTTAATAATGGTGTATAAACAGGCATAAAAGAGTTATCAACTCTTTTCTTGGCTTTCTCATTCAAGTGAGGGGGGAGTGAAATCAGGGTGACAATTGGCAATGGATGCCAGCAGCTTTGAATGAAACAGGGAAAGTGTGGTGCAAGCCAAGAAATCAGAGAAATTAACAGGTGTGTCACGACCTTGCATATCACTGTATCAGACGTGTCTTAAATGAAACAAACGCATTAGCAGTGTGACTTGGTATAAACATTGAATCAGCCATATTCGCGGCTTACACTCGCACTCTTGCAAAGTTCTGCGATTTCATACTACACAACATAACCAAGATGCGCTCTTTACTTTTGAGCTATATTGCAATCTTTCCCAACTGAACTATTGTAACCCAGGAATCAACCTTCCTCCTCAGCTATCCCATTAATCTACTCTGAAAACTGCCAGAAAAATATCACTTCTCCCCATTTTGACTCATCCACCTCAAATGCCTCGGATGTTCAGTTCACTCTTCATATCTCGCTCTACTCCACAAACCTATGCCCATCTGACATGCCAACCGCATCACTGCTGAATGCGTTTATCAACATTGCCATAGAACCACACAAAAACGCTGTGCTATTCTGCTAGGACGACGGGTCATGCACTACATCTGTATATAACCCCCTCCTAGAGGGTTACTAGCAATACAAGTGTATGCTGGCCCCCCTCCTGGTTGCTATGGGGATCCATATGTCACATATGGGTATTTAAAGAGGGACTGCTCTAGAAGGTTAGGTTCCTGGAGGTCGAGAGTAACAGAGCTTCAGCGAGTATAGATAAGTAATATTGGTGAAGTAATAGCATAGACCAGGCTCCCCCTGTTGATCGTGTTGTAGATAGGGATAGTACCCCTCAAGTAAGGAGACCGGAATGGAGTCCTGTACAGTTTAGTAAAAGGAATATGGCACACCAGAGGGCCTCAGGAACGAGGGCTCTCTGGTGCCTGCTGATCAACGCTAACGTTCCCCAGTAGTCTGTGTGGAAGTGGCAGTTCCCAAAAACAGACAGCCAGGTGCTGTATCAAGCAACAGGAAATCTGTTAGGATTTCCCATAGGGGCCCCGAATAGTCGGATCACTACCTAAAGGGTTCCGGAGACACAAGGGGGGCCAGATCCTACCACTAACTAAGCAACTAAGTCAGAGAGCCAATCTAGTGGTAAGAGTGGGCACTAATGGAAGAAAAATACAGTATTTGTGTATGTTGTTGAATAAAAACTATGTACAAGGGAATTGTACAGGAGGGCAGGGTCTCTATAGCAGTACTGCTTCTTGCCATAATGCCAACGAAGTGCTATGTGCATGGATGGTGCTGCACAAATAAAAAGATCTACATACAGGCAGCATGGGATGAGATATACACAAACCACGTCTTATGATGCAAGAAGAAAAAGAAGCATACATCACCCTAAGTTGGCCAACCAGAGCAATATTTTAGCAGCTAATGGAAGCAACATCCTCAAATTGAAATCCATCTTCCTCCACAACCCATTCCTTGACTGTTACCCAGGTATTGGTGTAACAGAAAATATATGAAAAAGCACCAGAGTACCTAAAATGTGGCAGAACCAGACAATGAAGCAGATACAAATTCAATTGGAACGGGGTGTTTTGCCATGGCCACCTCACTGCAGGGCAGCTCGCCGCTGGACATTTTTCGCAATGTCAGGTCTGCACAGCCCGACTGCCCACTGACAACTGCATGTTATATGTCCTGTGCAGGACCGCTACACTGCCTAGACAGGCCACCTCTGACACACCATCTTTAAAAGTCCCACGGGACATTTAAAGATGATGCGTTGGAGCGGCCTGTCTAGGCAGTGTAGCGGTCTCGCATGGGACATTTAAACATGCAGTTGTCGGAGCGGGTGGTCCGGCACGAGAGACCGGCGGACATCGCAGCGAAGTGTCCCGGCGGCAGTAAGGTCTCGGCCAATCATTCTAGACCAAATTAAATTATGTCCCTGTAACCGAGACTTAACCCATGTCTAAATGATGCTTCAATATAAGCCTGAAGTGGTCTGAGGAATCTAGCAGGGAGCTAGTTAATTGCAGCTAGACAATTAACCGGCCTCCACCCAGCTAATTAGACAGCTAGAAAAGCATCCTGCTGGGAACAGACTTTTTAGGTACACAGGACTGTGTGCTGCCAGCAAGACACTAGACTCTATTCCAGGGTACAGCAAACCTGATGCTTGCCCCTCAACAGACACCGATCCAGACCCTGACACAAAGAGCCCCTGCTTAGAGGTACATCCTTAGACTTTGGGGTCATAGTTGGCAATTAGCTTATCCTCCCAGTCCTGCAGATAGGGACTGGGGAAGTGAGTTTGCCCGTACAAAGGGATAAGCTGTTTTATTTATTTTGAGGTTTCTGCATTGTTTAAAGTGATTGGCTGACTACAACCAAGATTTAATTTCCCCCAAATCCATCTCCCTGGTTGTACCTCTGCACATGTCTCTTACAGTCGTCTATTAAGGATAGACTTCAGCTATAATTTAGTGACAACTGAGGTCACCCCGAACGCATCTACTATATTTTCACATTTAATCATTTTCTTTGACTGCTGCCCATTTACGAACCCTTGGATATCTTTTCTGTAACCCAGTACTCCGGTTTCATTAGTGCGCTACTCTGAACACTACAAGAAGAATCACCTCCCTTCCTGTTGCTGCTATCCCTTTGGTGATCTGTTTACATTTAATACCCAATCTCTCACTATACTACTCCCACAACCTACGCCAAAGTATACCTCATCTCTTCATCCGGTGTCTGACATTTTCACATCTGAGAGCATTTTCTTGTTGCAGCAACCAGAGTGTCATTCAAGTGCTTTTGCTAGACAATAACTTTCCCTGTCCTTCAAACACAACATACACTCAAAGAAAGCTTTCCATTATGACATGACTAAGGTATAAGCTCACCAGACTTGGGCTGTAAAAGGTTTGCACTGTCTGATAAATAGACTATATTAGCTTCCAAGTCTCAGCTGCAAAGATGGAGCAAAAAACACAAAAACAACCTGTAACGTAAAAAAAAAAAAGTAACCAGTGAACATCTTCAACAATGCTGTGCAAGACCCATTCTCATGGCAATGGTGTTGGCAGATGCTGTTTATACTCAACCTGATGTGTTAAAGTGTATTTAGCCCTCACAGTTGGTAAGATCATAATGCCTATATTCTCATTTTAATCCTTCCTCCCCTCTCAAAAAAAGTCTTAAAGGATGCTGAGGGATATGTTTTTCTAGATAAATGCAGTACAGATTATTTGACTCTGCTTCTGAAGATGAGTAACTGAATAGACCTCGTAGGTGTTTACTTACAAAATATTTATGCATACAATACAACATTATTAATGACCTTGAGGTTGGCACAGAAGGCAAAGTCTCCATCTTTGCTGACGACACAAATTATGTAAGGTAGTAAAATCAGAGCAGAATGTAATTTCTCTCCAGAAGGACTTGGATAAACTGGAAACTCTGGCAGGTAAAGGACAGATGAGGTTTAAAAACAGATAAATGTAAGGTACGGCAGATCCAATAGATATCGTCAAAGAATGGTTGGACATCTTTTTAGAAAGGAAAGGTATACAGGGATATAACAAATAAGCAAACATGGGAAGGATGTTGACCCAGGGAGAAATCGGATTGCCATTATCGGCGGGAAGGAATTTAATTTTCCCCTTTGAGACAGCATTGGATGATGTTTCACTGAGGTTTTTTGTTTGCCTTCCTCTTGACCAAAATACCATAAATACAAAATATAGCATAAGTATCAGTTGTCTAAATTTAGCATAGGTTGAACTTGGACATATGGTCTTTTTTCAACCTCATCTACTATGTAACTCCACCTATGTATGTTACCGGAATATATTTTACCTCTTCCTGAAAAAGCAGGTTAACACATAACACGAGGGCAGATATCCAGGTGAAAAAAAACACAGTACAGGGAAAACCAGTAACAAGTCTACAAACCAATAGTGCAATGAAATAATGTACAACTAGGTAGTAAGCTAGTGAGTAAACGTACAGTAGGGGAGAACATAAAGGGTGCAGTCTATAAACCTGTGAAATGTTCAAATCATTGTTAATTAAAAAAAAAAAATTAAAAATACAAAATTGTACACAATGAAACAGATAATGGACACGTGCAAGTCACAGGCAATTATATTTTATATATAAACGGTGGCATTACATTTTCAGTCTTCTGCTTTGTTGTTTATAGAAAACGTTTATATAGACAGAAGACTTCAGTAGATAAGAGATTGGGGAACTACTTTTCAGCCAATTTGATTAAGAAGATGAAATTAGCCACGTATAAATGTCGTTTTAGCATCCATGTTACAAAACGGCTCTTTAAAAGCCCAGTATACAGTGTGCTACAGAAGAAATAGTTAAATGTTTCTGCTCAACACTGTAGTCCTAGATATTAATAATTTTGCACTCGTCAAACAAAATACCCAGCAATATAAATAGTGTTTTATTAAATTTTACATGAATATAAAATGTTATGGGACAGATACAGGGAAGCTTGAGAAAATGATCCAGGAATGATGGCTACACACACAGGAAACACTAGCGATGAGTAAAACATGTAGGATTAGGCACTTCTTTACAGGCACCACACGCAGTGCGTAGAATTCCGTTCCATATCCGTTTGTGGCACATTTACTCTGTCACATGATAAAATCCCGGTGCCAGCTGAAAGGATGCCGCTTTCTGGTCTGTGTCCATGTAGTTTACCTCTCAGGACTGCGTCATCTTGTGCAGAATACTCAAGAGCACAACCTCAAGCAATCAGGACTCTCCCGGTGGGATAGGGATAAAGTGCTGGAGATGGAGACATAAAGAAGTAAAGCTCCCTGGTCTGGTGACAGATTACAAGGAAACAGAACACAGTCTGATCTGCTTTTAATAGATTGCGAGTGGTTAGGTGCGATTCTGAATCTACTTTTTACTGTGCGCATTGTCCGTCTTGGTCAGAGGCCTGTTTAATCCCTACACGTCTACAATTCGGTGTGACAGGCTATATCAACTTGTAGCCAGGAGGGGCAGGGCTCTTCAGGGAAAAGAGAATGCCTCCACATGAAGGAACCATGTGAAAACCAAAAGTACACTCTTACTTTCATAACAAAAATGTAGCACTAATATAGTATTGAACAAAATATTAAACGTGATGGGCTTAAATCAGCAACCCCACCTCCCCTCCAAAATGTATTTTGACATTGTATGTACTAAGGGGACCTCTGGAGACTGCCTGCCCTCCACACAAGGGGCAATATATTGAATGTTTTAATTTTTGGAAGAGAATTTCAAAATTAAACATCTCAGCAACTGGGGGACCATGTAGCACTCAGACGCAGAGCGCCCATGTCACACACACACACACACACACACACACACACACACACACACACACACACACACACACACACACACACACACACCATTTTCAGCCCTTGCCAATCCACTGCTGGATCAAGACATCCCCAAGGATCTTTCAGGTACTACGGTTCCAAGCCTTTTCTCCATGTTGCTCCAACTACCACTACTGTTGGTTGTAGTCGGTCTTTTAATTTCCTTTGGAATCTAGTAGAGTATCACCTTTGTTGAACGACGTTCATTTCTTCTTGCGAAATGTCCGGCCCACTGCCATTTTAATTTCTTCACCCTTGTGATGTCACATACTTCATTGGTTTCAAACCCATGCATTATTTTTCCTGTCCCTTCAGCGGAATACCCAGCATACATCTCTCCCTAATTCGAGTTGTCTGAAGTTTCTGCATTATCTTCACATTAAGGGTCCAAGTTCCACATGTGAGCTCGGACAGAATACACTGATGGAAAACTTTCCTCGTCAGGCACAGTGGAAGGTTCCCTTGTTTCTTCCAAATGTGCTTCGTCCCATCTCCATTCTCATGTTGATTTCCTTCAAAAAGGTTGTAGAGTTTGGGAACTGATCCCCAATACCGGTGCTCTAGGTTATACAATTTTTTTAAATTATTTTTTCTGTATACGCGTCTGCTCCTAATCGTTATAGTTTTACACATCTCCAGCATTTATTTTATTATATTTGAACATGTTATGTTGTTACTTGGTTTACATTTCTTAACATGGGAAATGTGTCACGTTTTATGTTTTTTTATACAGCAGGGCCCCGCTTCTCGGCACTCCGCTGATACGGCAGTGCCGAGAAGGGGGCCGCCATGTCCGCATACACAGAACGGGCCGACCAGGGGTGGAATGGAGGGGATTCCTTCTGTCGCGCATGCGCACCCAACGAAAATCGCTGGTTCCACTTTCCGGCGATTTTCGCTTTATGGCGGGTCCTCAGAACGGAACCCGCCGTATTAGTGGGGCCCTCCTGTATATACGCATTCTTTTTGTTTCACAATGTAACTATAGTCATGTATGTTTAGTGTTGTGTGTCCATATGCATCAATCAGGAGGTATCACAGAGGAGCGGCTTCCCTTCTACATCTCATAGTATTTGAGCTATTCATTATGTATCAGGAGTGATTCTTACTCACCTGAATTTAATGGGATTTAATGAAGTACCGGCAGCCGCTACAAAAGGATCCCCCTGCATGCTTTTAGTCACACTTTCATAAAGTACCATTGCGGTACAAAACTCGTCAGAGGTTGCTATCTGGAGTGATGTGGTTTTTTTTTCTTTTTAAGCCTTAATAAATCATTTTTTTTTTTATATTTAAATATATATTTTGGACAGAAGGTCTTAGATATTTCAATAAAGCCAACATAAACTCCATCTTAACTTTAGAACATTTAAATACTTCTGGGCCTCCAATCGGGAGGCAGTAACCTTCAAAGTCTTTGAGTGCTTTATTACTTGAAAGGGGTGAAAAAGAATAGAGGAAGAGAGAGGGGGGGAGAGGAAAGGGTAAGAAGGGATTGGGGGGGGAAGGGAGACAAGGGAAGGAGCTCGTCCCCTTTATCTCCCTAGCATCGGTTCCGGTACTAGGTTTTCCCTTTGGTTGAGATAGATTCCTAGGCTCTATTTTTCTAGTTCTCAGGCCACGCGTCCCAGACCTTATAATGCCGGTCTGTTTTCTGGGTTAGGAGGGCTGAGAGGAGCTCCATCATTCTGACCTCCTTAACTCTGCGGATAACCGTTTGCTTTGATGGGGCTTTCCGTTTTTCCCATGCAGCTGCTATTGAGCAGCGTGCTGCGGTGAGAATGAATGCCGCCAATTTCCTTTGAGGGGTCAGGAGTCCTTCTATGGGTTTGGCTAGTAGAAAGGACAGCGGGTCTATCGCTATGTTCTCCCCAGTAACATCTTGGATCAAATTTCTAATCATGTTCCAGAAAATCTGTATCTGGGGACAAAACCACTAGATATGTACCAGATCTCCTCTCTGGCCACATCCTCTCCAGCAGAGGTCGGGTAGGCCAGGGGACATCTGGCTCAGCCTACTCGGGGTTAGGTACCATGAAATAGTATTTTATATATATTTCCTTTTATAGTAGGACAAATTGAAGTTTTGGCTGCCGATTACCAGATATCCTCCCAGTCATCTTTATCTATTTCCATATTAAGGTCATCAGACCATTTTTTTCATAGATCTGTGATTGACGGCTACTATTGGCAGTGATGTTCCCAAGTAGATCTCCGATATTACACCCTTCTTAAATACAGTATACCGCTTACACATAACTTTTCAAATTTTGTTGGTTCTGTAAATTTAGTTTTTTGGGATATAGTGAATATAAAATGTCGGATCTGAAGAAAGCTAAATAAATCATTTTTTAACGGTTTTGGTCCAGCTTTAATTACTGGGTCACCGTGCACCACCATCTCTGCCAATTTTTTTTAGCATATCCTTCAAAAAATTCCCGATCCATTGTTCCTTGCAGGCCACGGTAGACAGTCCTCAACTTCTATTCATTTTGATCTTTGAAGAGTTTACACAGGTGTTGATCACTTTGGTCTTGTGGAGATTTATAAGGAGTCCCATTGCTTACTTCGGTAAGTACTCCGGTTTGTTGTTGAAGGTCTTCTGGACTTGCAGCAAAAAAGTAGTAGGTAGCCAGATTGAGGCTTAAAAATGACAGCTTTTGTTTAACCTCCAGGGATTCTACGCATCCTATGGACAATCCAGCATCTCGAGAATGAGGGCCATTGGGGGTTGTGGCCTTACTTGCCAGACTGGCTTCATTTCCACGTTGGAGGGTGCCTTTCCCACTTTAAGCAGGTATATTGTTCAAGCTTTCATAGTATGTTGAACCTACCAGCATAAGTGCCACTATATAGATGATCTTGAATATAAAAAGGAGGGTGGGCAGATAAGACAGATCAGCGAATCTTCTTATGCACCTTAGCACACCCTTCAAATCTGAAATATATCACTCACTATGCTGCCCATGAAGGACAGATTTCTAACCTGCAATGGGAAACTTCATCAAGTCGAAATATTACTGTAGTTGAGGCCATGAGGTACTAGGGGAGCCCCTGCTGCAGCCACAAATGGATATAGATGTGAACGGTGCTTTGGGTGTGAACACAGTAGTAGAAAATGAAGAGAGAGAACCCAATGTAGCACTCAGGTTCACACTCTGTAGATGAGTGAATGATTTAAAACATAATCTTTATTAGTAGCAACGTATATAAAATAATGGATGATAGAACAACGTACTGGAGGTAGGTTGATCCTAAATAATGATAGCCATATTGGCTCCGGATCAGACTAGTTTGTGTGTACCAGGTAATTTTAATAAACCACTGGTGACATGACAGCACAGAAATCCTGATGCGGACCTGTGTAGTGAGTGAATACTCTGGGTGTGCCCGGGTAGGTACTGAGACTACGGATCACAAGGATAATAACTGCATAAATCCTAGTATAAAATGGTAAATGTGACCGGTAGCAACTGATAAACATACAAAACAAATACACTATGTATATTCTATGTTTTAAATCATTCACTCATCTCCAGAGTGTGAACCTGAGTGCTACATAGGGTTCTCTCTCTTCATTTTCTACGACTGTAGTTGAGGCCAATAATAGATTTAAACCAGCATGGTGTGTATGTGTGTATATGCATATACAGTACAAACATGCTGCTTTAAATCTAATTTTAGCCTCCACTACAGTACTATTTAGATGTTCAAATGCATCATTAGCTTCAGGGATAAGAAAGAGGAGAGAAACAGTACTCTGCATGGAAGAGTATATACATAGATAGTACAGACTCCTATACAGTAATGCCAATGCTTGCCACATTCAAGCACCATAAAACGTGCAGTCCTCCATTTTATAGTGAAAGGAAACATGCTGTGTGGCCTAATCTGGCAGACAACTCATTTAAATCCCTTTCAAGTTCCATACTCACCAAGTCTTCCTGCCTTTTCAGAGTACTCGCCACAGGGTCACTACAGCCCCTGTAAGAGCCCGAGTCTCCCCGGGAGGTGTAGAAGGCACATTCCTCATCTAGGCAGGTGTCCCAGAATCTCTGCTTCGCCGTCACCGTCGATTGTAGACGTAATCGTGCAATGTCGGGCAAGGAGCAAGGACCTGAAAGGAAAAGCATGATAATGCTGGGAAAGAGGGGAATCCAGTCTTTTACAAAGCCACAGAGTTACTGTCACTCCGTTAGAAGGGTACCGCAGTTACCACATGTAGAATCTAGTGAAGCTACCAAGGCAGCAATTTGTTCATTCACTTTCAAATGTTGTATTTCAATTTAAATGGTTACATAGTAAAAGGTAGGTTGAAAAAGACATATGTCCACCGGGTTCAACCTATGTTTCATTTAGACGACAGATACTTATCCTATGACTCGTGACTGGTGACTTTTTTTGGTAATGAGACACCTTTACAAACTAATCTTGAACAATTTAAAAATGGAGGGTGCTGAAAATTAGATAGGGTTGGACTTTCTCAGCTACTTCCTTTTGTGGACGTGTCGCAGTCACCTGTGGAACCTGCTCACCCCATTCACAGACAGGTCACCCTTTACTCCCTCCTGTGACATTTCTGAATCCCTGACAGAGGGCAAGCAAGCAGTGCAGGAAGAGCTCAATAGATCTGCATTCTGATTTTCATGATCCCCACTTAATTATTAAAAAAAAAAAACACCTCTTTTTTACTTTTCAGTATGATTGCATTGCTTTACGGAAACCAATTATATTGATTACAAACAAAAAAAATATTAAGCCGGCAAAAAAATTAAAAAAACACAACTCGTCTTCCCCCACCCTCAATTGTAACTGGTAGCCACCAGGAAGAAACGATGGTGCGTCAATATTCCAAGATATTCAAAATTCACCCTAAAGAACATATCCTACCCATAGGCCTCAATGTGCAGGATTGCAGGGCAGGATGTGCAAGAAAGGAGAGCGGCAGGTTGGTCTTCCTGTGATGCATTTTGCTGGGCGTGGGCATAGTGAGAGCAGCAGCACTTGGCTTATTTGTGCACAAGGATGCATGGTACTGGTGCAACGCATGAGAGTCGCCAGAAACGGCTCTATCATTAGAGTTCTCAGGCATGACTGGATCTTCCTTGCTCTGTACACAAGCCGGCCTGGGATCTCCTGTCCTCGGTGCCACCTTGATGGGCTCTGATGTTGAAGGAAGCATCTGCTGGAAGATGGAAGACAGCACTAAAGAGACCTCAGAACCAAGAAATGGGACCCCCACAATTTCTTATGTAAGAGACAAGCAGGGAGCTCAATAAGCTGGCGGAGGTCAACAATTGGGAAAGATGGATATTAGAGGGATTCCCCTTATTAATGTCTCGGTTCTCCTGTACAGTCAACGCTATTTAACCTATTCAACACGTGGCGACATATTGAAATAAGAATTAAATAATGGAGAAAAAAATAATAATACGCTGTTATTACAACAAAAGTGGGCAGTATCTGAGACATGCCAACCCTAGTAGGGGACTGAAAAGTGTCTCGTCTTTTCTATCTGTTGCATTTGTATATTAGGAGATAACAATAGAAGTGTTTGAATTAAGTGCAGAGGCCTACATTTTTGTTCACACCATCATTTCTTTTTTTTAAAAGAATGATTTACTACTAGCACCTACCCTTACTACTATATTAACCCCCATGAAGATTTCTTATCCTACACCAGATTGTGAAGCAGGACATATGGTTCACTCATTTTAGTATGTCAACTACAGTAGTGTTGACGATCTAGAAGGGGGGGGGGATATTCATTTAATGCAGACCGTCTCTCCCTCTGACTTTTAGAAAGGATTGTGCGATTTCCCCTGTGTGTTCCTATCTCGCAACTTATTGAACATGCAAATACCTAATTTGTCAAGCCTTCCCTTAAATAAAAGGGGTCACCTAGTGATGACGACACTGCTTTTCCAGAATCAAAATCTCTACAGGCCAGGACTTCCATTTGAAAAATGTTATGTACGGCAGAGAGTATAACAGAAGCACTAAGAGAAATCATTTTCAGTATTTTTAGTCACAGTGGCAGATCCGCCCATCTATACACCCGGTCTGCAAAGCCTGTATATATTCCACCAGCGATGAAGGGCTCACCTTCAGCGTCTTTTTCTTCTCTGGAATCGAGAGTGTGTTTTCAGCTTCTCCTGGACATGCACCATCCACAAACAGCCGTACTGCCACCTGCTCCTAAAGCAGAAAAAGTACAGGGATGAAATTGGGTGTAGATTTTTAGTAGGGTGTGATACCATTTAATGGACCAACACACGAGCCCTCCATAGATGTAATGGTGCACGGAATATTGAATACCTCACTAGTTTCTACTTTGCACTATAGCTAATTAGGGTTTTGCAATAGAAATAGGAATTGAAAGTAAAGGCATAAAAAGCAACCTTTTTCAGGGCTTAAAGCAAAGTGTTTACGCGATTAGCAGAATGTTGCTTGGTTGCCACCAAGTCCTTAAGAGACCAGTATGGTTCCATTTACTTGATCCCATATTTATATTTTAAACATTTATCCTAAATACATTGCTTATTGCAGAATTGTATCTAGGTGTATATTTATGTATTTTGCACCAATGTAGATGGTATGAATGCTCAACACAAATATATTTTTTACTTTATGGAGCAAACAATAGAAGCACAATTTGAAAGCAGATCAGATCCACTTGCTAGACCTAGCTTGCCTATTTCCATATTAGTTGTAAAACCTCAGAACCTAATGATCACTGGCTTCCTTTCAGATTAAGGATGGTCGTAAGTCTATCCCAAGCACATTTGTTTTTATCGCACTTCAGGTATTGGTCTCAATATGGAACGCTCACCAGATCATGATCGTCATCGTATAAAGCCTCAGAAAGAAGGCAAGGCGATGCATCTGCCCACTTCACAGTGCACCTGGCTGGAGACTACACAAGAAAAAAATATATATAAAGGTGTTAGAAACTTGGAGGATGCGAGGTTTAAAGCAACACCCAGATACTAAAGGGCTCACTTCAAACTCTTTTCACAAGCACACACAAACCTAATTATCTGGCCCCTCACAGATGTTAACATGACCCCTACACTGTCATAGTAAAAGAACCCCTTCTTTCATACATACGCAACGATCCGAGGTTTCAGACTGCAGACGCCTGTTTGCCCTCTCCAATGCCAGAGATTTAGGTGTTTTGGGGAAAATGGGCTGGCGAGGCATTAATGTGGCTGGATGAAGCTTGGAGAACATCTGGAGGGAACAAGTACAGCCATCATGAAATAACTCGCCCCAAAGCTGGGCCTGCACATGACAAGAAAAAACTGTAGGTCTCTAGCAGTATTGCAGAGCATTGACTGTTTTGTGCTAGCTAGAAGCAATATTCTGCTAGTGATTCCAACACAAAGAGGGCTTTTTGAGTGATGCTTTGGAGCATACAGATAGGATAATATTGTAACTTTTCAGAAGACAATAAAACTTTAGGTCTGCAATACTCCTGAAGATTTTTCTCCAACATGAAAAGCAGAAAGTATGTAAAAGGAGTGGTTCAGCTGACCCAAAGCTACAGACCATGGTTGAGGAGGGTCTTGAAACTGGAATTCGCCTAGCAGAACCTGTGGACGAGACTCTAGGAGTCAGTGCGTTTTTAGGAAGACCGCAAGGACTGCAAACCGCATCATCTGAGGACAGGAAGGAAACAAGTTACTGAATAATACTCTGCCTTGAAATCCCAGCATATAGCAGGCAAAAACATGAAAATAACAGTACCCAAAACAGGAGGTGGGTCAGGGAAGAAACAGACATCTTACCTTTCAGACCCACTGACATACTGGACACGCACCCAAACGCAAGCTTTGGCGTCATCTGACCAATCACAGAGTCCCTAGTGGCCTGATAGAGGGTGGAGTCAGATTAGTGAACCTTCTTAGGCTGAGATTATAGTGCTCGCGCGCATGGCGAGAACAGACCTCTGCCCTATGAGGACGCCCCTAGTGCGTGCGAGCAATGCAGAGCGACCACGTGGCAGAATTTTGAAAAGACAAAGTATTTTGTCTTTTCGCACGACGGCCAATTCACGTTAGCGGTCCAGCCAATGAGGGCGAACCAGCCTTGTTACGCGTCCGCCTCGCCTCCCCATCGCCTCAGTGCAGGGATCGTGCAACGCCAAATTATGCAAATTAGCGAGCCTTTATGCACTTTAGCACACCCTTCAATCTGCAACATTACTCACCATGCTACCCCTGAAGGACATATTTCTGCCCTGCACTGGAACCCTTTGTGCCAGGCTCAGCTTCCCACAATTGGTAAAGGTCACTCCAGTATTTGCGAGGATACTGGCCAATGCCTGTGTATCTGCAACAAAATCTCCAGAGCCAACATCTGGAAGACCAGAGAGAAAGAAACAGACATCAGTGCTAAGCGAGATACAGGGAGGCTATAATCATGCACACAAACAGATATGGAGATCCACCTGCATTCTGCTTCTCACTGGTCTTGTCCATTGGATCTCCTTTCCTTTCAGGATTTCCCTCTGTAGGGACTGCAGTTACACACCTGCGGACGACAACAGAAAAGCATGAATCAACTAACAAAACATTACAAGCTGCGACACAGCAGGTAACCAGAGAACCTGTAAGATCCTAAGCATGGGTTTAAATGGGAGAGATAAAAAAAAAATCAATTAGATTTGTTTTATTGGGCACCTAAAGTAATGGATCATGATGGAGCAGTGTATGTAGGTTATCTAGAGTTTAGGAAGGCATTTGACACTGTCCTACATTGTCATGGAACAAGCAAGCCAATTTCTGCTCTCTCTGATCATCCCCCCCCCTTCTTTGCAGCTTCTGCTTGTCAGCTCATTAAGCTCATGTCAGCTCATTAAGTTCAGCTGCATGTATTTGTTCCACACACACAGTGCCTGTGTGATGTATCACTATGTTGCATTTTTTGCCTCTGTTCATGAGGTCTGTGAGTTGCTATAGCAACCTCTGAGATCCTTCTCAGAATGGGCTATTCTGCCCTCCCCCTGCCTTGCTGACAGTTAGTTTGTCCCATCTCACTTCTAGTGTGACCCTTGCTCCTCACTTCCTTTTCCACCCAAGAACACAGTGAGTACAGTCCTGTCTGCAACTACCCCTGGCAAGGCCTTTCTGTCTTACCGTAGTCTACCTCATAGAAGCATCCCAGATAGAGAAGCACTCTTTACTCACACTACACCTACAAGTACCCTTGTTTTCTCCTTCTGCAATAAAGTTAAGAAAGACAATAAGGACTTGTGATGCTTTGGAAGAGGGAAGACATGAGTTAAAGCTAACTGGAGCTATTCATACTTCACACGTGACCCTGATTCCAGTATACACATAAAAGATTGATAAACAAGTTGATATACTTGGGATTGGACTTCAAGGTGCTAGAGTGGACGAGACATTGGTTGAACAGAGATGTGGTCAAGGAAGTACATTCCGAGGAGGGGAATGGGAGTACCTACCGGATCTATACTGGGACTGGTGCTCTTAATAGCTTTATTAGTGACCTTACAAATGGTTTGTAGGGGAAAATATGCCTTTTTGCAAGTGGCAAAGATCTAGTCAGAGTCCAGAGGGGTAAACAAAATCGACTAATGATGTAGGTAGATTGGGGAAATGGTCAAGAGTGTGGCAAGTACAATCTGATGGCAAAAGTGCAAATTATGCACTTGGACAGAAAAATCCAAAAGGCAGAATACAGAATTAATGGCACTAGAAATATCAAATACTATAGGAGGAAAGGGACATGGAAGTCATTATTTCAGCAGGCTGAAAAGCAGGCGGGCAATGTAACAGTGTTATATAGGGAGAGGTATTAGAAGCAGAAAGAGGGGTGGTGATGTCACTTTATAGATCACTGGTGAGACCTCACCTAGACTATGTTTTTCAATTCTGGAGACCATATCTCCGAAAGGACAAAGAAACTAGAGATCGTGCACTTTTGTTTTTTTTTGTTTTTTTGCACAATCTAAAGCATGAGACTCACTAGGGAAGACTAGGACCGTCAGAGGTTAAAAAGGGAGAGGAGATCTGATCAAAACTTTCAAATACATAAAGGGTTTCAACAAAAGTACAGGGGGGAAGCATATTCCAAAGAAAGAGAAGTGCTAGAACAACTCTGAAGCTGGAGGGTGGCAGCTAAGGGGAAATGTGAGGAAGTACATCATCACAGAAAGGGTGGTGAATTTGGGGAATAGCCTCTGACGTGTTCGGGCCACTACAAAAAGGGAATTCAAACATGCATGGGATAGACAGAAGGCCATCCTAAATATGAATGAAACATTTAAAGCCGCAGACCAATCAACATCCTACGTGGTTTTTTTTTATAAAATCAGTTCTGTACTATGAGAAAATACTTGTAGCATATTTTTTTTAAACAACTCTGAATTACATTTTTAATATATTATAATGTAACAAGAATTTTTTGTTTCTATAGCAACCATTTACAAAGTCACATCCCCTTCCTCTTCTGAAACACCCATTTTTGAGCCCTGCTCTCTCTCTCTAGCAGGCACCAATTGTATCTAGCGACTGCCTGGTCACAAGATCTTCCCCATAGAACTTTGCATCTTTGGTCCTCTTCTGCTGCACTGACAGCCATTTAATGAACCTCCGAGCCTAAACTTCGCTGATCAATAGGCAACCTAGCTAATTACTTATTGTGTGGATTGTCTTGATGCACATATTAAAGGGGGGAACATTTTTTTAAATAAATAAAAAACGGCAACTTGATCTGCTGCTTTAAATGGGGTCTAAAGTTTTACAGCAGATCGGAAAATGGTTAGACAAGCTGGGGCAAGTGGTTCTCATCTGACCTCAAATTCTGTGTTCCTATACAAACACATGTACAGTAAGTGCAAGAGTCCTTTTCTAGAAAGGGATTCTATTTATTGCAGAACTCCATACTTTGCCGAGAATTCTGGTGTCTCCGCATTGACTGGAGCTGGCTTCTCTACAGTGATTTCATGGTTGGAGATTGGCCGAGGCAGTTTCCCAGTGCCAGGTAAATGGGAAGGTGGGTTCATCTGCTGTAAGACTGGGTTTACCTGCAGGTGGGAGGAAAAGGACAGAGCAAAAATGACTTCCAAGAGAGACTACTTTTATCTCAGGATTTGTAAATGTGCAGAGAGAGCTCCTTGATTTTATACGTTTCCTAGAACTTACAGCTACAATTGCAAAACAACATGTTCACCTCCAGTGAATTAATTATAGCCCTGCGTGTTAACAGTGGCTTGTCTGATACACATTTTATTGCGGCAACTTGTTCATTTAAGGTTGCACAAAAGCTTTTTTTTTTTTTTTACTAGATGAAAGATACATAAAGATAGATGTACAAACTGTATAAAGACATTTTATATTGCAGTAGTATTACCTGCAACAAATCTAATCATCTAGGATCAATGTGTCCATCAGAACTCTGCTGTATGTAATTATTTATATAGCGCACTCCATCCACATAGCACTTTCCAGCAGTAATAAACGTGATATAATAGGAATAAGCGCATCACACATAAAGGGTAGACATGAAAAGGAATCCCTTCCCTGAAGAGCATACAACCAACCATTGGTAGAAGACGATCAAGATGAAAAATAGAACAGCGTTATTAATGAATGACTGACAGACCTGGGACAGAAGAACACAATGCTCCTTAGATGATTTAAGTTCCTTCAAGCCAGGGGGCTGTTTTGCAAATGACTGCTTTTGTTTTAAGGGAATACGATGCTCGGCACCTGGAGAACAAAAAGGTAATACACTATTAAAAATGTGTTCTACTCACACTCCCAATAAGGATCTGAGCCAGCATTCAGAAGGTGAAAGGAAAGAACACAAGTGAACCTACATCTCACAGGTCCCCGCAATCCTGCTTCCTTTACTCCAGTATCATACATTCTAGCAGGACATACCTGCTAAATTTCAAGGCTTCTGGGTAATAACATGCTTGTTAAGTTCTTGACAAGTGGTATACTACTTTCTTTGGGAGATTCTTATTGGACTAGGTTATTCAATTTCAATGCCGTCAAATCTAACTTTGCCGGATCTGGATGAATAAATAATCCTTAGAATAATAAATATTTGGAATTGGCGGAAAAATTAATGGTTCCGCGGTTGCCATATTTATTAGGTCTGCATACCTCGCCCTCCTGGGCCAATTATGAAAAATCACAATGACTTTTTCCCAGGCAATCCTTCTCAGGAGCCTTACATTCTGTGGTATTGGTGGGAAAACACATGCTAGAAGAGTCTACACTGCAGGGCTGTTAGAGCATCTATTTGCTGTGCACCCTCGTATTTTAGCTTGAATAAAGCCGTGGCAGTTTCCTTTATTCTATTTTATTATTATTTGTTCCTACAGCCAATAGAGCCATTTCTGGCATACCCCAAGTTCTGCTGAAAAATGTTCATTGTTTAATGCCCACTCCCCAAGATGTATTTTGTTCCTGCTGAGACAATGCTTTTATAAGCCATTTCCCCTGCAATATGGAGTGCTGAAATCTGGGATACATATTTCATTGCACAGTTTAATAACTTTTGCACTACTCATCACTTGTGAACGCCTGGTTCCACCCTGGTGGTTTCTGTAAGCGACGGCGGTTCGGTTTGTCCGAACGAAAACTCACCACCTTTCCTTGGACCTCTGATTTGAACTTTCACAACACTAGTTTTATGGCTTTAAAATTCTAAATTTTTGAGTGGTCGTCCTGACCTTCTTGATCCGAAAGGCCTTGACAGAATTCTTGGTTGAAGTGCACTCCCTGACCCTTCAAACTTGCTTCCATTGTTAGGATTATCCAGTGTGGATCATCCAATAAGCATCCTTGGTTTAAGTTGCTCACATCTCCCTACCATAGAGAATTTCTTGTTTTTACTGATATTTTTTTTATTAATTGTGACGGATCTTCTGAATCTTTGTTCCACACATCTAGAAAGAGGTTTGTAGAAAACTCATATGGAGACAAGCCCAAGGAAGTACCTTGATTGTGGATGTAAATAGCCAGTGTTCTCATACAATGGAGTGGCGTTGGCATTGACCACTTTCTGAAGTGGTGCGCCAAATCTATTGTCTTATGGATCCCGCCTTGCGCAAAGGAACGCCTTTCCTACGGCTGTATCTATAGTAACTTCCAAAAATGTTAGCCGCTGAACTGGTATTCGCTGCCTTTTCCCCATTTGATCAGCCATCCATGTCATTAGTTTGCGCATCACTATATTGGTTAGGAGATGTGCGACTTGATTTGAACTTGTCCTGACTAGCAAGTCGTCCAGATATAGTCATGTTACAATACCCTTTTCTCAAATCTGCTATAATCTCCAACACTGTTTGGTGAATGTTCCCAGGGCTGTTGCGAGGCCAAAAAGGAAGTACACCTTGTATTTAGAGGTAAAAAAAAAAATCTCCCACTTTAATGGCCTGTGGTATGAAGCGTAGCAACTCCATTTTGAATGTTCTTATTCTTCATTTGTTAACTCTCCTTAAATCTAGAATGGCCCTGTAATCTGGTTTTTGATACTTGTTTATTTGCTTTATTGGAACCTGAGAAATAACCATTGCTTGCAGGAGATGAGAAATACATTTGGTTTAGGGCTTTTATCTCTGGCCTGTTCCTGGGAGCAGGAATGGCGAACAATTCTAGGACATATCCATTTCGAGTATCTCCAACACCCATGCTGTGGTAGTGTGGACGCAATCCTCAACAAAGGTTGGAAATTCTCCCTCCAATTTCTGTTTGATAGGTCCCTCAATTCTTCATTGGGGCTGGAATCTTGATTGGCCCCTTAGATTTCTCTCTTGAAATTTAGAAAAAAAAGAGAACTTTTTTTTTTTAAGACATGGGTCTCCCAGGCCTATGCGCCTTAAACTCCCTAAATGATTGGGAGGACATAAGAGGGAAATAATTGTCTGTCTTCTATTCTGTGGAAGGTACTGGTTATGCGCACCCCGAAACATTAATTCTCAGAACAAAAAAAAACAAAACAAAAAACAAAAAAACATTTTTTTAAATGAAAACCGCAACATTATTATTTTTTTCTTCAAAAAAATTAAATGTAGAAATCCATGGACCTTGCCTTGAATCACAAAGCTTGTCTGCCCCCGCTGAAGCCACGGCTCTTCCTGAGAGCCGGACACGATCATAGGATGTTTTGCAAGTAAAACGCACTGCTATTTTTCTTCAGGATTGTACAACTTTTGACCTCGTTCTGCATGTCCTTCTGAAGGTTAGTCAGCCATACCCAAAAGGGCTCTTTGCAACAGAAAATACAGATACCGCAGACTTATTCGCAGCTCCCAGTGTAAATACACTTTAAAACCCATCTTGCGATCCATTGTGTCTTTGAATGGCACTCCTTCTAGAGGACAGTTGGCTCTTCTCAGACTGGAAATAATATCAATCAGCTTGGGGGCAGATTCTCAATATTTAATAATCGCCATTCTGAAATTGGTACATCCTCGGAGGTAGCCACTTTAGAATCTGGTTGTTCTGTTGCAGCTCCATGTCTGGCACCATAAACAATTCCTTATCTGAAGTGTAAGGAAACTCTTGGTCTGATTTGACCTTGAAGTCCCCTAATACAGGGATGCGCAAACTGGGGAGAGATTTTCTGAGGGGGGGGGGGGGAGGGGAGAGAGTGAGAGAGGATGGGGGGGAGGTGGCACTTACAGAAGCACCGTGCTCTTCCCCAAACATTTCAATTAAATGCCAGGGATCGAGCACAAGGCCACTGTAAGTTCTAACCTTGTATACAGGCGACTTCTGGCGACGCGGCAGCAAATGACACGTCGGGGTTACATTACGCCGCGTTACCATGGCAATGTGACGGCAGAACGCCGGAAGCAAACTAAGGAGGAGGGGGGGGGGCGCGAGAAGGGGGGAGACTAGGCAGGGGGTGCAGAGGGAAAAGTTTGCGCACCCCTTGCTCGAATACATCCAGGCTAGTGTGGGACCTGGACCCTTTCTGTGCTAATAAACCTTTAAGATCTTCATTGGTCACCAATGTTTCTGCCAGGGATGATTTTAACAATAAAAATAAATTAATGATGTGCGACATGTTCTAGTGGCTGAGGTTTGGTAACTGCACAAAAAAAAAAAATTCTCTTTCAAAATCAAGACGTTTATAACATTAACTGCAGGCTAAATCATTAGCCTTCCTAGAGGTCATTTTAAACACCTCCCCTATAGGCGCATTTTTTTGATAAGGCTGTACAGTATATACATGCAGTGTTTGCCACCATAGGAGTATCAGACAACTGCATCACTGAAAATAGGAAATATGGGCACAAGAATTTTTTTTTTATATATATATTATATATATATATATATATATATACACACACACACACACACACACACACACACACACACACACACACACACACACACATATATATAAAATTTATTTTATTTTTTTTACTGTGCACACGCCTAGTTCCTTGGAGGATAATATGTAGCCTACCCTGCATGTTTCCTCAGTGGCCATACCCACCTCTGTGGGACTGCGACACCGAATGGTCATGGATCGGCCATTATCTCCACGAGAACTCTGCAGGTCCCCAGGCCGCCATTAGCCTATGCCCATGCTTGCTTCTTATGTAGATTTGGAGAGCGGAATCGCCACAGCCCATCCCTAAATTCTCCCAGCAGGACAGGTAAATAAAGACAGAAGGAGGGGGCCTTCTATATAGGAGGATCTTGCTCTTTTTTCCTGTCCATTCCACTCAGGAGAGGACATTAACCCATTCCTCTCAGACTCATGAAGGGCAAAGAGGAAAGAAGAGGAATTCTTGCAAAGTCTTCCACCCAAACAGCTAGATTTAAATTATTTAGACATTTCTGGGGGAAAAAACAGCATTATACAAAGGGATGCTCGGTCAAACTCTAGCAACATAAGTAGATGCTATGTGAGGGAATTAATGTAACACTACAGTCTTGGTCGGCAGACTGCCCTAGAGAACCCAAGTTATTCCAACGCACCTTTTGCCGACAGCCAGGAGAAGCATGACATCCGGTCTAGATCAGAACGTGCCGGTGGGCCGCTTGGCGCTGTGTACATAAAGTTTGGGACCATCTTAAAAGAAAAGAAACAGATGCGAGTGACTGGGGTAAAGATAGGGTGCAATGGAGACGCAGAAAGTTAAGACACCCCTCAAAATATACATGCTCCAAAAGAAAAAAGTGCAGACAGGTCATTTAAAGCTGCAATGAAACATAACACAAAGGAAAAATAAAACAAACACAACAGTATAAGGCAGCATGCAAAAAAGATTTTACAACTAAAGTGGTTAAAGCAGCAGCCCCGAGAGCCTCCTAGCTCGCAACATAAAGCTAGTTTTGTCCACAAGGATAGAAAGCTTGTCCAATGGACACAAAGTGGCAGCAGGGTCAGGCTTGCTGTGGCAGACAATAGAAACCTGCGACTCTACATATGGCTGCAGGTTTAGAACTTGTGCGTCTCGCCTTGACACAAATACCTCAGGAATCAGGGGACAGCAGAACCGTGTTGGGTGACAGTTTAAGTAGTTTAAAAAAAACTAAATAAGTAACCATTTTGTTCTAAAAGCCAAAAGCTGCTACATAGATATTTTCTGTTTTCTAAAACCATAAAATCGGATAAAATGTTTTAATTTCATTTGCAAAATGTTTAGGTATAACGGGTCTACAAAAATGGGGGTTGCTGGTCCATGTGTTTAGCATCAGCCAGCGCTGTGATGGAAAATTCTAAAGAACGTCCTTTGACCAAATCATCTCATTTACTTTTTACATTTCCAAGCCTAGTTTTCAAGACAAGATCCGTGGGACGCCGCCCTTGTGGAGTCATGGGGCAGCTACATGCAGGTATCCAATAAATATGTTCCCACAGTAACAAGACGCTTCATTCTCATATCTTACTGTACTCCTGCAACTGCTGAGGGAATTGGCAGCTGATGACACATTCATGGGCACTCTCTGTGCCAGGCTGAGCTTCCCAGCTGTGCCTCCAGCAGCACTGCCTACCCCGGCATTAGAGAGGATACTGGCAAGAGCCACTGGGTCAACTTTAAACTCCACCGTAGGGGCGTCTGAAAAACATTTGTGAAAAAGCACATGCTCAGAGGTGGATGAAACAAGGATTGCCTCCGAATGTGTCCTTTCTATGCCGTTACCCAATCATACAGTTATAATCATTTATTGTTGTATGTATACCGTTCATAACAGTCACAAGGATCTGACACCGTCTCACTAGATAATCCAAGGTAAATAACTATCACAAAGCCACCTGCTCTAATTAAAAGGGGCAGTTCCAAGTAGCTATCAATATGTATTATTACATATAAATATAATATAATATATATATATACACAAACACGTACGTGTGTGTGTGTGTATATACACACACACACATATATATATATATATTAGATATACACACACACACACACACACACAGAATTAAAATGTTATTTTTGGTATAAATAAGCCAGTTTCTCATTTCTTCAGGTCCTTTCATTCAAATGTTATCTACACACACAAGTCTAACCCACGTCGTCTCTTTTCTGTCTTTGACTCTCTACTCAGACCACCCTCAGCTGCCTCCTCTTCTTCCTCCATCTCACCTCAGGACTTTGCTGACTTTTTTAAGAAAAAGGTGGAGTCCATACGGCAGAACATCCCATCTGTTGCCTCCTCCCATCCCACAATGCTTCCCAACTCTCCTCCTGTCTTTCTTGACTCTTTTTCTGCTATCTCGGAGGAGGATGTATCACTGCTGATCTCCTCTTCATCCTCTACCACTTGCCCTCTTGATCCCATTCCCTCCCATCTCCTAAAACCTCTTGCTCCTTCTATAATCCCTATGCTCACACAGATCTTTAACTCTTCCCTCTACTCTGGTACCTTTCCTTCATCCTTCAAGCATGCAACCGTTATACCATTACTCAAAAACAGCAAGCTTGACCCTACCTGTCCTTCTAACTATCGACCTGTCTCCCTCCTGCCTTTTGCCTCCAAACTCCTTGAACGTCTTGTATTCTCTCGATTGCTACACTTTCTCAACACCTATTCTGTACTAGACCCTCTACAATCTGGCTTCCGCACTGCTCACTCTACTGAAACAGCCCTCACTAAAATAACTGACGACCTCCACGCTGCCAAAGACAGAGGTCATTACACTCTGCTCATATTACTCGACCTCTCTGCAGCATTCGACACCGTGGACCACCCTCTTCTCCTTCACATTCTCCATACTCTTGGTATTCGGAACAAAGCTTTATCCTGGATCTCCTCTTACCTCTCCCATCATACCTTCAGTGTCTCTTTTGCTAACAACTCCTCCTCCTCTATTGATCTCTCTGTGGGGGTACCCCAGGGCTCGGTCCTGGGACCCCTTCTCTTTTCTCTCTACACACTCTCTCTAGGTGACCTAATCACATCTTTTGGGTTTAAATATCACCTCTATGCTGACGACACACAAATTTACCTTTCAACCCCTGACCTTACACCTGCTATACAGACCAAAGTTTCTGAATGCCTCTCTGGAATATCATCCTGGATGGCCATCCGCCGACTGAAACTTAACATGGCAAAAACAGAGCTCCTTATACTACCTCCCAAACCTGGCCCTACTACATCCTTCCACATTGCTATTGGAAATACGATCATTCACCCAGTAGCCCAAGCACGCTGCCTAGGGGTCACACTTGATTCCTCTCTCTCATTCTCCTCTCATATTCAAAACGTTTCTAAAACTTGTCGCTTTTTCCTCCGCAATATCACAAAGATACGCCCTTTCCTCTGTTACTCAACTGCCAAAACTCTGACTCAGGCCCTCATTCTCTCCCGTCTTGATTACTGTAACCTCCTGCTGTCCGGCCTTCCTACCTCTCACCTGTCTCCCCTACAATCTATCCTAAACACTGCTGCCAGAATCACTCTACTCTTTCCTAAATCTGTCTCAGCGTCTCCCCTGCTGAAATCCCTCTCCTGGCTTCCGATTAAATCGCGTATCTCACACTCAATTCTACTGCTCACTTTTAAAGCTTTACATTCTTCTGCCCCTCATTACATCTCAGCCCTAATTTCTCGCTATGCACCATCACGACTCTTGCGTTCTTCTCAAGGATGTCTTCTTTCTACCCCCTTTGTATCTAAAGCTCTCTCCCGCCTTAAACCTTTCTCACTTTCTGCCCCACACCTCTGGAATGCCCTTCCCCTCAATACCCGACTAGCCCCCTCGCTATCCACCTTTAAGACCCACCTTAAGACACATCTGCTTAAAGAAGCATATGAGTAGCACTGGATAATCATGGACACATGACACAAAGCTTGGCCCCCTGCAGACGCACTTACTAGTATTCCCTCCTACTGTCTCTGTACGTTCTCCCTACCTACCAATTAGATTGTAAGCTCCTCAGAGCAGGGACTCCATCCTTAATGTTACTTTTACAGTATGTCTGAAGCACTTATTCCCATGATCTGTTATTTATATTTGTTATTTATATGACATGTATTACTACTGTGAAGCGCTATGTACATTTTATGGCGCTATACAAATAAAGACATACATACATACATACATACATCTAGCATTTATTTATTTATTTAAACCAATTATGCCATCTACACAAAAATAGGAAATGTGCCTAGTGATATTTAAAATTTCTAAAAGTCCTCTATGGCAGCTGATAAGAGCTGGGATATAACTCCTACCTGGGGTAGGACAAGAGTTTTGACGCAAGAATGAAGGGCGCCTGTTCCCTGGACAGTTACCCAAGCTCCTAAAAAGCACCACAAATTACCCAAAATACACTGCTAAAAAGAAAAACAGGGAGCAATTTGAATATTATAGAAGGGCACCTAATGCAGACACGTGCATCTTCAGTGAAGCAGGCTTGAGCCCTTTTTGAAACGCTAGTTAGTTGTCTGTCTTTATTTATATAGCGCCAAGTGTATTCAGCGTTTCACAAAGAATACAGTACAGGGAATTATAATACAATAAAACGCTGCAAAACCAGACAATAGGAAAGGAAATCCCTGCCCCGAAGAGCTTACAATCTAAGTGGTATGATGGGAGCGTTACAGAGACAGCAGGTGAGGGAATTAGTGCTGTAGATGGCAGTGCTTGGCCACAATGGGTGGTAGGAGTGACTGAGTGTGGGACAGTAACCACGAGTGTAGGCTATTGGGATGCTTGATTTGTGGGGCGAGTTTTAAGGTTCGTCAGTATTAAATGAGAAGGTTAACACCATTTACAGGGGAAGAGGTGGCAGGGGGGCGTGGGTGTGATCAAGTGTGTATGTCTGGGTTCAGGATTAGGAGAGATCCCAAGCAGCATGAAGGAGTAGATAGAGGGTGTGAATAGAGGATTGGTGTGGGTGCTTTTTATTGAGGGATAAAAAAGTTGTTGAGAGAGGTGTATAAATAATGGTGCAGTGTATTGGCACAGGCATAGGTGGAGGAGAGATGAAGAAATGTCGATAGGAGAACAGTGGGGAAGTTGGAGAGAAGAGAAACTTTCACAATAGGAGTGAGGAAACCGTAAACAGAAAAAGCAATAGGGAGGGCATAGTGAGATGCAGGAGGAGAGACTTCCCAGTTATTGGAGGATAGGAAGAGTACAAATAATCACAGCATTTAGAAAGTCAAGTTCTCAAAGTTGCAAAGTTGTTGTTGTTGTGGTGCAGGGTCCAGAGTCCAGATTTTCTTGTAGTATTCGACTCCAATTCTAACTCCAAAGTTAACTCCACAGACACTTTATATGTGACACTAAGATGTTACACACAGCCAAGATAGACTGACTGAAGTACTCTAAACACATTCACTTGACTAATAATTAAGGGAGGGGTTTGCCTAATCAACTCACAGAAACATACCAAATAGTTGTTAATTAGATTTAAGTAGTTGTAGAAATTACAAGATTTGTGGAGGAAACGGCTTCCTCTGCCCACATTAAAAACTTTGAGTTTTTAGATTTTGGGTGCCTTGTTATCGGTTGATGTAGGCTACAGCTGTGATATTGTTTGACAAAACCCTGAGCGGAATGTCCTTCAAACCTGGACTTATTCTATGGATAGCATAAAACACTCCACATATCTCCAAGACGTTGATGGGTAATTTGGTCACTGATGACGAACACTGGCCCTGGACTGATGGCAGACAGCCCCCCCAGTCTGTCAGACGGGCATCAGTGGTAAGCAGGTTCCATGTGTAGTCATGGATTGCTGTTTTGAAGGTTCTCCTTGGTCACCAAAGCAGACTAACTTGCGGTATGAGAAACCTAGTCCTCCCTCGTCGAATTGAATTGACCAGTAACCAGAGATAGATGTGGTTCGTAGGCCAGATTCTATTACTGAGTTTAGGAGCCCAACGAGGTATGTAAACTGTAAGTAGGATGGATGCTGGATCCTTAGGAAAGAGTGAACTTCCCGGACGATGTTGGTCCCTTTTAATGGGGGTAACAAAAACTATCCTCTATTCAATGTCTTGGGGTCATGTTCAATACTCAATAGCTTCAGCAGACATCACATTGCTCTCCTCCACGTTTTCTCTTGTCCTCTAGCGCTTTGCAAACGAGATGGACATGAAGTTGTGCCAGGAAATTGCTCAGCCAATTGTCTAGATAAAACATGACAATTATCCCAGTATGGCGAAGTTTTGCCGCTATCACCACCATCACTTTAGCAAATGTCTGAGGTGCTGTTGCCAAAAGAACGGCAAGGCTTTGAACTGAAAGTGTCTGCCCTGTACGTAGAAGCAGAGGAATTTGCAATGAGCTGAGGAATCGGTATATGGAGATATGCACCTCTCAGATTGATCGATGTAAAGTAAAATCCCTGTACCACTGTCATGATCGCACTTAAGGACTCCATTTTTAAGTGTTGAATGTTTGAAAACAATTGCCCCCTCTCTTAGATTTAATAATGCTCTATACCCCCCTGATGACAAAGCGTATTGAATAAAAGCCCTGATGGCGTTGATCTTGCGGTACTGGCTGAATGGCAGAGCCAGAGATCTTGAATAGCCAGCATTAATTAGACCATTTTGTGCGGATCTACTGGCGGGCTAGACTCCCTGAAGAGGCTGCGATAGGAGAATCCTGCGTCCCAGACAACAAACCGGAGCAGCCCTGTGCCTGGCTCATGCCTCTGCACAGCCAAAGGGCGCCCTGAATGGGACCTTGGCAGTGAAGGGGTCCTTCCCTCATTGACAACTTAAAGCAGCATTACATGTGGGTTGCAACATAGGTTTGCAGCAAGGGGTCTCTGGATCTGAACCACATTAACTTCAGCTCCAGGGACCACCTGTGCCCCAGGATACTTACCTCTAAGTGCTTCAGGTATCTCTGCTCAATTTAAAGCTCCAGCGTCACGTGAACCAATAGGTGGCTTCCTATTGGCCCAAAGGACATTTAGACCACCATTATGTCAGGCCCAACTAGCCCATTTAAAAAAAAAAAAAAAGGGTCACCAGCCGTGTTGCTTTAAGAGCAGCCAGTTCGGGAGAAAGCAGGTAAGCTCAATCTACAATGCCTTTTTCCAAAAAAGATATTGGTGGGAAGGTGATATACATCCTTCCCGCAGATTAGGTAGGATGGTAGGTGGGAACAGGCCTCACCTCCTTTATACACCAGAGTAAGAACTCTTGTCCTAAACCTGCTAGAAGGTGGAGTTATATCCCAGCTGTTATTGGCTGCCATAGAGGATGCAGAAGAAAAAGGGAAAGACTGGATGAAAAATGGATTTGCTTATACAGCAGTCTTATTACAATAGATATTAGGTAAAGCCAGTACAAAAACTCTCCAAGCATTTGATGTGTGTAAAGGAGACATTAAAAGCGGCAAAAAAAATGGCATGTACTTTGGTATTTCTGTGTGGGGGAAGCAGTCACAGGATGTCCCACATTGGTGACCGTTGCTATCCGGAACTTATCTCCTTTCCGTGTCAGGTTGAAAGGACAGGGGCGAGTGCAGGACTTTTTACTCACTGCTTTACCCTATGGGAAACAAGAAAACAAACGGTAATTCATTCATTCATCTACATTGCCCATATGCTCTGAAGATACCATGTAAAACAACTGTAAAAAGTACAAAGTACAGTACTACCTAGACCTAAATGCGTCAAAGTATGTACAACCATACACCGTAACAGACTGATGTTACACCAAAGGTACAAGCACTGAGGGGCTTATTCAAGGGGCTCTGAAGCGGCCAACCACACTGCGATCAATGAAAACAGACAATTATATAAACGGGAGTCTTTTGATGGATCACGGTGAGATCAGCTGGTTTGTATCTGATTAAAATCAGCCGCTTAAAATCAAGACCCTCAGCCAATTTTAAGGTTTCTTCAATAACAAAAATCGGTTTAGAAATGATAGGCAAATAAACAGAAGTACAAATACTGCAGAATAAACAATACATGTCGATTTTAATTACTGGCTTACATCTGGATGAAGAGTGACTGCTGAAAAAAAAATGTAAAAGCTGTTCAAGTTATTATGTAAACGTGGTGAGCGGAGATTTCCACTGGCTGCGATCCTTTGTCTAATGACACGGTGTTCAGCAAGTGCTCACTCAGTTTGTGCTCACTAAAGTAGCCGATGATCAACATGAAGCAAAATCCTATGGCCATTTTCCTTACTAATCCTACTCTATCTCTCTGCTGCCTGTGATACTGTCGATCACCCTTTCCGCCTTCCTATTCTAAACTCTCTTGGTATCTGCAACAAAGCTTTATCCTGGTTCTCTTCATACCGCTCCCATTACACGTTCTCTGTCTCATGTCTGGCTGTTGGTGTACCCCAGGGCCCTGGCCTGGGACTTCTTCTCTCGCTCTACACACTGACTTGGTGACCTCATCAATTCTTTTGGTCTTGAGGCAGAGGAATAACTAGGTGTTTTTGCAGCAGGTGCTGCCAATTACACCTTCCATCCCCCCCCAGCACACTGACAGACATTGAATCATACTGACAGACTGAAATACACAGCAGCACAAAGTAACACCTCCCCTGATCATCATGTAGAGCAGGGGCAGGCAGAGCACTGCAGCTCTGTCTCAGTCCCATCCACAGCCTCTGCTTTGCCTCCTCCCCGACTGGCGCTGCAGCAGCTCAGAGCACACAATCCTGCTTTGATGTTATGCTGCATCCAGCCGCTGCACTAACTGAGATTAAGTCGCTGCTAGGGGGATTTCTGCGCCTCCCATCAGGCTGCACCGCACACCCCCTCTAGCACCACCTTTGGCATCATCTCTATGCAGTTGAAACACAGATCTATTTATCAACCCCTACTCTCACTCCTGCAATCCAGTCCCAAGTTTCGGATTTCCCCCTTGGCTATATATCTTCATGGATGGTGCTCCGCCGCCTTAAACTAAATGTATAAAACTGAACTCCTCATATTTTCCCCTGAACCTAGCCTAATATAACCCACATCCATCACAGTAAATGGTACTACCATCTATCCTGTATGCAGAGCACGTTTCCTAGGAGTGACATTTGACTCCACCCTTTCAATTTCCATTCACGGCATGGTTAAAATTCGTCACTACTCCCTCCGTAATACTGCCACGATCTGCCCTTTCCTCTGTCAATCTACTGCTATTAAAATAACTAATGCATGCCCTTATCCTCTCCTGTCTAGATTATTGTAACATACTGTTAACAGGCCTCACTGCCCCAAAACTTTCTCCTTTGCAATCTAACCAAAACTCTGCTGGAAGAATCATTTAACTTTCTCCCAAAATAGTTGCTACTCTCCTTAAATCCCTCTCTTGGCTTCCCATCACGTTTCGGATCACCTACAAACTTATCTTTACCTTCAAGGCTCTCCACAAATCTCCTCCGACCTACAGACCAGCTTTGCTCTCTCGATGTGCCCCTGCTCGTCCACTGCACTCTACCTGTAATGGTCTCCTTTCCACCCCTTTCAGCTCTACAGCTCTCGCCTTAAACCATTTTCCCTCACTGCCCCTTGCCTGTGGAACTCCCTTGCACACAGTATACGCCAAGCAACTTCTCTCCCCACCTTTAAGTCAAACCTTTAAACTCACCTCTTAAAATGAAGCGTTTCAATAGCCTGCACTCATGGCTACTTTCGCACACCCGCAGTCACTCCTACCAACCATTGGTGCCAAGCACTGTCATCTACTGCACTTATTCCCTCACCTGCAGTCTCTGTAACTTTCCCAACATACCACTTGGACTTTAAGCTCTGGGGCAGGGATTTCCTATCCATGTGTCGGATTTTGCTTGTTGCACTGATTATATTATAATTCCCTTAACTGCATTGTCTTTTGTAAAGCGCAGAGTATAGCTGTGGGCGCTATATTTAAAAAAAAAAAAAAAAAAAAAAAAAAAAAAAAGAAAGAGAGAGACATACATACAACTCCCCTTTCCAAGTCCTGGTCCACACTTTACCTTCTGAAATTGGTTCTGCCAGGCCTGGTGCATCTTCTGAAAGTCTGGGGGGGCTTTGGTTTTTGTGGGCACAGGGATTCTGCTCGTCTTCGGATGCTTAAACTCGTTCTCTCGCAGGGGCTGCTTCTCCTTGACCTGCAGAAGGCTCGCTGGAGCACCCATACGATTTTCTTTCCCTTTACCCCAGCTGTCCTTCTGGTTGATGGAGGGTTTCTTGTCGCCCCCCATGGGAGCCGCCCTGATTGATTGCATCTCTCACCCAGCTAGGCCCTCCTATGCAGTATCCACAGTGAAGACAAGGGCAGCTTCTGACTTCCTGCACGTGATAATAAAAATGTCTTAATGAGCAAAACAGTACATTACATACAGATTATCTTCTGTTACATGTGTTTACATACATCCAAATCACACTTAGCCAGATTTACTGGAGTAACAAAGTGACCGTTAACGTTATTTGACGCCGGGTTCTAACCGAGGGGGGAGTGAAAGCCTGGGGCTCCCAGGCAGGGGGCCACACGCCAAAAACTTTGCGCACCCCTGGTCTAAATAACGGCAAGAAATTAGCACAGGCAAACGGACCAAAGGCTACGAAATCTCTTCCCGGGCCGGACTTGCCCCAGTCAGCACACGTTGCAGAGTCCTGTGGTAGTGTATAAAATTAAGAACGGTGCTAATGTAGCTGTGGCTGGTCAATAGATCTACATGGAGTACTGCTGTGAGTTCTTAAATCTTCACTAATTAAATACGAATGTCATTCTTTTTAGGGGATTCAGCTGGGCTGGAACACAAAAGGGGAGAATAATAAAATCGCACAAAACCTCAGACAGCCCTTATTATTCAAAGCCAACCGCAGCAGAAATAGGAGGGTTAAAATTGCCGTTTTATACACAAAAAGAGGTTACACCAAGCACTACAACAAATTTCACTTCATTTTTAATAGAAGGGTCCCTAAAGGAAAAAAATCCCTTATTGTTTACACAAGTTCCCACTCTTCTTATTGAAGGGGAGAGCAAGCCACAATCAAAAATATAACTCCAACATACAAGTTAACTATAACACATTAGAAAAGTCACTTAGTGCACCAAAGCTTAATTGTCAAAATGATATCTCTCTCTCTAAGGATGTCTGCACATCCCTCTGTGATAGTCTGAACGGCCTATCACTCACCCAGGGACAGCCAATGAGACTGCACATTGGCTGTGTCACATAGGAAGTGTTAAAACTCCCATCACAAAAGAAGCATCCCAATAGCCTGCACTCACGGCCACTGTCCCACACTCACAGTCGCTACCTACTAACCATTGTGCGAAGCAATGCAATACACTGCACTTAGTTTCCCAACATACCACTTAGATTTTAAGCTCTCTGGGGCACATATTTCCTTTCCCATTGTCTGACTTTGCAACACTTATTGTATTATTATAATTTCATGTACTGTCTGAACTACATAAATATATACATACATCCCACCCCCTCTGTGATAGACTGAGTGGTCCATCATTCACCCAGGAAACAAGGGGAGGGGATTTTAATGGCACTGTAGACCGCAAAGAGAGGAGGCAACAGATGAGATGAGTAGGAGAGGAGGGAGTGTAGTGTGCACAGAGAGGAGCAGACACAGTAAGGCAGGGAGTGGAAAGACAGGGGGAGAAAGTGCAGAGAGGAGCAGGGTATGATAGAGGTGGGCCGAGACAGCAAGGAGGGGAGGAGACGGACACAGCGGAGAGCAGTATGCACATGAGGTGACAAAAGATAGCGAGAGAAGACAGATGAGTAAGGCCGTGTCCATTGTCCGTGCGCGCCGCAGAGAAAAGGTCGTACTTCAATGAGGACGGCCATAGAGCCTGCGTGTGCACAAGAGCGACGCCGCAGCCCATTTTTCGCATGCCAAAATAATTTGATTGTCGTGCGATGGGCGGGTCACGTGAGCGGTTTAGCCAATGAGGGCGAACCGCTCACATGAACGCTCACGCCTCCGACACGCTTCCCCATCGTGTCTCCTCCTCCAGATCCCACAGGCCAGGGATCGCCTTTGCAATAGTCGCGACGCCATGAGCTCCTACTAAATCCGAAGCCTAAGAGAGGAGGGAGTGTAAGGCTGTGTATATAGTAGACATGCGACGGAGAGCATGGTGTCACGCACACCTGTCATCCACAGCAACGGGGAGGCGTGGCTGTGATGTCACGTGAGCGCTTTGCCCTCATTGGCTGAACCGCGCACGTGACCCGGCCATCGCTGACAAACACAAAATTGTTTGTCTGCCCAAGAATACGAGGTACGGCCTTTTGTTTGCGCCGCGCAGTCGCAGAGATTATGGACGTGGCCTAATGTGCACAGCGGAGCAGGCAGTAAGACAGGGAGTGCAAAGAGGAGCAGGGTATGATGGATGGGAGGAGACAGCAAGGAGGAGAAAAAAAACCAGATGAGATAAGTAGGAGAGGGAGTGTAGTGTGCACAGAGAGGAGCAGACACAGTAAGGCAGGGAATGCAAAGAAAGGGGAGGAGTGTGTGCAGAGCAGAGTATGATGGAGGGGGGGAGAGACAGCAAGACGAGGAGGAGGGAATGGAGAGCAGTGTTCACATCGGGCAGGAAGGACTGCAAAGAGGGGAGGAGGGACAGCAAGGTCAGGTGGAGGAAACAGAGACAGCAAGGAGAGGAGACAGATGAGATGAGTAGGAGTGAGTGTAGTGTGCACAGAGGAGCAGACAGTAAAGCAGGGAATGCAAAGAGAGGGCAGGAGAACGTGCAAAGAGGAGCAGGGCATGGAGATGAGCAAGGCCACATTTCTAGAGGCCGCGCGGGAGGCGTCACGCGCGCGAAACATACTCTATGCAATAGCGATGTAGCGTGCGGCGGGGAGGTGTGGCTGTGACGTCACGTGCGTGGTTCACCTTCATTGGCTGAATCAGGCACGTAACCCGGCCGTCGCGCGTCAAAACAGAATTATTTGTCTGGCCAAGAATCACAGTCGCGCTTCATCTCGCGCTCTATGGGCGGCCTCATAGATAAGGTCTGTTCGCGCGTACCGTTGCTGCCACTATAATCGTGGCCCAAGGCTACGATTATAGTGCTGCTGGCGCCACCGGAACAAATACCTAATTTCAATAGTGACACACAGTGCCGCATCCACACTTTGGAAAGACAAAATATTTTGTCTTTCCAAGCGATGGCCGCATACCGTCCGTGTCACGTGAAGCGGTTCAGCCAATGAGGGCAAACCGCTCACTTGACGTCACGGCCACGCCTCCCCATCGCCTGAACATCTCTGAAGAGCACAGTTCACGCCAGCAGCAGGCGTGCGACACGTGCAGTAAGTATAATCTTGGCCTAAGGTGGGGAAGAGACAAGAGGCAGCAAGGCATAATTAATAACTCTTCAGGTCTCAAACAAATGGCATATGTTACGCCGGGAACAGCTACCATAGTATAAATATACAGGCAGCCCTTGATTATCCAACACAATGCGTTTTTGTAAATAGCATCAGCTAGTGAATCATCGTAAAGTGAAACCCGTTTTCTGCCCATTGGTTTGTATTATAAAGAATCGGATATGAGCGTCAGTGAGCGTCAGATAAGGTGTTTCAGCATCGAAAAACTGCCCATTGGTATGCATTATAAAGTGTCAGATATGCTGTTCGTAGACAATTGAACCGTCAGAAAGCAAAGACTGCCTGCAAATGCCTTTAAATTGAAAAATGTAAGAAGGTGCTTGAGGTTAATAAAAAATATAATACAGTATGTGTTGTGATCAATACAGTGGGTCTGGGTTTAAATTACTTAAAACATGGTAAATGTTTCAGAGTCCATATACAGGTTAGAAAAATATAGGAGTATCACATAATTTAGATAGAGCCTCAAGACTGCTGGCTGTCAGATTAAGGCCGTGCCTATAGTGCCGTCGATGGTGACGGCGACCCGACGGGTGACGTCACCCTCGCCACCGGCGAAAGTTATGTTTTGCCGGGCGGCAGCGCAGGATTCCGGCAATTTGATTTGTTCTAGGGCCGTCACGTGACGCGACAGCTCTTGAAAAATCTAATTTTGCCGGCTTCCAGTTTTTGCGACGGCGACGACGCCGACGCTACGTCGCACGCACTATAAGCACACGTGGCGGCAGCAATGTATTTGTTTTCGGGCGACGTCACATCACCGTCGCCAGCACTATAAGCACGGCCTAACAAGAAAATATACAAACGCCTTCAATTAAGCTGAATAAGACACTGACTTGATAGGAAATGCATCTTAGTGGGCCTGAAATATGAAGGGACAAATAGTATTGATTTTATGCTAAGGAAACCTACTTTAAATGGGATACACCACAAGTGGTTATTTCCATTTTGCTCATCAGGTCTGCATTATTATTTCAAATCATGTATTAACCCAGAACAGGAAGATTAGGGCTACCTGAGTGTTATAGTTTCCTTCTTACACAAAGTAAGTTGCAATGAACCTAAAACAAAGAAAGCAGAGGAATAAGTGATAAGTTTTAATAGTCAGCACGTGTTTCAAAAGAGTGCAAGCTTACAGGACAACAAAAGTCCTATCTCCGGGCACATAAAAAATCTGAATCTTGAACGCCTTTTAAACACAAGTTATCGATTTAAAAAAAAAGGGGGGGGGGTTCAATTCCACAGTACTCTCTCTTTGGGTAGCATCCTCAAATGTAATTTATTGTAAATCATCTTTAAAATTAACTAAACTAGTGACCCCCCCCCGAAGAGATTAGTGTTCACTTTGTCCCAATATTAACTTTAGGTTGCTCTGTCCCTTGCACTCCCTGCATTTTGTCATCCCCTTGCACTCCCTGCATTTTGTCATCCCCTTGCACTCCCTGCATTTTGTCATCCCCTTGCACTCCCTGCATCTTGTCATCACTACTAAAGGCAGTCCAGAATATCCAGGCCCAATATGGGTATTGCTTCGCATTATTATGGCGGCCCTTTAGCAGTACGGATGCGCTCAATGATATAGGACAGTTGGCGATCCCTGAACTAAACAATTGATGCCCGGATGTGGAGCCTCAGAAACCGTATTATATATATAATCATGCCCCCTCCCCCCCCCCACAGTGCCAGCAGCACATTGCGCTGGGATTACCAGGGCTGGGCCCTCCCGCACACACCTCTCAGCCGGGCTGGCTCGGTGCAGGCCCAGTGCGGGGTCATGAAGGTCCGGTTTATTCTCAGGCACCGCCCCCCGCTTCGGTCCTGGCAGGCACCGCCCCCCGCTTCGGTCCTGGCAGGCACCGCCCCCCGCTTCGGTCCTGGCAGGCACCGCGCTCCGGTCCTGGCAGGCACCGCCCCCCGCTCCGGTCCTGGCAGGCACCGCTCCTGTCCTGGCAGGCCCAGGCCCCCGCTCGGTTCGGTCCTGGCAGGCCCCGCCCCCGCTCGGTTCGGCCCCGGCCGGTCTCGCGTCAGATCTCTCCCCCCCGTACAGCTGTTCCACACAAACAAAAATCGCCAACTCTCCCGCTGCAGTTCGTAAAATAGCAGCGGCGTCTGATTGGCCGGGGGGCGGGACGTCGGTCCGCTGTCAGCGAATGGCATTGGGAGAAAAAGCGTGACGCGCTTGTGGGACTGCAAGAGGATTGGAAGCCTGGGGAAAAAACATCAACCTGGAAACCGTGACTGTGATTGACAGGCGTGAGCAGAGGGCGGTCACGTGGGAAGAGGGAGGGTTAAGCAGGGATATATATGCTAATATGGGTGACTACAGCCAGAGGACGCCATATTTGTACTCCATACTTAGCTGGTTATAACTTGAGGGTGTACTGTTAATAAACACACAGATACCCAGTAAACTTATGTAACGGGTATTCCTCCCCCACCCAATCGCAGATATGGTGTGAGTGTGGAGAACCTACTGTTACCAGGTGTGGTGCTTTACCTGTTAGGCTCCCAGGAGAGCTGAGCTTCCGCCACAGGGAACCTGGGGTATGTATATATGAGTAACCCTGTACTCGGTGCAGCGCCTCCACCTGCGATGGCTCCCTCCAGAGGGGGAGTGGTTCCTCGCAGGACAATATATGTCACTCATCAAACAGTGGTAAAATAGAACTGGTTTTACTGCATAGCAGGAATGTATCATAAATCAACAGGTGTCCCTCTCTAGAGGAGACACTAACTAATGCGTCTCGCAGGACGCTATCCCCCTTTCACCGGTGATCCCACCCCGTGTTCAGTAACCACACACAAAGCACGTTTCCCACCCTTCCTAGTGAGATGATCTGTGTGGCTGCGCAGTCACTAGTCCCGGAGTAATAATATGTAGGATCGTTGGTGCACTTGGTGATAAGGGTTACCTGCGCTCGGGCCTGCAACGGAGCTTCGAAAAGGATCCGATGACGGGTGAACACAGGAACTACCATCTGGGGCGATCCCACCCGGATGGCCTCGGTAGCAACGATGATGATCAGTGCCCAACCCTCTGGACGGACGCACAGCGTCTGCGGAGACCCTAACTAACACGAACAGTAAAGGTGATGTTCGCTGCTGCTATTGGCCGTCCCTACAGCACAGCAACCTTAAGTGGCTTCAGGGGAAACTCATTGGGGCCTACGGGGTAGCCTGTCCTATGCAGGTGGGTCACTGACCCCCTGCACCCACACTACCTCTCCCGTACCACCCGGGTCCTCTCTGACTACGTCTACCTACTACTCCCAACACCTGCAGCAACGCACGGCAACCTGCTGGGTACTTGCAGCAAACGTGCTGCACAAACACACGATGCCTTATTGTCAAACCTCACAGCACTGACAGCCGTGACCCTGACAAGACAGCACACCACACACACCTAAGGGCAGGGTCCTTAACCTGGGACCTTCCCTATGAACTTACCCACTAATCTAGTGGGGAGTGGGGCCTGCCTGGGGTGTCTGGGGCCTAGTACAGCAGAGCCCTGCTCTGTTTACACTACCTTCCCCAATCTCTTCCTGGATCCAACTGACAAAAACCCTGCCTGCACACAACATTGTTGCAACTCTGCAGCATGAGAATCTGCCAGCTCTATTGGCTTCAATGCTGCCTGTGACAAGGGTGAAAGTGCAGTCCCCAGAGGTTGCTGGGAATTGTAGTTCTTGGCACAGCTCTTTCCTATGGGGACCGCGTGCGTGATCTTTACTGCGCATGTGCGACGCTGTAATGGCCGCCGTTACGCGTAACTGTGCTGCACAACCTCCCAGAGCTCCGGCACACTGGCGATGGCCACCGCTACCCTGGCCAACCTCTGCGCATTGCGCGAACCTCGCGCAGCAACCAAGATGGCGGTGCCCGCCGGGAGAAGTCGCCGTCCCCTTCCCCTTCCCCCACTGCCACAGGGGTAAGGCAGGGGGCAAAGGAAGATCAGGGGAACCGGAGATGACCCCCTTACACTTATATAAACCCCCCAAATTGTACACACACACACACACACGTGTATGTTATTTTTGGGGTTTATATGAGCTTACTGGGTATCTGTGTTTATTAACTTTGCCCAGCTGGTCTCAGCTGTTTTGCAGGTTAGTGGTCCCTCCTCCCCAGATTGTAAGCTTGCCCCTCCCCACTTTCCACATGTACAGGTAAATAAGAATTTTAATCAGTTAGTGTTAGGACCTGTGATATTATGGTCATGCCTTGAAGTGACTCGCAGGCTTATAATGCTTAGGCCAAAGGGTTAAACTAAATTACCCTTTTTTCAAGAGATATATATATATAGGTATGTGACTGTGTATTTTTGTCATATTGGAAGTAGCTCTGGGCTCCCTTTGTGTTTTGTTTTTTGTATAGTGTACTGTTATCCTGTTGGAATCAATGTGAACCAATGGTAGAAGCCTGTCATATATAAATGAGTAGTACAAGAAACAATAAAACAAGGGAATATTTACATCTGGTTGCAAATTAGTTGACAATTTTAATATTTATTTGTATTTCATTTAATGGAAAATCCAATGTTTTATGACCTCCATCTTCATATATTTTAAGGGTCCCAGTTTATGGCAGAGGCAATCCAAGCAGCTTTAAATATATATTTATTTTAATATATGCAGCATTTCATTACCTTTATTGAAAACTAATTAGCTGCGCTGTCGCTTCATTCTCCCGTCATCGATCAACAAAATCCTTATTCCCAGGGTTCACTAAATGGCGCTTATAGTGCTGGCGACGGTGACATGACGCTGCGGTCGCTGGAAAAATCTAATTTACTTGACTTCCAGGGATCATGACCAAGCCATCGCAACAGCGGCAATACATTTGTTTTGCGGCGACGTCGCATCGCCGTTGCCGGCACTATACTGTATGTGCGGCCTTACAGTTTCAAATCAATCCTTCAGTCAGTGTAACTCAGCAGCTACAATGTATTCTTTCATTACTGAGGTAACATTATCTATTGTTACAGTTTGCAGCTCAAACAGCTGGGAATATTGGCAACAAATTATCACAAACAGGAAAGTGTTACAAAGATCTTGCAGTGCTGGGGAGGTGGGCTAAAGCCTGCTATAGAAATTAAAGGAACCTCAGTATATTAAAACTCATTAAAATGGCATTAAGAGTTGCATTTTTAAATAAAAAGAGGTAGTATGATCTATTTTAAACACACGTAGGATATATGAGAAACTCTGTCTTTGACATGTTAAGTTTGAGTTGGCAGAGTGCCATCCAGAATGATATAGCGGAGAGACATTCAGAGACTTTGGTCTGCACAGCAGGTGTAAGCAGGGCCTCTAACAGAAATCATGGGGCTCAGGACAAATGAAAGGAGCAGGCCGCCCCCACCCCAAACTCAAAGCGCACTTACCACGAAAACAAAGTTTTTATCGCGCAACTTTTACTTAACTGTATTCTTCTTATTGTAATACGGAAAAAAAACATTACAATGCAATCTGTTTATTTTTATATTTTCAACAAAAGGCAAAGATACCCAATGCTACATCCAATGTGACAAAAGGCCGGGGGGGTTCCATATGGGTCTGGGGGAGGAGGGGTTAAGTATGGGCCTGGGGGGAGGGGGTTAAGTATGGGCCTGGGGGGGTAAGTATGGGTGGATGATTGACTGCCTGGGTGGGTGCTTGACTGACTGCCTGGGTTGGTGACTGACTGTGCCCTTTGACTGACTGGGTGGGTGGGTGGGTGACTGCGTGGGTGGGTGGATGAGTGGGTGACTGACTGACTGACTGCCAGGGTGGTTGGGTGGATGATTGCCTGGGTGGGTGATTGCCTGGGTGGGTGATTGCCTGGGTGGGTGATTGCCTGGGTGGGTGGTTGACTGACTGCCTGGGTGGGTGACTGCGTGGGTGGGTGACTGCCTGGGTGGATGAGTGGGTGACTGACTGACTGCCAGGGTGGTTGGGTGGGTTATTGCCTGGGTGGGTGATTGCCCTTTTGTTTGACGGCCTGGGTAGGTGTCTGACTGCGTAGGTGGGTGACTGCCTGGGTGGGTTACTGACTGTCAGGGTGGGTGGGTGACTGACTGCCAGGGTGGGTGGGTTTTTGACTGACGGACTGCCTGGGTGGGTGGTTGACGGCCTGGGTGGGTGACTGACTGCATGGGTGGGTGACTGACTGCTTTGACTGACTGGGTGGGTAACTGACTGCCAGGGTGGGTGGGTGACTGACAGCCTGGGTTTGTGACTGACTGCCATGACTGACTGCCTGGGTGGGTGGGTGGGTGGGTGACTGCCAGGGTGGGTGACTTACTGCTTGGGTGGGTGATTGACTGTCTGGGTGGGTGACTGAGTGACTGCCGTGACTGAGTGACTGTCTGGGTGAGTGACTGCCTGGGTTGGTGAGTGACTGAGGGACTGCCTGGGTGGGTGACTGACTGCCTGGGTGGGTGACTGACCTGGACCAGGTGGGTGCTTCTTTCTGTTTCCCTGCCTGCCTGACGCTTCGGGGGGGGAGAGGCACGGGAGGTAGGCTTGGGGGGGGGGGGGCCGGGAGGTAAGCTGGAGTGGGGGGCGCGGGAGGTAGGCTGACGGGGGGGAGGTGAGACTGGCGGGCTAATTCCTGTGGGTGCATTTCCCCCCCCTCCCCGGCCCCTGGTCCTCATGGCTGCTGCTCGGGGCATGAGGCTGGCGCAGCGGGAGCTGGGTTGGCGGGCACGGGGGGAGCTGGGTTGGCGGCCGCGGGCTTGCCATGGCACTTCCCTGCCATCCCATTTTGGGAGCGGCGGGGAGCGGCCCACAGGTAGCAGGACGGACACCCTGCTTTCCCTGCGCATGTGCGCCGAGACCGCTGCTCTGCGTATGGGCACAGGGATCGCCGGCATAATTTTTTTTCTCCCATTTTTTTTTTTTAATGACACGGCATGGCCGCGCAGGGAAGGTTCCTCTGTGCGGACCGAAACGTTAGTTATTGTTTCCTGCATACAACTTGTTTTGTATTTCTACTTACTGTGTAAGTTATTAACCGCTAAAGTGATTAAGGGGTTAGGGGCCATTAGATTGTATTTTTGTATGTATTATTGCTGGTATCGGAGGACATGGCCCAGAGGTATGCTAACGAGGTCGCCCTTCATGATGGCAGGGGTAAGTAGAAAGTTTAATTTATTTTATTTCTGCTGCCTGGTTAATGTTTGATTTAATAATGGGCAAATGAGCTTTTATCCATATCTGGATAATAGTTATTTTGCCCATTACTCTATGTTTCGGAGGGGGGGGGGGGAGAGGGAGGTTTATTTATTGCTATGTATTCCAAATTTTAATTTTTTATACAGGATTGGTAACGCAGGCCAGCAGGGACCACCCAGGGATCTCGTTGGGGCCACTGAACAACCGTGGGGAGCACCTAGAGGCCCACGGACACGCGGGGACCCCAATTGGCCTCTGGTATCAATCCTGTGTATAAAAATATAAAATCTGGTTTTATGTGGGGGCACAGGGGGTGGGTGGGTTGTGTATTGGTGTTTAGTACATATTGTAATGTTTATTGGGGGCAGTGGGGGTGAATGAAGGGCCAAGTACCCGCTTCACTCACCGCCTCTACCACCAATAAAGCGGCTGTTGTTCCTTAACCCCTTCATTGCCTTAGTGGTTAGCTGCTAAGGTAATGAAGTTGACTGTAAATGCATTTTTATTTAATCGGATTAATGCCGGGAGTCTCCGGTGTTGATATTAATGGATATCAGCTCCGGAGACCCCCGGCATCAATCTGGTGCAGGAAAAATGCATTATTATTTCTAAGGGCTCGATGCAGTAAGCCCCGATAAAATCTTTTCGGCAAGTGTGGCGGATAGGCCTTTTTTTGGCAATTTGCCCTCGCGGTATTCAGTAAGGGAGAATCCATGCCGATCCCTGCCGAATCACTGCAAAAGCAAAGCTGCCGATGAGCCTGTGCCGATACAGCCTGGCTCCCGATAAGCCATCCGATAAGCCTTTTCTGCCGATAGGTGTTTGCAGCAGAGAGAGACAAGCCGCTCTCTCAGCGCAAACATCGGCAAAAAATAAAGTATTTATAAACAACTTTTACTGATAGTGTACATGTGCAGGGGGTCTCCGGAGCTGAACCGCATTGGTTTCAGGTCCGGGGACCCCCTGCTTCCCAAGATACAGGCCCCTTTATGAGGTGCCGGTATCCCTCTGCATTTAAAGGTCCCGATCACGTGACCGCGGAATGTAAACAAAGCAGAGGGATACCGGCACCCCATAAAGGGGCCTGTATCTCGGGAAGCAGGGGGTCCCCGGAACTAAAACCAAAGCGGTTCAGCTCCGGAGACCCTCTGCACATCTACACTATGAGTAAAACACACATATCAATAAAGACTCATTCCTTACCTTTGCGGGTATCTGCTACGGTAGCGAAGCAGCATGAATATTTATTTAATAATACTGTACAGTGAGCAGGGGGTCCCCCGAGCTGAACCGCATCACTTTGTGGACCAGGGACCCCCTGCTTCCCGAGTTACAGGCCCCGGAATGTGCCATCGGGTGGCAGTGTCGCCGCCATCTTTATAGTGTCCCATTCGCGACGTGCCCGCTATAAATATGGCGGCGACACTGTAACCGATGCCCCAAACCGGGGCCTGTAACTCGGGAAGCAGGGGGTCTCTGAGCCACAAATTAATGCGGTTCAGCTCAGGGGGCCCCCTGCTCCCGCACAATATTATTAAAAATACATAAATGCTGCTTCATTACCATAGCGGTTAGCCGCTAAGGCAATGAAGGGGTTAAGGCAGAATAGCATGTTTATTGGGGACATTTGCCCAGCACCATGGGGGTCCCGCCAGCACCATGGCCCCCAGGTGGTCTCCTTGGGTCACCGTGGGCCACAATTGGGTCCCCACGGTAGGCCCAAGGATGTCTGGGAGCCCCGGGTCAGACCCACAGGTGTCTGCGGGGCCTCGGGTGGTTCCCACGGGGGTCTGGGGAACTCACGAGTGCTCACTACGGGTCCGCGGTGCCCCCACAGAAGTGGGACCACACATCTTCATCCCCGCACCAACGGGTCGGCGGTGCCCCCACAGATGTGAGGCCACCGCTTCATCCCCGCAAACTACGGGTCCGCGGTGCCCCCACAGATGTGAGGCCACCGCTTCATCCCTGCATGTGTCACCCGTGGAACCACCAGCCTGATACCTGTGAGATACCCGAGGAGACCCGCAGATGGTCTCCAGAGGTCCCACGCAGAACCACGGAACAAACCCTGAATGTAAAAAAAATAAACCTGGCCTATACATTCAATACATACACCCCCCCCCCCCCCCCCCCCAACACCTACAGTACAATAATGTGCAAAATAACTATTATCCAGATAGGGATAATAGATTATTTGCCCATTATTAAAAACATTAACTAGCATATTCAAATAAATAAAGTACTACTGACCTCATCAATAAGAAGTCTCCGTCGCTAGCAACATCCTTGTCTTGCCCACAAAATACATAGCCAAAACAAAGCCAATACATTGCAATTGCATTCAGATATCAATTAACCCCTTAAACACCTTATCGGATAATAACCGCAAAGGTAATTAAGGGGTTAAGCCACCCTGGCCCGATACCCACCCTTCACCCATGAATTTGTACAGTGGCTTCATCATGCAAATATATAAATATAAATATATATATAAATATATATATAAAATAGTTTACTTGTTTGGAGGTATTTGTATTTTGCTTGCAATGTTATTGTTAACATTCATTTGCAGAATGTATATGCTGCAAAGATTGGATGCATCATATTTACTATGTAAATGCAATGTGTTGATTGGCATTAGAGGTATTTGATTGGCATTTGATGATTGTGATTGTAAGATCAGTTAGGATTATGAAAGGAAATTAATTTTATTGTAGTGTGTCTTTATGGAGAATTGTTATTTGTAGTACAGTATGGTTTTGATAACCCTTCTACATTTATTTGTATATTGGTTCATCATGTGTGTGTGTGTGTGTGTATATATATATATATATATATATATATATATATATATATATATATATATATATTAGAGAAAAAGAGAAAAGAAGCGCCCGATCCTTGTGTAAAATCAGATGAACAAAGTTTTAATATCTCATGGACAAGACAAATGCACACTTACAATTTGTCTGATAAAATAAAGCATGTTATGGGACCTGCCCATGCACCAACTGAGGACTCCTCGGTCTCTTCTTTGTGTGTGAGTGTCAGTATTGGCTCCAAAAAGGATGTTGCTGTCAGCTGCTGTCTCCAGGGGAGTAATCCTTAGTGTTTGTGAGCACTCAATCTCCACATGCAGCCGCCATTTAGCCTTTCTTCTCACACTTGAAACCGGAAAAAAATCTTCAGGCAAGTCCTTGCCTCCTCACGCTGGTGCTGGGAGCTGCCCTGTCACCGCAGGCTCACTGCCAGATATCCCTACGCGTTTCTTCCGACTCTGCGGATTTCATCAGGGGATGGATCCATATATATATATATACACACACACACATGATGAACCAATATATAAATAAATGTAGAAGGGTTATCAAAACCATACTGTACTACAAATAACAATTCTCCATAAAGACACACTACAATAAAATTAATTTCCTTTCATAATCCTAACTGATCTTACAATCACAATCATCAAATGCCAATCAAATACCTCTAATGCCAATCAACACATTGCATTTACATAGTAAATATGATGCATCCAATCTATGCAGCATATACATTCTGCAAATGAATGTTAACAATAACATTGCAAGCAAAATACAAATACCTCCAAACTAGTAAACTATTTTATCCAATCCAGTAAATATAAATCAATTACCATTCATTAATGACATCCCTAAACAATTTACATTCCATCCCTAACAATTAAACAATTAACAATTTCAAGCCTTTAACATAACAATTTAGCCTGTGAAAAAATATATGTACCAACAAGAATACAAAATACAAAACGAAGCCTAACCCTGACCTCAAGAACACAATACAATATCAACAATTACATCTATCTAATTGTAAAATACTTTAAACACACAATAAAGCATAGCAGCATAGACAAATTATTTAAAAACACATAAAATCAAGCTTTTAAAACAACATAATTTCTTACCCTGTATGTATATATCTCTCTAGACATACATACATACATACATACAGTGGCAAGAAATGATATACCACCAAAAAAAAAAACCACATGTTAAAAAAGCTTTTAAAAAAATTAACAAGTTAAATAAAATACATTTCTTTAGTTCACTTACCATTACTTGGCCCCACCGACTCCCGTTGAACACCTTACTCACGTACAAAACCACCAGGCACAGGAACCCATAAAATAAAAAACCATAAATAAATAAACATTACACTAAAAATCCAAATCAATCCACGGGTCTTCTAATTGTAATCCATCTTCATCTGTATTCTTCTTTCTTCTACCTTCTTCCGGGGTCTTCTTCCCGTCTTCGGCCACGTCCTGTCCTTCTTCTTCTGTAGGAGGTCCTTCCTCCTCGGCGTCTGGCTTCAAAATGAGACGACATAGGCTTTTAAAGGCCTATGAAGTCACATTTTCGTCATGGTTCCCACGGTCCTGATTGGGCCGTGAAAACCATGTGTTTTGGCCGATAAAAAAAATAAATGATGACGTCACTTAAAGGCAATGAAAGCACAGCCAATCAGAATGGCTTTGCTTCAATTGCCTTTAAGATGACGTCATGAAAAGAAACACCCACATGGTACGGTAGCCAATCAGAGCGGGGGAACTCCATCCCTACTCTGATTGGCTCTAGTATACCATGTGACAGAGGCTTGGGGGAGAACGGATGTGACGTCATTGAAAGCCTGTCACATGGTACGGGAGCCAATCAGAGCGTGGGAAGTCTATCCCTACTCTGATTGGCTCCCGTACCATGTGACAGGCTTTCAATGACGTCACATCCGTTCTCCCACAAGCCTCTGTCACATGGTATACTAGAGCCAATCAGAGTAGGGATGGAGTTCCCACGCTCTGATTGGCTACCGTACCATGTGGGGACGGCCATGTTTCTTTTCATGACGTCATCTTAAAGGCAATTGAAGCAAAGTCATTCTGATTGGCTGTGCTTTCATTGCCTTTAAGTGACGTCATCATTTTTTTTTTTTATCGGCTAAAACACATGGTTTTCACGGCCCAATCAGGATCGTGGGAACCATGACGAAAATGTGACGTCATAGGCCTTTAAAAGCCTATGTCGTCTCATTTTGAAGCCAACGCCGAGGAGGAAGGACCTCCTACAGAAGAAGAAGGACAGGGCGTGGCCGAAGACGGGAAGAAGACCCCGGAAGAAGGTAGAAGAAAGAAAAATACAGATGAAGATGGATTACAAATAGAAGACCCGTGGATTGATTTGGATTTTTAGTGTAATGTTTATTTTTTTATGGTTTTTTATTTTATGGGTTCCTATGCCTGGTAGTTTTGTACGTGAGTAAGGTGTTCAACGGGAGTCGGTGGGGCCAAGTAATGGTAAGTGAACTAAAGAAATGTATTTTATTTAACTTGTTAATTTTTTTAAAAGCTTTTTTAACATGTGTTTTTTTTTTTGGTGGTATATCATTTCTTGCCACTGTATGTATGTATGTATGTATGTCTAGAGAGATATATACATACAGGGTAAGAAATTATGTTGTTTTAAAAGCTTGATTTTATGTGTTTTTAAATAATTTGTCTATGCTGCTATGCTTTATTGTGTGTTTAAAGTATTTTACAATTAGATAGATGTAATTGTTGATATTGTATTGTGTTCTTGAGGTCAGGGTTAGGCTTCGTTTTGTATTTTGTATTCTTGTTGGTACATATATTTTTTCACAGGCTAAATTGTTATGTTAAAGGCTTGAAATTGTTAATTGTTTAATTGTTAGGGATGGAATGTAAATTGTTTAGGGATGTCATTAATGAATGGTAATTGATTTATGTTTACTGGATTGGATAAAATAGTTTACTTGTTTGGAGGTATTTGTATTTTGCTTGCAATGTTATTGTTAACATTCATTTGCAGAATGTATATGCTGCATAGATTGGATGCATCATATATACTATGTAAATACAATGTGTTGATTGGCATTACCGGTATTTGATTGGCATTTGATGATTGTGATTGTAAGATCAGTTAGGATTATGAAAGAAAATTAATTTTATTGTATTGTGTCTTTATGGAGAATTGTTATTTGTAGTACAGTATGGTATTGATAACCCTTCTACATTTATTTGTATATTGGTTCATCATGTGTGTGTGTGTGTATGTGTATATATATATATATATATATATCTATATCTCTGTATATATATATATATATATATATATATATATATATATATATATATATATATATATATTTGCATGATGAAACCACTGTACAAATTCATGGGTGAAGGGTGGGTATCGGGCCAGTGTGGCTTAACCCCTTAATTACCTTTGCGGTTATTATCCGATAAGGTGTTTAAGGGGTTAATTGATATCTGAATGCAATTGCAATGTATTGGCTTTGTTTTGGCTATGTATTTTGTGGGCAAGACAAGGATGTTGCTGGCGACGGAGACTTCTTATTGATGAGGTCAGTAGTACTTTATTTATTTGAATATGCTAGTTAATGTTTTTAATAATGGGCAAATAATCTATTATCCCTATCTGGATAATAGTTATTTTGCACATTATTGTACTGTAGGTGTTGGGGGGGGGGGGGGGGTGTATTGAATGTATAGGCCAGGTTTATTTTTTTTACATTCAGGGTTTGTTCTGTGGTTCTGCGTGGGACCTCTGGAGACCACCTGCGGGTCTCCTCGGGTATCTCACGGGTATCAGGCTGGTGGTTCCACAGGTGACACATGCGGGGATGAAGCGGTGGCCTCACATCTGTGGGGGCACCGCGGACCCATAGTCTGCGGGGATGAAGCGGTGGCCTCACATCTGTGGGGGCACCGCCGACCCATAGGTGCGGGGATGAAGATGTGTGGTCCCACTTCTGTGGGGGCACCGCGGACCCATAGTGAGCACTCGTGAGTTCCCCAGACCCCCGTGGGAACCACCCGAGGCCCCGCAGACACCTGTGGGTCTGACCCGGGGCTCCCAGACATCCTTGGGCCTACAGTGGGGACCCAATTGTGGCCCACGGTGACCCAAGGAGACCACCTGGGGGCCATGGTGCTGGCGGGACCCACCAGCAGGCCTCCAGAACCTGTTAGAAAAGGGCTGCTGGTACCCTGTAGGTCTGTCAGGTGCCCCGCCAGCCCACCGGGGACTCGCGTGGGGCTGCGTTATGAACCCTGTTTGTAAAAGGATAAATCTTGTATTTATGGGAGGGCACAGGGGGTGGGTAATGTATTTATTAAATATTATGATGTTTATTGTGGGTCACTGTATTGTTTTTATTGTGGGTACTGGGGGTGGGGGGGGGGTCCCCAACGGTATATGGGTAGGCCTCCCTTGTGGGTAGTGGGTGAGGGTGGTTAGGCCTCACGGGGTGGGGGGTTAGTGTGGGAGGGTATGTAGGCGTCCCGAGTGGTGGGTGAGGGTGCGTTAACCCCTTAATGACTGTAGCGGTTAATAACCGCTATGGTGATTAAGGGGTTAGGGGACATTACATTGGATGTTTTCATTATTGTGTCTGTTTTGCAGCTGCGGAGGGGGCCATGGGCAGGATGAAGAGGAGGATGGCCTTCATCGTGGCAGCCGGACATGGGTGGTAAGTGCTATATGTATTTAATGTATTGATTGGTGTTTATGTTTTTAAAATGGGCACATTCACTATTATCCCTTTGTGGATAATAGTAATTGACCCCTTCATGACCGTAGCGGTATTAACTGCTACGGTCGTGAAGGGGTTAAGTGCACCCGCAACCCCCCCGCAAGTCCTAAACTCACACCCAGGGCCAAATACCCCCTTCACCCACCCCCGCTAGCCACAATAAAGCTGACACGGTGGGTTAACCCCTTCATTGCCTTAGCGGTTAGCCGCTAAGGTAATGAAGTGGCCTTTAAATGTCTTTTTCCTGCCTCGGATGCATGCCGGGGGGCTCCGGTGCGGGTATCAGCTCCGGAGACCCCCGGCATCAATCACAGACAGGAAAAAGGCCTGATTTTTTCTAAGTGTCGCCCTTACCGATGCTTCTCCTCCACCAACTTGCCAACTTTAGTTGGCGGGCTGGATTCCCGATAAACTCTCCAATCTGGGGTGCCGATCAGCACCGAAGAGCTGATCGGGGCTACCTGAATTCAGCCGGGTTAAAAAAGTGCCGATAAGTGGCTTATCGGCAGCCGGCTCCCGATAATTTTTTATCGGGAGGAAAAGTTGCCGATAATTCCCACTTATCGGCGCTTACTGAATCTGGAGGGCAAAAAATGGCGAAAAAATGCCGAAAAAGCCTTATCGGCGCTTACTGCATGAGGCCCTAAGTCTTGTCTCGCCTTATCGGCAGCTTCTCACCACCTTCTTGCCAACTTTTTCTGGCGAGACAATTTTAAGAGGAAATCTCAATTCTAGAGTGGCGATCAGCCTCGATAAGATAATCGGGGCTACTAGTATACCACGAGTTTGAGAAGCTGGCAATCATTGGCTTGTCGCCCCGTGTTTGGCGATTTTTTTTTTCTCTGCAAAAAAAATTGCCAAAAAGGTCTCTTGCTATAGGCTTTTTTGGTGATAAGGTGGCGATAAGTGGCTTATCGCTGCTTAGTGCATAGGCCCCATAGTCTTTGACTTCTTGACTATGACATTACTCCATTTCTCTGTAATTTTCCTGTTCTTCAAGCAGCATGTGAAGAGCTTTGCAAGGATTTTCTCTACTTCTTCCCCGGCTTCTTTCAAGATTTCAATTGTAATTGCAACTTCCCCTGGAGATTTCCCATTCTTCATGGATTTTATTTCTTTTGCCACTTCCTCTGGAAGGGCACATGGTACATCAATAGTGGTTCTTCTCACGTGTCATCTGCTGGATTATGTCCTGTGTTATCTATGTTTGCGTACAATTTAATGTAGAAGTCCTCGACTCTCTTTGTGATAAGTGCACCGTCTTATTGTTGATCCATCTTGTTTGAGTGCAATAATTTGATTCTTCCCAACATAACTCATTGCTTTGTCTTTTTCCACACTGTAACAGGGACTTATCCCTGTTGAAGAAACTCTCTCTAAAATCCAGCAGGGATCTGGTTAAGTGCAGCAGGCAATTAACCAGACTCCACTGGCCAATTAAGTCTCTTAAAAAAGCCTCCTGTTTCCAACAGGAGAGAGATTCCTGTGAGGCTCAGGGAGCCACGCCGAGGGCGGCGCGCTCCCCACTCACTTCCTCCGGCAGCTGGTGTTCCTTCGGGTCCCGCTCCTGCCTCCGCTGGCTTCGCCGGTTCCTCTGGCGGCCATCTTGTTACAGGCACGTGCGCACCCGCTCCTGCCTTTTGAGCTCTTCTCCTCCCGATGACGTGGGGCGCGCAACACACACCAGCTCCCTCTCATCCAATTCACCTGAGCCTTGCCATTATTCCTCCTATCGCAGCCCTCACTTTAGATTTACCTCCACGCTGCTGTTTTCTCATTGGACGCTCTCACCTACATATGCTCAGCTGTGCCACTGGCACTTTGGCTGAGCATAGTACCAGTTGCGTTGTGTTCACCTATCCTTGCCTCTACAGTCTTGCCTTGCCTTGCTGACCCTTGCTCTGTGTACCGACCCAGCTTTCCTCGACCATCCGCTCTTCTCCAACCCTGACCTTGGCACCCAGACTACGACAAATCTCCTCTCTCCAAACCCGATCTCCGCAATACCCGCAACAATCCGTATCTCTCCTGCACCAACATCTGGCAAGTATACTAACTCCCCATACCGCTCCAATCCTGGCCCGGCTACCTTGACGAATCCTACAATCCAGACGTGCCCTCATGGCTGTGGGTGGTGTTATATCCATTTCCCACCACAGCACTGTGGGTCCGCCTTGTTTGGTGAGCACACCGTGACAATTCCTTAGCTCACAAGGGAGCTGACCAAGGAAAAGAAAGACTGCAGAGGTTTCCTTAGCCCCCAATGGGGCTGACCTAAAGAAAAGAGGGTCTTGATTGCATTCGCAAGACAAGGGGACAAGACCTGGACACAGAGAGTGCCATTGCACACAATGATGCTGACCCAGGAGAACAGAGAGGCCTTCCCCTACAGAAACCCCAGATACAGATAAGAGACTTTTTTTTGGACTGTTGGATGTGTATATATATATGTGTGTGTGTGTGTGTGTGTGTGTGTGTGTGTGTGTTTGAGGTGATAAGCAGCTTAGCTAGTTAGGGAGTAAAATGTGTAGTGATTTCTCCAAAGTGGAGTAGGTTTTTGTTTTATGTTTGTGTTTGCAGTGTTTAAAGGAACAGGCGCAATAAAGCCTTATTTTAATTTCACCTTAAAAACGGTCTCCATTGCATACCTCTGCACACATATCTCTTACACTCACCATATCACAGTTATACATTTGCGGATTGTCTTGCACAGCTCTGCATATTTAATTCTTATTCTTGCGTCTTAGAATTGCTTCATTTCTTGCCTTCTCCTCATTAATTGTTTTGTCTCATCAGATATTTTCCTATTCTGTTTTTTGTTAGCAATTCCTCCAATTTTTTTCTGTGCTTTCAACTAGTCTTCATATATTATAATCTACATTTCCCTTCCTGGTTAGTTCTATAGAAATTAGCAGAGAGAGTAAGGACACAGAAAGCGCTGTACCAGGGTTGCCACCTTCTACTTAATGCCATCCCAGAGAATTTAAAAAAAAAGATTCTCACCTGCAGCGTCTCCTGGCATCCTCCTGCCTCTCCCCCTACAACTGCTATGAACATGGCTGCGCTGCATCAAATGACGTCGCGTAGCCATGACAACGGAATGCTATGACGTCATGATGTTACACTGTCAAGTTGCCATGACAACAGGCATCACGTGGCGTCCCATTGTCATGGCAACGCGGCATCATTTGACATCGCGCAGCCATGTTCACTGGAGTTGAAGAGGGAGATGCAGGAGAATGCCGGAGATGCTGAGGCACCACACCGCCACCCGGAGATTAAGAAGCTAAACCCATAGCCTGGAGGTAAGTGTCCAAAACCTGTAGTCTCCGGGTTAAACCCGGAGTGGTGGCAACCCTGCGCGTACACCAAGGGATCCCAGACTATGAGGTATTGGGAATAAAGGGTGCGTAGAGGTACGCCTTTGTAGTGCCACATCTAAATCCATGGCAGCCCTCTATCCGTTTCAGACCTGGGTAATATCAGTACGCCCTCTCCCCCCCCTCCCCCACTGGGTGGTGCCTGGGGCCTACTACACGGTAAAGTCATATCCACAGGTTTTTTCTTTCCTTTTATCTTTTTTCTTGAATAACTAATTTATTGTTCAACTTTATTGACTGCTTAATAAAAGTTTGGGCCCATGGTGCCTATTCTTCAGTTCCCTTTACCACTGCCCTGCCTCACAAGAGCCTGCAGCTATTTTTCAATGCCCATGAAAAGACCCCCATATAATTAGCCGCCTAAAGTGTACACAATGGGGCTTTAAGGGGAGGGGGGGGGTACATGTCTGTCAATGTGTGTGTGTGCGTCAGTGCGCTTGTGTATAATGGGGTCACTGAGTGTGTATGTGTGTTCATGTACGGAAGGGACTGGATTAACTACTAGGCAAGATAGGCGGTAGGCATAGCGCGGCAACAATTGGGAGATGGCAGATTTTGCTACCCAGTAACTAAAAAGGGTTGAAGAGGATGGCAGTAGCAGCAGAGCAGCGGCAGGGGGGAGCTGCCCCAGCGGTCCAAACCGAAAGTCAATGAAGACTTCAGGTGTCTGCTGCCCGCCAAGAAAGACCTTCCACACCACAACTAGGCAGGAAGAGAGAATGAGAGGGGGGGGGGGAGGGGGGTTTGCAAAGCTGAAGGTTCACCTAGGGTGCTAAGTATCCTTGCACCGGCTCTGGTACCTTAGGTGAATGAGTGACCAATACCATTGTATCATATATGGGCAATATCATGTCCCCTTTTTGGGTGGCATTTAATATGGCAATCCTATCCAAGCCGGCAGCCAATGGACATGAGCCAGTGCCTAATAATAATTAATATTAAACCTTGCATCACAGATTATGGATGAGATGATGTCATGCTGTTCTCATTCCAAACCCACTATTACTGTTTAAGGCTGCACTTATAGTGCCTTGCGACGGCGCTCCAAAACTAATGCAATGCCGCCGGAACGACGTTGCAACCAAAAATTTGGTAGCCGGTCAAATTTGATTTTTTCAGAGGCTGTCGCCACATGTGACAGCCTCTGAACCAATCAATAGCCACGTCACTAGCAACGTCGCTGCAACGCGAAATTCAAATTTCGCGGGTGGCGACGGCGATGGGTGACGTCATCTGTCGCTTCGCCGTCACGGGCACTATACGCGCGGCTTAAGTTTGCAATAGGATATTTGTGTTATGAAACCATTTTAAAAGTGATATACTTGTCCAGTCCTTACATGAAACTTACACAATATTTGCTGAGCGGTGTTATTCAATAAAAGATGCTCCAGCTCCAGATGACATAGCTTATAGCAGTAAATGGGTATATATGGTTTCTTCTGGCGTCTTATAGCAGTGCACTGTTCAGTAAATATGACCCGAAGAGATTTAAAAAACCTCTGACGCTTAATAGTATTATTCACAAATATAGTAAACTTGTTACAATCACCTAAACAACCCTTTTATCATTTTAGGACAATTAGTTTGGTCCTAGGAGTGATTGCCCCTTTAATAATGCTGGTCCTACATTATTTTCATACTTGGCCCCAAACATCTGAATGTTTCACTTAACTCTAAAAGTGGCTCAGTGTCTCACTTTAAACGTACTTGTAATTGTGACATCCTTTTAAAACTTGAAAGCTCATCCAAAAACAGCTGCCCCAGGGCAGCAAATAAAACTACAATTTCCTTATAAGGCTAGAGATGTAATCTGCTTGCGTGTGTGTGTGGCTTCTGCTGTATTCAGCCGCTTGTCCGGCCAATCAAAGGTTAAGCGCCATGAGGTAATGGCCTCTTAGGTTATGGATGCAGCCTAAGGCCATGCTTATAGTGCCGGCGACGCGACATCGCCCAAAAACAAAAGCATTGCCGCCGCGTGCGCTTATAGTGTGCGCGACGGCGACAAAGCGACGCCGCGAAAACTGGTAGCTAGCAAAATTTGATTTTTCAAGGGCCCTTGAACCAATAAAATTGCCGGAATTACGCGATGCCGCCGCCTGGCAAAATAGAACTTTCGCCGGTGGCGACGGGTAATATCTCCCGTCGTGTCGCCATCGACGGCACTATAGGCACGGCCTTAGTCTTCACTTACTGCACCAGTGTATATTAACATTGTAATTATATTGCTATTGTCTTTTTTTTTCTTTCAGAAGGTAGAATTTCACAAATGCCATTCTCTACTTCCATATCCTCAGTTTTCTTGAGAAAGCAGATAAAGACTAAGGCACTTTGAACATTTCATTAAAAAAAACACACCAATTATAATTAACATATTTCAAACTTAGTGGAATACTATCATACAGCTTCGTGGGACAAAATCCTAACCAAGTGTTCCATTAACTTGATGCTTATTATTGATGATGAATTACAAGAGGAAATGCCTACTGTAAAGAGTAAAAGTATTAAAATCAAAGAGCATTTAACATGCACTTTGGAACTTGGCAAAAAGCCATTTTATTTCAAGTCAATGAAACCAATTTAAAGCAACCTGTCCTTGTCCTGAGCTGATCTGCGGTCCTCTGGCCTTGGTTGTAGTTTCTTTGTTGTTGGTGTTGTCCCCCCAAAAACCTGAAAATAAGGCCATGGGGTCTCCAATAGAAAAAGTTGCCACATCCTCTTTCCATTGGCCGCTGGACAAAGGCAGTCCCCGGAGACCATATTCTGTCCACTAGGCAAATATTCTTGCCCGATGGAGGAAACATCTGAAAGCAAGGATCCGTGAATCTTTTCATGCCAAACTGGAGCTGGATACGTAAAGAATCAAGAGAGATTTCTTGGACTGCTAACACTAAATGATGTATATGCAGGAATGGAAACAAGTCCTTAACAAGTGGTAAGAAATAACCCTGGTTAAAAATGTTGACACTGATAAATGATTCATCAGTACAAAGTGGTTGCTTATGAAGAGCCGAACCTTTGGCTCACCGCAGGAGACCCAAACATTTGGAAAGCATCATGCTGGACCTGAAATGATGATGTTTTTGCTACACTTTGATCCAGAAAAAAAACTAATGTAGAACTTCTTGGATGTGCTACACAGCCTAACATATTACTCAATTGTACTGAACAGTGGTGGTGTGGTCCAGCTGTTTTTAGGTACACACCCATATTACAATTTTGTTCAACTAATATGGAGGTTTTTTTGGTACAGCCTTTTAAAGACAGGTAGTTAACTTTTCTGGATACATTAGTTTGGACTTGGTTGTTGACTCTACATTGTGTAGCTGGAAGAAGCCACAAACAAATACAGGTTCTTACACGTGGGTAAAAAAGTGATAAACAAAAATAAACTTCACACAAAAGCACATTTGTCCAAGGCTTTCTTGGCCTGGATTGCTGTGAATGGTTTTATTGGCTGGTTAAGCAGACATGGCACATGTACATTACTACCAGGCTTAGGGGCCAGTGTAACTCCTGTCCCAGCTGATACAGAGAAGGAGGGAAGATATAGCACCAAAGTCGCTTCACAGCTGTCTTGTCTTTAAGCAATTCCTGTCCTGGGCAGCAGCAGGAGCCCAAAACCCACCAGCAAGCTTGAATTTCCAGTGTTTTTGTGTCAAAGGAGGGCGCAGAGTAAGGGGAACGCAGAGGGGGGCTAATACTATTGAGGCGAAATAGGTCTTTACTTAACCCTTCTGTGCCAGCAGGCTCCTCTGGCATTAAAAGGTATAACATCAGGACTGGGCATAGAAATGCCGACAAGTATGATGTTTTAATTCATATACTGTATATATAGGGTTTTCTTTTCATGAGCTGTGAGAGCTGCACGCTCCTCTAGCAGCAAAAAGGTCACCTTTTTTCCCCAGCAGGCTTACCAGGAAGAGCATGGTCCCAACAGAAAGGTGCACTCCACAAATGTCACATCTACCTGAACTATGACTATGTCAGCACTTTGTATGGAGGAAGAATGCTCAATGTTGATGTGGAAACAAAACATATAAACACCCTGTATTGTGAGAGCACATAACACAGATAGGGTTAGAATTCTAAAGAATGCAACAGTATTGCTACCTGGGACACAGGCAATCAGGGGTTGTTTTATCAGCAAGTAAATGAGTCATGGTAACCCAACCCCTGAATGCCACTCTATGTAGAAGAGAAATGTCATGTGTGGGAATGACCCCCAAGATGACACGATTAGGATGACGCAAGCTGCTCCGCGTTCACTAGGCTTGGGTTATTTAAGGGTATCCCAGGGGCATTGGGTCTCTCCAGTCACAAGTAAGCAGATCATTTCTGTCCTTCTGAAGACTGCTCCTTTCTTGACTCAGTCACAACCTGCTGGAGAGGAGGGTACAAATATTACGGTCATACAAAATGCATTCATATACGTTAACAAGCATAAAATCTAAATATGCCCACGCACTAATACAGACACATAGGTCCTTATGTTATAAATTGTTATAGTGCCTATTGCAGGTTATATAGAGTAAGGGCCTTAATGTGCTCATTTGTACCTGGGCACATACACTGTATTAACGAGGTAATAGGTTAGTGGAACCTGCCTACCTTATGAGCTAAAGCAAGGGGCCATATTCACTAAGCAGTGCTAAGGCTTTACAGTTAGTTCATTTAAAATTGAAATGTACAAACACTCAGCCCCTGCAAGCTCAAACCCCAAACCCACCGCACCATGAATATCTGTGTCAAAAAGGAATGCTACTGGGATTGTGACCTCATACAATGTAACACCAGATCCTCAGTGCTACATCCTTATGGATTAACGTTATCATTTGTCATATTGGATGTAGCACTGACTGTCTTTAGTTCATTTAAAATACCTTCACACAGTTGATTAAATCTGGGCCAATGAACTGGATTTATTGAAATGAAGAGGACAAGATGAAGCTTAGCCCTTCATTTTCCACGACCTAGTTAACAAATATGAGGTAGGTTTCACTAAGCAATTTAAACTCCGGGTCTCTGTTCAACGTGAGTTTCTTTTGGCTCACATTTTGTAGCTAGCTCACCAATGTAATTGGATTCATTAAACAAATGTTGTTATCTCTAAAGCTGAATTGTTACTTGTTTTGTTGAGTAATTTTCTAATTTCAGTAGGGATCCAGAAATACTTCAATGTTTTCACATGATATGCAAAATAAAGGACTGGCTGAAGTGGACCCCTCCCAAGTTTCAGCTAACCGCGGGCACAAATCAATGATTTAAAGCAGCAAAACATGTATCACTGCGTAATGTTTTTGTTCATTACAGGCTTGAAGCAGGGGGTCTCAAGCTCCAGGGACTCCCCTGCTTATAGAGATACTCACCGCAGTAGGGGGGTGCCAGTATCTCTGCAGCCAGGGAACTTGTGTCCCTAATGAAATAGCAGCTTTAATGTTCCGTGGGCCAATAGGAAGCTGTGACGTCATTCCTTGTGGCTTCCTATTGGCCCGCGTGACCTGGACATTTAAACTCTGCAGAGATACCAGCAGCCTACAGAGGTATCTCAGGAAGCAGGGAAATCAACACAGTCCAGCACCGGAGACCCTCTGATTCAATCCTATAATTAACAGCAAAAAAACAATGCACATGCATAACTGATACACACACTGAGGTCAATGCATCAAGCCAAAACTAGAGCAATTCTGGGGGCCCAACTTTTGCAACAGATCTATCCAACAAAAGAGTCCTACGATGTTTAATGTTATTTGTTTCTTGGATACATCTTCTGCAATCTTTAGCCCCAGAATTTCATCACGTTTGGCTTGAAACCTCCCCAGTACCTGCTCAGAAAGACACAGGGCCGTGAGGTGTCGTCCTGCAAGGAGAGGTGGGTTGTGGAATCGAAATGCTTAATAAATATCCTCCATACTGCCTGCGTTCACATTCACCCCTTCTATGAGCACTAACCACTGACCTCTCCATCACGTGTCTCGATAGTTTTAATTACAACAGTTTTCCGGGTGTGAACTTCGGAGCTGTGATCAATCTCAGGAGCTGCCAGGAAGAGAGAAAGAGACAGAGTGAAGGGGAGAGTGGAAGGGCAGCTGCTGTTAACAATATGGAGAAAAGGGGGGTAGAGAGAAATAAAAAGGAAGACGAGAAGGCAGAACTAAGAGACAGAGAAGACAGACGGAAAAAGAAAGGGGAGCAGAGAGCCAAAAGGGTGAATGTGAAAAGAGACATCAACAGAGAAGGACAGCAGGAGACAGAAAGAGGTAACCACGCCAATACCCAGGGATAATGAGCGTGAGACACACAGGGCAACCCACAGAGAACCAGCAGTGGTAAAGAGAAAAGAGAGTAAAACTGAAACCTCATTCCAAGTCCTTTTTGTAGCTCAAAGCCCCAAAGTTACTAAATAAGAGCTACGGCTTAGTGATGCCAGACTAGAGTGAGAAAAGCCAAGGCAGGTTAAGATACAGCTTGTTTATCTATGTCATAGCTTGAAGCACTGAGAATTGCTGTAAGATCCAGTCCTGTGTGCAGCTGCAATAAAAAGTTATATGAAGGTGTCATCAGGAGACACTCACCTGGGCTCCTCATACTGAGAGAAGACATTGAATGGATGGGGACCGAAATCCTGAAAGAAACAGACTAAGATGAGACACCAAGCCCACACACTGTATCCCGCTGTCCCTCATTTACACAACTAACACTCAGCATCCGCCAGTCTCATTCCCCATGAAAACCAAACACACCTGCCACGCCCACTGAATCTCTGTAACTTTTTAAGTGCTGTGAATCTGTCTTCCACGTGCTGGAGAACATATTAGTCCCATTCATTTGAATGGAGCTGAACAGTTCTCCAGCACTGGAGAGCAACTTCACAGCATTTATCTCACCCACGCCTACCCCAAATGCCTTCTCTTACCCTCAGCTACTGTACAGTACATGCCTTATCCTAACTCTCCTCACGCACTCATATAATCAGTGTAATAATGCCGATAGGGCACTACCGCAAGTAAACTCCCATACAACTAAATGGGAGTCTCTGTGGTGCCGAATCAGCACTATCACTCTTTACTGAATAAGCCCCTCCTTCTCTTGTCTGCATTCCTCATCTTATCCTCACTCTTCTCACACTGTGCCGTCCCCACTCACTCTCTCACAGTCTTATTTGTCAAGATAAAAGTCCCATGAGTGTATTTGCGTGTCTTACAGGTCCATAAACGTTCTTTATGTACCCTATTGCCATGTCATACAGTGGTTAAGCTGCAGACAAGAATTGTGGGTAGTGACATGCAAGTGTCACTTGCCCCACTCTCCTTTTTGCTCTCACCAGCCTTGCTCTCTCTGTCTCACCTTCCAATGTATCTCTTTTAATGTCACCTGTTTTTCTCCCACAGCTTAACTCATCTGTACCCAAAACAAAAATATCCAACACTTTAGGCCTCACCATTCTCCTTTCCACACTCTCACTTATAGCTCACCTTCACTGCCTAACCAATTTAGTCTCCCCTCCCTTAAATTGTGTCTGCCTATCATCTCTTGCTCTCTCCTCCTCACCTGCTCTCCTCTCCCTCCAGGAGTTTTCGGTAGGTTGCAATCTCAATATCTAACGCCATCTTCACATTGAGCAGGTCCTGGTATTCCCTGAGATGACGAGCCATCTCTTCCTTCATATTCTGCACATCCTGCTCCAGATTTCCAATTGTGTCATTGTAACGAGATGCCTCCTCCACAAAATGATCCTCCATTTCCTTTAACTGACGCAGGATACCCTCATTCTGAGGAGGAGAATAATAGGAACAGCATCTGACCACAACTCTACCATAAGACTCTCAATATACCATCATGTACTGGGGAGAGACAGAACAGCATCTGACAAATAACACATGCTTACGTTCAGCTTCTGTTTTGGGCCATCGAGGTAGATTCATCATAGGCTTACCTAAATTTTAATGGATGATCAAGAAAGTTCTTTACAGGTGTAATAGTATAGTGTGTACAGAACTTCCTAAATCATACAGGTCTTTATGTGTACTGTAGCAGGAAAGTTGGAAAGACACTGTATGCATTATTGTGTGTGGGTACGGTGAATAAGAGATGTGTGCAGAGGCATTAGATGGAGAAATGGAGCAGGATGTGCATTGCAGGTTGCCAAAAAGAGTCACGATACCAATATCATTGTTCAAACTATTGTTTTTGTGCTCAGAAGTTCTTTCATTCTTGTGTTTTCTTCAAGTTTCCAGAAAGGATTAGTCCTGAAGAGTCCTACATGGGAGGCCTGCTTGGGGGAAATGTGTTGTCGCACAGGTGTTCTGGGACCGACGTCTGATATGCTAAAGCTTTGGTGATTCACCCTGGGTCAAAGCATCTGTTTGGTTTCTACACCATAATTGACATTGATGCATTCTTTTTGCATCTCATTAGGTAGGCCACGTTTCTGGTTTTGCAGGTGATTAATCAATACATGTGGATGTTATTGTTTTGAGCTGTGGGACGGTGGTCTCTCTACATATATGTTGGCATGTGTTTTATTTGCAAAGATGTGTGCCCCATGTGCCTGTTATATGGTTTGATGATTATGTTGGAGAAGTTGGGAGGCTGTTTATCATTTCTGAACCACCCATCACTGCCTACAGTTTTGAGTGTTTCATCTCCAGTGACTTTAACTCCCTGATGATGCAGTGCGGACTTTCACTCCATAGTGGTAAATAGACAACATTCAATCTGATGCCTACAGCCTTACAGGTATCTACCCAAAGGCAATGGGAGATAAGCATCAAATAACGCAAACTGGAGCATTGCTCCCAAAACTGGTGCAAGTTGCCTCAGTTTCACACTGCTCCACTTTGTGCCCGTGAGCAATCTGGGGAGTGGTTATAGGTGGGGAGAGAGTCAGCGCAATATTATAATGAGATGTATCGCAATTAGAGACGTCAACTGGCTCAGCCAACCATTCTCATTCCAGGTTTATGAAAAATTAATCTGTGCACCATAGAAATCTGAACCAAATGTAAGAAGCAAGATTAACAAGCCTCATACATGTGATGCTGGCCCAAACTGATGCTGATGAATATTTTATTTCACAATCGTCATCCATATGCCCAATGTGTCCAAACCCTTAAAGGAATTACTCACAGTTCCCTTCAGCCCGTCGATCTCACTGGTCAAGCTGTGGACGTGACGCCGCGAATCGTTCACCTCCTGCTTGGCTTGGCGCAGGGCCTCATTATTCCGATTTGCAGCGTTTGACAGGTCAGTAAACTGCCCAGGAAAGGATGGGAAACAGGATAATGTGCGTATTGAACACGGAGCTCCGCACACACTAACAATGTCATTCAACCTCACAGTCCCTTAACCTCTTTGCTGCCACAAGCCCTCAAGGCACTGCTTAGTAAACTGCTGCGGTTGTAAGGCACCTTCTGGCACCAGAAGGTGTCCTATGCAATAGCACCATGTAGTCAACATGGCGCTAAATGGTTTTTACCATTGTCATTCTATCTTTGTGATTTCTGTGTCATTTAAATATAGTAAGCAAGGGTTTGTTTCTTTTTAGTACGTAATGGAGTAATCTTCCTTAATCAGATGACAATGGTTACTTTTTCTAAACCCGCTACCCATGGAAGGCCTCCTTTCTATTCACCGAGCTGCAAAATGAAACACAATGAGAATTGGCGACCGTTAACGATTAATCAGCTTCATGAATAGACTCCTTCATGTGGAGAGAGGACGAGAAGAAGATGTTTAACTCCTTTAATGCTCCGAAGATGCGTGGCAAAGTTTTATGTTAGGACAGCAACTTCCACGACACATTTGCAGTTAGGTGGACCACACAGTTATATAATTAAGGAAAGCAAGTGAAACCCTGGTTTAATTACAATTGAATGAAATTAGCAATGCTCACCTAACCAGTTAAGTGCTGGAGGGGTCTGCACTCCTTACTCATCAAGATGTAGCTATTTAATATAAAGGAGCTTGATAGGCTATGGGCCATATTTACTATGCTGCTGCAAACTGTAGGACTCTATGTCCATAAGTACTAACTGGAGTGTAGAATCACAGCAAACACATGATAAATAGTGGAAGAAAAAGGTCTTTTCTTTTTGGGTGTCACTCCCTTCCTTCATCTCTGCGTCCCCCCACTATTCAATTTCTTTCTCCGCTGTGAAAGTGTCTCTGGTCTTTGCTGTCCTTTGTGTACCTTGGATTTGTACCACTCCTCGGACTCGTGCAGGTTCTTGGCTGCGATGTTCTCATACTGGCTACGGATATCTCTCAGCGCGGCTGTCAGGTCAGGCTGCTTCGAAGCCTCGATCTCCATGTGAATGGGCTGAACCTGCACCGAGACCTGGACATCTGTGAGCTCCTGCACGGGAAAAGAGCGAACGTGTCAGAGGGAGCATGAAGATTGGAAATGGGGAAATGTATCCATACTCCACTGTGCATCCTACTCAGTCCTTATTTTATAGTTCCAGCATCAGTTAGTACTGTGCTTTTCAACAGGGGTTCCTGGAAACCCCTGGGAATCCCTAAAGGGTTTCATGCAATTTGAAAATGGTACCAAATACAGAAGAATGTACAATACAGATCTATAGAGGGCTGCGGTCCTTACAATGCATCTGATCTCAGACGCGCTATAAGAGAGGGTCGGGGTTCCTTACAATGCATCTGATCTCAGACGCGCTATAAGAGAGGGTCGGGGTTCCTTACAATGCATCTGATCTCAGACCCGCTATTAGTGAGGGTTGGGGTTCCGCAAAACTTCACAATATAATTATAGGGTTCCTTAACAAACAAAAAAAGTTGAAAAACACGGAATTATGCTGAGCAATAGGAGGAGCCAAGGAGAAGTTATACCACACCAGATATAATATACCAAGTTCTGTGACTCGTGCGGTAATGTTTTCTTTTTTTTGTAGTGTGCCAAAAAAAAAAATCGGCCAGCTTTGAGTTTGCCTGAAGTAATGTAGCTAACAGACATGAGTCAATTGTAAGAAACTTAAGTAACATGCTCCTTATATTTGAAGTGTATATAAGTGGAATAAAGATTGTAGGTTGAGCATTTCATTGGGTTGACAGCATTTGCAAGAGTTATCATTATTATTATGAAAACCAATAGAAAAAAACCCAGACCCCAGATAACATAAGATACATGCAAAAATGATAGCCACAATACACAGTGAGATCATATAGGCCAATATTTAATATGCGGTGCTATTCCACAAGGCACCTTTCCTGCACTTGAATGAGCTGTAACGTGTTTTCCTACGCCAGAAGGTATCCTGCTTCCTCTTCCTCTGTCTTCCTGAGCCAGAAGGTATTTTATGGAGTAGCACCGCTTAGTCAATATGGCCCGCAATGTCCAAAGCATGGAATACATTGGATATTACAGCTGTGTAGGTCTGTTTACATGGCCTTTCACGTAGGCACGTACACCCGTCAACCCAAAGCCCTTTAAGGGGGATGAGCCACCCCAGGGATGATGCCTGGTCCAGTGTTGCTTCCTTAACAACACGAACACGAGAATTACAGCCTTACCTCCTCATGAAGCTTCTTCAGGAATTCAATTTCATCCATCAAGGACTCGATCTTCCTCTCCAGCTCCAGACGAGAAAGCGTTGCATCATCCACATCCTATGAGATGGTCAAGAGAAGGAGAGATTTGATTGAGATCAGACTACAAGAAAGAGCCAGGCTGCAAGAGACGGCCAGATAGGACCAGTGAGAAATACAGTATAGTCACGCTGAGAGAAAGAGTTCATGGACAGCTATGCTCCTCCTCTTCTACTACAGAGAGGAAGAGTTAGAGCAGTAGTTTTCAACTGGCCTTCCGCAGGACCCCGGGGTTCCGCGGCCGCCAGGGGGAGAGAGCTGGGACAACTCTCCCATGCTGTCCCAGGCCCAGCGGCGCGGCGGCACCCCCACACAATAGTGAGCCGGCATCAGCAACAACAGCAGCCGCACGGTCACTGCTATATGTCCTCTCCCTGCCTATACCTGTCGGCGCCGCTGACAAGAGGGAGAGAGAGGATTTAAAGAGTGGGCGGGTGGTTGGTATGTGTATAAGTGGGAGAGTGTGTGTGTGTGTGTAAGTGGGAATGTGTGTGTGTGTGTGTGTGTGTGTTTATATATATATATATATATATATATTTAAGTGGGAGAGTGTGTGTGTAAGTGGAATAGTGTGTGTGTGTAAATGGGAGTGTTTGTGTGTAAGTGTGTGTGTGTGCGTGAGTGTAAGTGGGAGAGTGTGTGTGTATAAGTGGAACAGTGTGTGTGTATACAAGTGGGAGAGAGTGTGTGTGTGTGTATATATAAGTGGGAGAGTGTGTACGTGTGTGTGCGTGTGTATATATTTAAGTGGGAGAGTGTGTGTATAAGTGGGAGCGTGTGTCTTTTTGCGCGCGTGTTTGTGTGTATAAGTGGGAGAGTGTGTATGTAAGTTGGGAGGGAGAGTGTGTGTGTGCGCACCAAGGGGGAGAGTGAGGGGGAAGAAGGAGCGCAAGAGGGAGAGTGAGCGTAAGCGGGAGAGAGACTGGGGCGAGGGGAGAGAAATGGGGGTGACGAGGGTTGGGGTTTCTCAGAATTTCAAAATCGAATTCTTGGGTTCCCGAACCAAAAAAAAGTTGAAAATCACCGAGTTAGAGAGACAGCATGATAGGCAACAACCATGAGGCAACAGTGACCAATAACTTACTATGAGGTGCAATTCCACAAGACACCTTGATGCACCACAAGACACCATATGGCCAGTGCTATATGATGGTTTACAAAACGAGGGAGAGAGGATTTTATAGTGGTAGAAGGGGTGGAAACTGCCCCCCCCTACAGAATGTTCTTCCCCCATGGTTGCCCACCTTCACCCATCTGTACTAGTACACCGCTGGGAGGCGGAGGGGGGACGTCCCAACGTGTCCCTCTGCACCAAGGAGAGGTACAGCCCCCCCATTACACCCACTTCCTTATGTCACCCATTCCCCCTTTTATATAACTCACTACCCCCATGTGTCATTTTCCCCCCCATGTCACCCACTCCCCTATATACCACTCACATCAACCCATTAATTCTCAAAATATAAACGCTCTCCCTTCCACGCCAACCACCCACCCACCCATGTCAACCACTCCCCCATGATTCCCGCCCTCCTATTCACTCTCTCCCCTCCATATCTCACCCTCTCCCTCCAATATGTCACTCTTCCCCCATCCCCTTACTTTTTATGTACTGTGTTGCATTGTTTTATTACTGCTTGCATGTTGTAGTAATGTATTCTGTATTTCTAATGTGCCTGCATTCATTTAATATGAATAGGAATGTACTGTATTAGAACAATATTTATAATGTATATTGGTAAGGGCATTAAATGTATAAAAATTCATTTTTACCCTTTTAACTAAAAAAGACAGATTCTCTGTCTATAAAAATGTACTCTGTATGATTAAGTACAATGATACTACAACCACTGGGTAGGGTAGTGTGACACATTGGGCATCATATATCAAAATGTTAAGTCTATTGTTTCAATAAGAAAGAAACTGCAAACAATACAAAACCTCTCTCGCTGACTGCCGCACACCTCTGGGATGCCCTTCCCCTCAATATCCGACTCGCTCCTCTCTCTCCACCTTTAGAACCTCTCTTAAAAACACCTTTTTATCTAAGCATATAGGTAGCTCCTTTGGCTGATACTATACATCTCATATGCACTGACCTTGACCCCGTACAGACACACTGACCAGAACACCCTCCTACTGTCTCTGTAAGTTCACCCTACTTATCACTTAGATTGTAAGCTCTTTGGGGCAGGGACTCATTTTCCTATTGCTTTATGTCGGAAGGGCTTATTCCCACAATGTGTTATATGCCACGTGTATTCTAAAGCGCTGTGAACCTTGAAGGCGCTATTTAAATAAAGATATACATACATGGTTATTAATATAAACCTGAAACTACATTTTAAATGGCCTTTTTAATGCCCGGCTCCTTTCCTTTCTTTTTCTGTTGTTTTTTTGTTTGTTATTATCCTCTCCTCAACTCAATAATAAAAATGACTAATGTGGATTCCCCCCCAAAAAATATAAAACAGTGGGATTCATTCAGCTATCTAAACAAATGTTATGAAGAATAAGTTTGGGGAATTCAGTTCCCGCACAGAAAAAAAAGTGCAGGAACAGAGTTCCTGTAGGTTCCCACCCCCCTCTAGCCAGAATGCCACTGCTTAGTAAATAAGGCTCATATTCACATAAGCCAATGTGAATATTCTTGTGGAGATTTGGGTGGAAAGCGAGGGGCATCACTTTATCTTCCTTTGGTCTACATTTGGATGAGTACTTTTTTTTAAGGAGGGAAGAAACATTAACTTTTTTTAGATAATTATAGGGAGTTGGTCAGTATAAAATCATATGAAGCGACGAGAGTTTATGGATCCAGCTGATATTTTCCTCCCTTTTTGCTTTGTCAAATAAAATTGCCAGGTCTTTGATGGTGAAAACCTCTCTGTCTAACCAGTGTGTATCAATTCTGTGAAATGTAATTAATACAGTGGGTTTCTTAGATGGGATACGGAAACAATTATAACTTTTCAATGTGCATGAAGTCTCACATCCCTAGAGTTAGGTAGCCAAAGACTAAGACATAGAGTCTCTTTTATTACATCCTCAAGATAGAGTGAGCGAAAGATGGCCGGTGACAAACTGCTCAGATAGAGCAAGACAGTAAATCATAGACAACCAGAGACAACCAGTGACAGAGTAAGAGGCAGAACGGGTCAGACAGATAGTGAGACAGCTAGGCAGAGATCCAAAACCCACCTTTCTGAATAAAACCAGGTTATTCTCCGCATCTTCCCGTTTGTGTATTTCCTCATCCAGCCTGTCCATGGAAAGAAGAAACAAGGAGCATCACAGACTAGTCCAGAAGAAAAGCCATTTACAGAATCTCTTCACAGTCTACAATAGGCTGGTCCCAGATCAGTCCTTAAGGATCAACAACCGGCTGGGATTTCAAGATTACTTTAACACATAAATAACCAATACGACCCGGAAATGAGGGAAGAAATAGGCGGTGCACTGCTGAAAAAATAAGGCTGGATCGATCAGAGTTCAATAAAAAAGCGTGTTTATTGGGTCGTAGGCAACATGATAAAAAATGAGAACTAGCAGAAAGAACTCTGACCCGTTTCGCGCAAGTGTGCAATTTATCAAAGATTTTTTTCAGCAGTGCGCCGCCTATTTCTTCTCCCACGGGATTCCATTTCTGGTTCACAATTGTGAGCAGGGAGCACGCTACTGCCGGACACCATCTACATGGTTGTGAGTAAAAGGACTTTTATACAATTCGCTGCGTTTAAACTTTATCCCAAGAGATTGTATTCTGTATGTTGAGAGGGGGTCAGAGTCTGTCATAGTATGGCACTTATCCTTTCCATTGTTGCTATGGGTGATCCGGATTTATTGATTTTATGAACATTATAAAAGTATACGACTATCACCAGTACACTGGAGCATCGTTTTTTGGGAATCCTATTCCCCTCTTTTCCTAATTAACCTACCTCTAGTGATCTTTTCGACGACTTGCTTAGTTATGTATTCCCATGAACCACGTGGCCTGTTAATCATAGTGACCAATATACTGTATAGAAGTGATTTGCTCTGAGACGTGTTGAGAAAGTGCAGGAGATTTCTATCTATCCTATTGTCTTGCATTGGATTTGGGGATTTAGTTTTTATAGGAGAAAGTAGAAAAATATGTATTTTTAGCTAATTATGTGCGAGTTGCCCTCATAAATAGGAAACGTTGCTAAGTATGCTGTCCTTAAGGACTTAGCTTGGACCACTCTGGTCTACAAGAAGCAAATCTCTGCAAGTCTTTACCAAGCCCCCACATGCTTAGAGAGACCACCCTCAATAAAGACAATAAACTGTCTATCATACAATAACTAAAAACCAGAGAGGCTACTCATTCTAATGATGGTTATCCAGTATAAACAAGAACATTCTATAACAAGTAGGCATTGGTTAAGTTCTCCATCCTGATGTCATAGGTGATCTTCAGTGCAGAAAGAAATTTCAATATGTATATAGTGGTCCTGTCATTTCCACTATGTACCAGGCATTGTGACTGCTAAATTGCTACAGTTTGGCTACTTTAGAATAATGTGTGCTAACATGAGGAGTAGTAAGGGGATGAGGTTCCACAACCCCAATTATAATACATCAAGCAACCATAAAAACTGTTGAGTGAGTTGATTATAACACCTACACGTCAGGTAACCTTTACCCTATTGTCATTTAGTGTCTCCACATTTTTCAACAGATTAGGAGTAAAACTATGCAGTGATGTTAGAACTGCGCTATGGCAATCATGGCTTTTATATTCCGCTAGTTTGTCAGACTCCAGTGGAACACTTATATGTGGCAATATTAGTAGCAGTGGATCAATCATTGTGCTTTTCAGCCTATCCCCAATTAACGGTGAGTTCTGAGGTATGCTAGTGACCACCACCCCAATTACACATCAAGCAACCTTCAAACAATCTACATGGATGTTGCATTGTTTGTGGCAAAATACAGCCAACAAGTTTTACCATCACATTATATCCTGCAGTAGGACACACTGATCCAAATTGCTGTGTGAATTTACATATATAACTAACATCACAAGGCAATTAACATTGAAGTTTAGTTGTGCTTTACTATTGCAGTGTTAGCAAAAGCGTGTCACCCTACCTCCTGTAATATTTTAAATAAATAATACACACAATAATTATATGATGACTTTATTTGCACGTGAAGACTTATATTAATTGTAGGAATATTAAAGGCTAAGTTTTAAATAGCCCCGGTGTGCACCAATAAATGTGCTTCTTGTTAGAGACTTGTTGGTAACACAACCTTCTATTTTTGAAAATACATTTCAACTCCGCACATAGGAAGCACCCAGTGCCACTCTAGGCAGTTTTGGGCGACAATCATATTTACAATACACTTCCCATATAATTATCAGTGAGCGGTATATTCCCTTCTGTCTGTGTGATGAGATTCCAGCGTCAATCGTGCAGGAAGTTTACAGTGCTTCTTTATATAGAACTATCTGGTTTGGGGATATCATTAACTGATTGTGGAGGGGGTGGTTGTTCGGGCTGTCCTGAGTCTTCACTGGACGGAGTCCCGATTGTTCCATACCCCCCTCCCCCCCGTTCAGCGTAAATTGCAAAAAACCCTAATTGTCCTGGATTATCGGACTGTGTTAATTTATTCACCATACTTCAGAGGGGACACTGTTACCAGATTAACAAACATTTTTACTCATTTTGCACCCGTACCTTATCCTTTACTACTCCAAAGTAGTAAATACATTGGCATCCACTGATATCTATAGTATCAAGATTCTGCTTCAGCTGTGCAGCACCAGCTCCAGACTTAGTTTCGGGATTCTTCAATATACTATTTTTGTCAACAGGGTAGTAAAGACATACTGTACTGTACTCAATCCAATTCTGTTTGTCTACTAAAGCAGTCATGTCCACCAAAAATGTTATTTTTGTATATAACAAAAAGCAAGGCTTATTTCACATAGAGCTTGGGTGTTCAACTCCAATCCTCAAGCTCCTCCCCCCCCCCCCCCACCAACAGGTCAGGGTTTTAGGATATCTCAGCTTCAGCACAGGTGGTTCAATCAGTCCCTGCTTCAGCACTGGTGGGTCAATCAGTCCCTGCTTCAACAGAGCTGGCACAATCAGTTCCTGTTTCAGCTCAGGTGGCTCAATCAGAGTCTCGGTCCTCGACTGAGCCACCTGTGCTAAAGCTGTGATATCTAGAAAACCTGACCTGTTGAAGGGGCTTAAGGACTGGAGTTGAGCACCCCTGACATAGAGCATTGCGTCAGTAGATATACTGTATTACCATATTCATCCAAGCATCTATGATTGAATAATATTCCCCAGGCAAATGAATAAGGAGGTCTCACGTCAAAGCAAAGATTCATTTAGTCTGTTGTTCAGCGTATACTATTGCCAGCTTCCATATTATCCTATTCTTTGCACCTGGAACATACTCTCTGTAGAAATACATGGGCAACCAACTAGCCGTAACTAAAAGCAGTATGAGAGATATATATATATATATATATATATATATATATATATATATATATATATATATATATATATATATATATATATATATATATATATATATATATATATATATATATATATACACACAGTGGTCGACAAATCACCCAAAAATCTACTCGCCAGACAAAAAAATCTACTCGCCACCTAGTACCACACGTGTGCTGCTTGGGCCAATAGGAGCTCGCCACGGTGTTAAATCCACTCGCCCGGGGCGAGCAAATGTATAGGTTTGTCGAACACTGTATATATATATAGACACACACACACTTATTGTACAGCCTTCCATATTATGCTTTGGAGTTAGGCTTTCTAAAACTATAATGTGTTATGTGGATAAGTGCTTTCTTTGTATTGTACAGATAAATGGAACTAAAATGTTAAAAAAAAGCATAAAGGTCTAGATTTTCCAAATATATTTGCAAATGAGCACATGAAGGTTGTCACTTACTACCTTTCTCTCGCGTCACAAATAAATGCTCTTGGATTGGCAGCAAACCCAGGAAAAATGCGACCATATTCATTAATAAAAGATAAAAACATTGCTAAGTTGTGTTCCATGCATTGCTGGCCCGTCAGACACTGAAGGGGTCACTGCAATAAGAAGTGGTGATAGAGACATTTAAAGAGCTTTATGTTCGCACTTCCCATGGAATCCATGATTGTGAATGCAAGAGAAAAAATAAGTTTTGAGTTCAACAATGCGTTTAAGAATTGAGTGGTGCCGCGTCTGACATCGGAAGGTGGAACACACTGTCTATTAACTAGTCTATATCAAGGGTGGTGGAGAGACAACTTAATGGTCCTCGATGAAGTTGCATTAAAAAGTAGTGGCACTCTGCTTGGATTCAGCCTTGGGCAAAACGCCCTGTGTAAGCAACACATGCACACTGCTCCCTAGCAGGTTCCTCCACAATGGACATGTGACTATGAGGAGCCAGTAGAGAGGCTGGTGAAGGAGGGACTAAGAGGGAGAGGAGCTTTAAAAGGGAGGTGGCCATGACAGGGAGACAGATCTGCGTGGGCATGAAGGATCCAGGCACAAATGAGAACTAGCGATGGGACGGGACTTGCATGTGTCCTGCGTGAATGAGAGTGCAGTTGCTGATAGGACGGAAAGCAACCTAAAGAGCCGGAGAGCCGAGCAGCCGATATCTGGAGCCGTCCAGAGGAGAGACAGGCGATAGCGGGGACCCTCCGGTGGTCACAGGGACCAGCGGTACTGAAGTAAACTTTGTGAAGTACAGGCCTGCTACACTCAGTTACAAACATAAGCCCCAACAGTAAGCCGGCACCTCAAATATAGGCCTGAATACCCAGGATTGAGAGGCCTCTTAGGTTGACACTAACACACACACCTGTGCAGCGCTTATGTGAAACGTACTGAGAAGTATTGCGATTTATATGTGGTGATCCTGTTTCTAAGGATCACGAGAATCCTGCTACCCAGTTAATGTGTATAAAATCTGTTGTATAACAAAGTCTTGTTGTAGTTGTGTCCCGTTGTTTTGCTCCACACACATGTGGTATATATATTACAGGCATAGGGACTCGGGCCCCCACCTCAGGGCCAAGTGCGTAGGCAGAGGTACAGAATAAAAGAGGGGTTACATTTATAAAAAGGAACCATCCAGGAGAGAGGTTCAGCTCAAGACACACAAAGTATGGTTTGTAACATCACTTCTCTGTATGTTAATTTAAACCAGTAGCAAATTTAGCACGCTTAGCCAAGTGTAAAGGGCTGTGTACCTGGTGGCACTATATAAATAAACATATGCATACTGTACATATGACTGTGTTCTACTTTCAATGTACTTACCTATTCACATTTATATTCCTGTATATGTTCAATTTAAAAAAAAAAGAAAACAAAATGGACCAAAACAATTTAATCTCTATTCATATCCACATGGAGAGAACAGAACAAAGGAGACTCTTTTTGAATAATTTAAAATAAATACATCATTTAATTACAAAAAACACTATTAATATGACTGTATTTGGTAAATATATGTATAAGTAATAGTTTATATAATACAATTATTTATACAGAGAGTGGCATCTTACAATCTAATACTTAAAGCACCAGAGTTTGGATGCAAGCTATCCATTAAAATGTTGTGTGTGTCTGGGTGTGTACATTAAAGTGATACTCTGTATTACTAATCACTGTCATCAATCATACATTGACCGCTGCCTGACACTCAGATAACGCCTCTGTCTGGCTGGACCTCCACATAGGAAGCATTTCTCTTCCACAAGCCAGACACGCCCTGCAGGTCTGATAAAATATGACAATCTTCCCAGTGTGCCCTACTTCCTCCCATATACTTCCAAGATTTGCTGATCCCCCAACAGCAAAGCTCAGCTCAGACACCATCACGTTAGACCTTCCAGCATATGTCACGTTTAAATAGGTACACTGTCAGTGCGGCATAGAGGAGCTTCCAAGCAAGTGACACGCCCCAAGGATGCTCGGTAACACGTGCAATTTACTATATCAAAAGATGTTACCTATAAAATATGTGTATTTTTGGATTTATTTGTATATACACACACACACACACGTGTGTTAATTTCCCCCTAAACAGCTGATCATTATCATATATGTCATCACTCTCCAAGCGGCTTTAATTAGCGGAGGGTTCTGGGCTTCAAGCACTGGCATTAATAGGTACTAGACATAAAACAGGTACAGTACCTACCTGCTAAATGGAAACAGTTGGGGGGGTATGTCAGATTTTTAATCCCTGATATCAGCTATGGATGAAGGATCTTTAGAACGTAACCCCAATGCAATGCAGACCCATCTGGCAGCTAAGAGTTAAGAGATTAATGGCCCTTAACACTTCCACTCATATTAGGCGGTTTACCCTCATTCTGACTAATGTGCCCAATCCTGTGAGTCTTATGTCTCAAATATTACAAGGGGTGCCACCCATCTTCACACCCATGATCTTTGTGGTAGAATGTTCATTGTCTGGGATGGAGGGCTGCCACACCCAGCCTTGCCCTGCCCCCAGAGGGGGGGGGAGGGGGGGGAAACCTATCTCTACCCAGAGACACTTCAATTGATCAGCCAGTTATTCTAAATCTGATTTCAGACACACTTAGCGCTCTGAAATGTAACAGAATCCTGCTGCAGGTCCTTCACTAGTTACTCTAATCTACATACCCAGGTACTCTCATGGCTAACGTGAAAGCTCCCAAAGTGGAAAAATAGGGAGATCTCTTCAGCTTCCAATGACTTGCACAGAGAAGAGGCACCTTCTATCAGAGAGAATACAGAACAATGATACATTTACAGTTACCATTAGGGAGTCCTTCTAATATAGCCCACAGCTATGCCATATACACTACTGCCAAAAGACACACGTTCTACTAATACCAAAATACCCTGTCTAGTTATCCTATTATAGTCCACATATACACAAAGTCTACCTCTTACTCCACTGCTGACATACATTCAGAACCTCAGCAGTTACGTTTCTTACTAGTGGAGGGAGCAATGCATTGGAAAGCAACAAAAGAAACATTGAACATTTTGCCAATTCACTCAGGCCGGTTCCCACCCACAAAACACCCTGAAAATAACTCTTAACCTGCCACAGGCACCCCATAACCTCTCATCCTGTTAGCCTTAATAACATGTGGTACCACCCTCACCAACAATATTCCAGTTGTGCTCACAGACACACCCCCATGTTCTATCTACCATTCTGCTGCCAGTCCCTGCAGCAATGCCCCATAATGTGTGTGGGTATTTTTATACATAGTCAGTACACTCAATACACTAAAGAAAAATTGGGACAGCAGCTTGTTAGGACGAATGGTCCCTAATATCCGGAGTATATCCATAGTGCAGTGGTTCTCAAAAAATGTTTGAGCAGCACACCTGAAGGATTTTAAACATCTTGTTTTCAACCTCAGTCATCCCTTCCTCGCTTATACTTATACAGTATATACAGACACTCACCTTCCTTTTCACAAGCACCCTCCACACACACACACACACACACACACACACACACACACACACACACACACACACACACACACACACACACACACACACACACACACACATCCTTTTCTTACACACTCCACATTTACCATGTCATCACACTCACATCACATGTATCCCCTCTCATACAGCACACTAACCCTCGTTCTTAATCATAAACATCACATTAATCCCCCTGATTACTTACACCACATACCTGCGCCCACCCCACAAACAGCACTAGCCTCACTCACTCACTAAGCCATCAACCCCGCCCCCTCACACACACAAAGCCCTCACTCCTTTCTTCTCACACACACACCTCAGCTGCTCAGTGGGTGTGTCCCGCACTGTCAAAAGATGTAGAGCAGGGGTGGGCAACTCCAGTCCCCAGGGCCACCAACAGGTCAGGTTTTAAGGATATCCTTGCTTCAGCACAGGTGACTCAATCAGTGGCTCAGTCTTCGATGGTACCACCTGTGCTGAAGCAGGGATATCCTTAAAACCTGACCTGATGGTGGCCCTTGAGGACTGCAGTTGCCCTGCCCTCCCCTTATGTATAGGCTCCTTTATCTCCTCTGTGCCAGGCTGAGACAGGAGAGGCGAATCACAGCCTGTCCAGGCAGTTCGGGAGCATCCTGCTGAGCAGCCAGTTAAGTTTTGGCTTAAGGTTGCAGCACACCAGGGTTGTCCGATACCCCGATTCAAAAACACTGCCCTAGTGTATTGTTGAAATATTCACACTGACAGAAGGCTGTGGACTCAGATGGTCAATTGTAAATATGCCAGTGCTACCCCCACCCCCAATATATTGATGCATCAGCCTCCAAGTAACTCCCCTTTGTCTCTGTTCATCCTGCCACATCCCTGTTTCTCCATTCCCCCAGTGACACAATATGAAAGCAGTTTATCTGCCAGACGGGACAGCGCATTTTGTATATCTGTATATCCGTCTTTGTAGCATTCTTAGGGAGAAAACACACTGCCAACTTTAGAAAAATGCATTTCATGGAAACTTTATACCCATCACACAAATTAAAAGAGTAGGTGCTACGATTCAAACCCCAAACATGTACCCCTAACATTTCACCCACAGAAATGCATCAACACCATCATCAGCGATGCACTGGGGACATCCAGCAATGAAAGGGTTAACTGAAATTCCCACAAAAGAGCATAGCACTGACTGCTGCTGTCTGTCCTTATGTTCCATTTCGCCCCTGACCCTTCTCATTGTAACAATTTATTTTCTCTTTCATTGTGTCTGTAACCTAGGAGAAATTTAAAGAGAACAAAGGGTCCCCAACTCCACTTGTTTCTCAGGGGGACCAATGTATCATTGTGTAAACTTTCTCCGTAAAAAGATTTGCACATGCAATCTCCTCCACTTTCTTCCCGACACAGTATGATGGAGAATATGCAGCCATAAGTATTTATAATTGAATAAATGCCAGGATGCGCTACACGTTGCCCCTGATTTTCTTCCCTTGAGGCAGCTCTGATGAAGCAGTGGCCAGTGTGCCCCACATCACACAGCACTCACACTTCCTGGGGTGGCCACGCCCTGATGGTGCACTTGCCTCGTGTCTCCCAGCATCTCTCTGTGTACTGATGCTTCAATGTGTAATTCTCTGAGGGCTGCATAGTGTGTAATATAATTTGCACACAATAAAAGAAGCGCAGGATCAAAGAGTGTCTCCCTGTCTATATGTGGCGTACAAGTAGTGCAAGATGCTCTGCTCTCTCCAGTGCTAGAGAGGGGACAGCAGTGCGTTTCTGCCCTCTCTGCACTACAGGGATCATCAATCAGAACCAGACTCTGCTTAAATCCGCCACAGTACAACTACTTATTTTTTTTTTTTTAACTATACCAGAGATGTATATAGCCTGGGAATTAATCTCCACACCCATCCATAAGGGGCCTTTAACACGGGCCAACAACGTTACGCCGTTTATGGCCAACAACGTGTCTTTCTACCCCTGCAGCTCAGAGATAAAAGTAGGGGCACTGCTGACAGCCCCCAAACCACCTCCCTCTTCCCTGCCACACCCCTTCCCCCCTCCCCCCCCCCCCCCCCCATGGCACCCCCCCCCCCCCTCTCTCTCACTCACCTCTGCTTCAGGGCCGCCAGGTCCTCCGCAAAGTTGTCCCTCTCCACCTGCACGTGGTCCCTGTCCTTGCCCAGCAGGTCCAGCTGGCGGCGCAGCTCGCGCAGCTCCTGCTGGCACAGCTCCCCGGCGCGGGCCGGCTCCCTGCTGCGGCTCTGGTTGATCTCGGTGACCAGCAGCGCGTTCTGCTGCTCCAGGTAGCGCACCTTGTCGATGAAGCTGGCGAAGCGGTCGTTCAGCTCCTGCATCTCCGCCTTCTCGTTGCTGCGGGTGGTCAGGAACTCCTGGTTCATGGCCTCGGCCACGGAGAAGTCCACCCGGTCCAGGGACACGCGCACCGGGGTGCTGGACCTCACCCGGTAGGCCGAGGCCGAGGAGCGGCTGGCGGGGCCCGGGGAGGGGCTCCCCAAGTGGCGGCTGGAGGTTAAGTACCTGGAGCTGGAAGAGGAGTAGGAGACGGGGGACATGTGTGGGCCCCCGAAAGTGCGGCGGTAAGAGGTGGAGGCGCTTTTCATGCCGGAGTGACTCATGATGAAGAAGGAGAAGAAGAAGGGGCTGCTGAGTATTAGAGAGGTAAAGAGAGGTGCAGACAGAAGCAGGGAGTAGCAGCTGCACTGGGCGATGCTGAGGAGAGAGTCTGCCCCATAAAGCAGGCTGCTTTTTATAAGCCCAAGCGTGGACCATTGTGCAGACACAGCCCCGCCCACAGGGACCACAGGCCCCCATCCCCATGGGCAGAGGGGAGGAGAGGGGACCTGCAGTCACACCCCCCTCACTCTGCTCCTGGACTCCCGTCATCTTAATCCAATGCTTAGAAAATGGAGTTATATTATTACTTTCTTCGTAGCAAAGGAGAGGTGACAGCTGCTGTGGCACATTCTCCCAGATAAGCAAAATAAGTTTCTATTAAAAAAATATATATATATATATATATATATATATTTTCTCACCTACTGAGAGAAAGATGCATTGTATGCAGGCAGTGCACCAGTTCCCTGTGTTAACATGTCTGGGTGACAGAGAATTGATCAAATAGTGAGTGAAATCTGATAGGGTGGGAAGTAGGGTACAGAGGGGAGATGGAATAACATAAGATGTACAGATGTACAGTGCAAAGATGTACATTTGCACATTGTCTATTACATTTTGGGTTAACCAAGCAATGTGTTGTAGGTCCCTCTAGTAGCCAAAAAAGTTAAGGTTCAGTCTAGAATGGGGTTGATGGAAGGAGTGTTCTGTACTGAAAATAGAGTACGCTAGTTTTTTAATACTTCTCGTGATGCATAATTTTGCAGACACAATAAGTTCCTACCCCAGAGAGCTTGCAATCTAATTTTGGTGCCCGAGATACAGGGCGATAAAGTGACTTGCCCTGGGTCACGGAAAAACTGATACTGGCTCTCAAACCAGGTTAAATTGCGGCAAGGTTAGTGTTCCCACTACTAAGCTATGTCTTGTATATAATGTATAACCTGTTCACTTATGTAACTGTATTTGTAACCATGTATCTGTCATCTTAACTCTATGCCCAGGACATACTTGAAAGCGAGAGGTAACTCTCAATGTATTACTTCCTGGTAAAACATTTGATAAATAAACAAATAAAGCTACTCCATCAGCCCAGGTACAGAAAAAGGTCAGCTTCATTGTTTCCTGGTGGTTGTGATACATTGCGATATTCTGCGCCATTATTGTCATTTGAGTGGTATGGAAATGCTGCGATATTCCAAGTTTTAACAGGATATGTTGTGTTATCACTTGGCACAATGAGGCTTGCTACACTTGGGGCAAAACTGGACGAACAGATGGTTTGGTTGAGCTTTATATGTAGGTGGACTGATAATATTTGGTCCTGCAAAACATCATTTAGCTGCAGTAGAAGTGCTGTGTGCTAGTTCATTACTGGTATGAGGGGTTGCTATTGGTAGTCTGGAGTGGCAATGCAGTGTACGTGTTGTACTGTTTTTATACTTTTTTGTAATATGATTATTATGCAATATTGTTATTATGTCATATTATGTCACCGACGCAAATTAACTTTTTGATAAATGATTTTTTTTAAAGCTTTGTATAACCGGACAGGTGGGCAGATTCTTGTCATATCTTGATTGGAGTCATTCTTTTTAATGCAGTGTATGTGAACATCATTATACAGTAGGTGAATGAAATCTTTGTGCACGTCTACAAATTTGGTGAATTTAAACTTTCAAGCTTTAAAAAAATAGTCGATGTTCACAAAAAAAGGGCTAATAGGAGGGAGCACATTTTACCAAACGTTTGCAAACAATTTGGTGACTTTAACAAATTATGGAATTTCACTTGGCCAAACACAAAACTGCACTGAATGTTCACGGAAGTGAAAAAGTAAAAGGAAAGTCATCTTTTATTGCTCCCAAACTACAAACAAAAGAATCACAAACATCACTTGGAAAAGAAAAATTGCACAAATATTTGCGTAAGGAACTGAGGAAATATCACATCTCTAGACAATAGTGCTACAATAACAGGATGATATGCAGAGAAGATCTGTGTGTGGGATGGGTGAGATCAGTACTAGTCAGACTGGCCACCTAGCTCCATCCTAAAAAAAAAAGACAGGCTTAGGCAAACTTGGGTGAGATCTTTTTGCTCAGCACAATATGATAGATTTCCCCAATGTAAAGTTCAGACTTGATAACTGTACTTAAGACTGTCCCTACAGATTGCAGTCCCAGGATGTGTCCTGGCTTTTTGCCTTCCCCTGATGCTGCTGATTCCCCCAGACTCTTCACTGAGAGAAGTGGGAGGATGTGCAGTTTGCAGGGTTGCTGCTGCAGGACTTGCTGCATCAGGAGCCTGATGATGACCAGGCAACTCTCTGTAGCACGGGTTGGGGGTAGGTGGTGAGGGTGCCAGGGAATGTTATGGGCACTAATGGGGTAGAAGAGACAGGGCATGAAAGTAAGGGGAAGGTTGTAGGCAGAAGCTGAGGAGCAGTAAGGAGAAGGGGATGAGACTGATGGGTAGTAAGAGAGAGGGGGCAGAAGTGGAGGGATAGTAAGATAGAGGGGGCAGAGACTGAGGGGCAATAAGGGAGAGGGGGCAGAGAATGAAGGGCAGTAAGGGAGAGGGCAGAGACTAGGGCAGTAAGAGAGATGGGGCAGAGAATGAGGGGCAGTAAGAGAGGGGGCAGAGAATTAAGTGTAAGAGAGGGGGCAGAGAAGGAGGGACAGTAATAGAGAGGGGGCAGTAATAGAGAGGGGGCAGAGAATGGGGGGCAGTAAGAGAATGGGGGCATAGAATGAGGGGCAGTAAGAGAGGAGGCAGAGAATGAGGGGCAGTAAGAGAGGAGACAGAGAATGAGGGTCAGTAAGAGAGGAGACAGAGAATGAGGGTCAGAAAGAGAGAGGGGGCAGAGACTATGGGGCAGTAAGAGAGAGGAGGCAGGGAATGAGGGGCAGTAAGAGAGTGAGGCAAACTGTAATTGAGGGCAGTAAGAGAGAGAGAGTGATGGGGCAGAGACTGCACACACTGACACATAAGGGGCAAAGTGAGAAATATAAACATTTTTACTCTAAAGATTTCCATTGTAGCCTAACAATTGTTGTGTTAGCTTGATGGCATGTTGGTTATTCAATATATTTTATGTATGTTCAATTTACTGGTAATAACACATTGATTTTGTCAAACAAAATGCCACACAAAGCATTGTGTGTGTGTGTGTGTGTGTGTGTGTGTGTGTGTGTGTGTGTGTGTGTGTGTGTGTGTGTGTGTGTGTGTGTGTGTATATAAAATTAAAATGATTAAAAAAAACAGACTGAAATTACTGTCACATTGCTGTTTAGCTATATTTATAAAATAAAATAAATGCCTTCAGAGTAGTTGAGTGCCAACAAGACCCCGTGGTTATGACTTGATTGACAATTTATCCAATTTTTTTTTTGCAATGTTAGCATACTGCCCAGGATAACCATTTACTAGCTGATGAGTGGGGCGTACCCAATTGGCAATAGATTTAGCACAGCAGAATTTAGGCATAATAGTGAAGCCATCACTGGCATGCAGTAGGACTGAAGTGCAGTCGAGATCTATTTGTGATGAGGGATGAGATACAAAAGGAATAGCAGAGTTTTGCATCATTGAGCGGAGATTCCTTTGTAGAGGTTTGTGAGATTAATATTTTAGATGTCATTAATAATCATACAGACATAATTGGCCATATACTAATTACTACTAAACTCTAAAGTTTTACACTGCTCTGCCAATTTCAATTTAAAACAAACATCATAAAGATCAATCAATATATATATATGATATATATATATATATATATATATATATATATATATATATATATATATATATATATATATATATATATAGCCCCCGTTATTGGGACTACTATGGTAGTGTACATGTTAAGGGCTCTAGAGGGTTAACTGTGTGGGCTCACACAGATTTACTTCCATCCCCATAATGTGATGGAAGATGACTTGCAGAAATGATAGCCCCTCGCAGTAGGTTTTGTGATCAGTGATGTCACTATATAGAGATGGGAGGATATATATATATAGCGCCCCCCAGTGTTCTAGAATCAGGTTCCTCAGGAGTAGCAGATGGAGAGGTCCTCTGTAAATATGTTAAAGTATATAGTTATGTGTAGTAAGGATATCCTGTCACCTTTATTGTTTTCAGTTAAAGAACATGCCCATTATAGACAGAGTCCATAGTGATAACAGAGAGTGTTCTCTGACCAGAAGAGGAGCATTCAAGTGCTCAGCAGGGAGTTCTCAGGGTAGAAACTCCAGAGCAGAGTTGGATCGGACCCACCTCAGAGTCCCTAGTGAAGCACCGATCCAATAGGTATGGATGAGGTTGGTGGTACACAGAGTACTGATCCCTGGAGATAGTGTACTCCCACCAACAGGTCCTAAGTTAACTTCCAATCTGATAAGTATAGAGAGAGAATGCAATCCACAGTAAAGGGATAATGATCTCCGAGAATAGAGTGTGTGTCCCAACAAGGTTCAACCAGATACATGGGCATTGAGGAAGCTGTACAAGAGATTGCCAATCTAACATTACTAAAGGACACAAGTATAATACTTCCCCAGTGTATGAGTGAGAGATACCAAGGGGATGAATCCTAAAGAAGCCAAAGTACCTCCCCTATTGTAGGAGCGAGTGCTACCAGAGGAAGAAAGACAGAGTAACTACAGGCATACCCCGCATTAACGTACGCAATGGGTCCAGAGCATGTATGTAAAGCGAAAATTTACTTAAAGTGAAGCGCTACTTTTTTCCACTTATTGATGCATGTACTGTACTGCAATCGTCCAATACGTGCATAACTGATGTAAATAACGCATTTGTAACAGGCTCTATAGTCTCCCCGCTTGCGCTTCGGTACAGGTAGGGAGCCGGTATTGCTGTTCAGGACGTGCTGCCAGACGCATGCGCGAGCTGTCGTTTGCCTACTGGGCGATATGTCCTTACTCGCGAGTGTACTTAAAGTGAGTGTCCTTAAACCGAGGTATGCCTGTATATTGTTTGTCACCAGTTAATGCCTATGAGAAGCCTGCCCTTGTACATGGAGCATTATGAACAGATGTGAATAAAGCTCTTTGTTTGTACTATAAAAGTTCCTGGTGTCCATCCTTATTCTATCTGCATATTTACTCCCAACCTGCAGAGATCCAGCACCCTGAAAAGGTATGAGACACTGAGCACAGCCATGTAAATAGTTTATCTGATGTAATACATACACACACACACACACACACACACACACACATTATGTAACCCTCCTTGCCCGGCTCTTAAGGAGTTTACATCAATAGTCTATGTACATGGCAGTGCTCATTCATGGTCACCTTCATCAGGGTCCTGAATTCATGCAGTCTGGGCATTGGTAAGCAATGATGGGTGCCAAGAACTTAAATGGTACAAACAGTCTCCTTTATTTGACAGCATCCACACTATATACCATGGGTATACCTGTGACGGTAGGGGTAAATGTGACTGCTTTTAATAAAGATTACCCCTACCTATCAATAATACATTGGTATTATGTTATATATGTGTGTGTGCGTGTGCGTGTGTGTGTGCGTATGCATCTGTAGTTTTTGTTTTCAGGAGGAATGTTGCAAAAGTTGTCTGTGACCTTTCCCGGTAACAGTTTTCATTTAACTAAAGTTATGTTGCATTTCAACCCACCAATCATGGCCAGAGTCAAATTGACAGTACCTGGCCTTGAATGTTTCAATGTTGTGGCATTGGCATAAGGTACAACAAGGTGAGAGTGAGACCCCTAGTGAGCTCCAGCTTTGGTTATGAGTTCCAGTTGCAGATTCAGAGCTCCAGTGTCGGTCTCAGGCATGAAAAACAGTCCCTGTAGGCACTGTGAAGGAAGAAGGACAGGGGAAATCTCTGCAAGGAGGTCCCTGCAACTACTTCTGCAGGGTAACCCCAGTTGGGTATGTGTGTTGTGTATATGTATAATTGTGGATAATCTTTTTCCAATAAATTAATTTTATAAACTCTTGTGTTTTTGTCTGGCGAAATTAGTCACTGGTATGATAGTCCTGGTCTCCTGTTACAACACCCTCACTAAATGCCCATAACTACTACTTGTTACTGGGTTCGCCTTCTGTTTTGAGCTCATTCCATATAGGGTCTGTGCCCCTGTGAATTCCTCGGGTCCCGCTTGTGCTACCCTCCATAATATATTCCAGGGATCACCATCTCACTTTACTGTTCTGCATACCCCGTCTATAGCATTCTGGTGCTGAGGCAACCGGGATATCCATTAGCCACCAAGTACATCTCATTCCCTCGGGGTCCATGTCCAGGTACTCTGGGCTCTCTGGTACTGATCTCTCTTGGAGTCCCAGGGCTACATCTGGGACAGTCCCTATAGGACACAGGTTTCCTCCTTTGGGAACCTGCACTGTTCATGTGTTGTTTTGGCACATGGACCCTATCTACAATGGGCACTACCCCAAATCAAAAATAAGGCTCATGTACCAACTTCAGGGAGTATTACTTGACAGGTGACCTATTTCCACATATATACACTAGAGGGTCCTCCCCTTGTCACCTCCCGGGAACCTAACCTTCGAGAAGCCAACCCCACTCAATATATATCTTGACATCACATCACTTATCACGTTGCAGCAGATCCACGCCTGAGAGCGCCCAGAATGTTGATCATGTCAGAGGTGACCCTCAACGGCTGCAGTTAACAGTGGTACCGAAGCACCTTTGTGAAGTACAGGCCTGTACGTACATGTTACTGCATTAAGAGCTCCAACAGTGTGCCGGCACAATTTATATAGGTCCATATACCCAGGACTGGGTGGCCATCCTCTAACTGATACTGACATACACACACACACCTGCGCAGTGTTATTGTTAAGTATTATAATATATGTATGCTGTATGATGTGTATAGTGATCCCTTGATCACAAGGTTCTTAAGACTGGGTAAGAATTATATAAAAGCAGTTGCACCGCACACGCTGTGTACTTATTTCCCGCCATCTGACCGAAGGCCATGTTTGGCATAGTGAGTAGCAATAAAGGACAGAGGCCCCCACCTCAGCAACAGGTGTCAGTCTGTGGCCTAGAACTAAAGAGGGGGTATACACACACACGCACATATATAATATATGTAGCCTCCACTCTGTTGCGGGGACCCCCGCGGCATGTCAGGAAGCTGCGGGGGCAATCGCGTTGCGCATGTGCAGTATAGCCCCAGGTCTTACGGTGGCCATATTGGGGTTGGCTCAAGTGTTCGCGCATGCGCAGAAGCATGCGCAGGAGATCGCGCAACGTGGCGGCCATTACACAGTCACCCATGCGCAGAGAAGAGTAGTGGCGGCCATTACAGGGTTGCGCATGCGCAGTACATGTAGCGTACGCGGCCTCAATAGTAAAGGGCTCTACCAGGGACTACATTACCCAGAAGCCTCTGGGGACTGCCCTTTCACCTCTATCACCTGCTGCATTACAGCCAATAGGGCTTACAGATTCTCCTGCTGCAAATAAGAGACATTGTTGTACGCTGGCGTCAGGAAGTCAGTCGGAGCTGGGACAAGGTAGGGGGAGGTTGTGTGTACAGGGAGCAAGTGGCTCCTGCACTAGGCCAGGTTACCCTCTAGGCCCCAACTCATCCTAGCTTGTGGCAGCTTTAGGGAAGGCCCCTTCAGTTAGGGACTTTGACCCTTTAGCAGTGGGTTAGTTCAGGGACACAGCTGCAGTGCTGCGCGGCCATGACAAGTGAGGTCTGCGACCAGACGTATCTCACTACAGATTGGAGACCATCTGTATGGTGAGATCATCCAGAGGGAGACCACCCTATTTGGAGGAGGACACCATCGCTGGTGCTTCGGCGCTGCACGCAGACGGATCCACTTCCTGTTGTTCTGCTGTACCCGGGTGCAGGAGCCCCGGGCAGGTGTCCGTCACCAAGTGCACCAACTTTACACTTCATCTAGTATGGCGCTGATCACACCTAAGGGGTGGGGTTGTGGGACTCTTGGATACTTGGGTACCTGGTATGGGGTTATGGCCCTAGGAGGTCAGTGTTACAGGGTGACACTAATGTACTGTTGATATGTTATGGTTCTGTTCTGCATATACAGTAAACTGTTTATATATACTTTGGTGTATGTGGTTACTGTGTATGAGGTCCTGTGTCAGGGGTTATTCTATACTCTAGGATCCTGCACAGGCAGAGGCGCTGTTTATGTAAGTACGTTCCAGTATACACCCCAGGCTCTCACTGGCGGAGGCTCAGCCCTCCTGTGAGCCTGACAGGTATTGCACCACACCTGGTAATACATGTAGATTTCCCCACAGGGTCCCTATCTGCGATTTTGGGGGGGGGGGAGGGAGTGTGTTACATATACATTATACAAGGGGGGAAAAAGGTCACTGCTGGTTCCTGAGTTGCACCCCCACTGTCCCAGTTTCGTGTCTCACTCCCACCTCTGTCTATTGCTGGTGCCTTGCTGTCAGTCGTTGTGACCTGCAACAGTGCAACTTTTTCTGCTTTAAGCTGTTCCCGGTCGCAAAGGTAACTGTGACAGCGAGGTCAGTGAGCACTGTGCTGTGAGCCAACGGGAGTGAGGCATGAGCAGGGAACAGATGCAGGAGCGAGACACGAGAAGGGGACAGTGTGGGAGTGAAACACGAAAGGAGGACAGTGATGGAGCAAGGCATGAGAGGGGGAGGGAGTTTTCTGTGACTGCCCACCCTCCTTCTCATAACTTGTGGCTGGTGGGAGGGTAGGAGTTGCGTGTTAGTGTTTCTCTGTCTGTGTGTGTGTGCACGTGCACATCTGTCAGTGTGCACCTGTGAGTGTGTCAGTGTGTGTGTGTGACACTGACACACATAGTCGACAGGGGCCAAACTTTGGCTCCTAAAAATCTGGGCTAGCTCCTGAGTTTTTTTTTGGTTCTCCCGTGATATATATATATATATATATATATATATATATATCTTAATATATAAAATCGAAAGGTTAGTGCTAGATGCGGTGAATCTGATTGGTCCTCAGCCTCTGGCCAATCAGATTGGTGGCTCTGACGTCACCCAACTGCCACTCTCTTCCCCTTCGGCCACACTCTCTCTCTCTCCTCCCCCCCATCACACTCACCCTCACGTGCGCCGCCCTGCACCAGCTCACGGACGGAGGGGAAGCGCGGCGCGGCCCTCCTGCCCCAGATGTCAATGCTCACTTCCCTCCCCGGCGCTCACTTCCCTCCCTCCCCAGTGCTCACTTCCCTCCCCGGCAGGGGGACAGGCAGTGGGCAGGCAACCTTCCTCCTGCAGCTGCCTCGCGGCGCCGAGTGGCTAAGATGGCGGCGCACAGCGGACAGGCGGGGTGTTATTCAGTCAGGAGAGAGGGGGGTGCTATTCAGTCAGGAGAGAGGGGGGGGAGTCAGTCAGGAGAGAGGGGGGGGAGAGAGGGAGTCAGGAGAGGGGGGGGAGAGAGGGAGTCAGGAGAGGGGGGGGGAGAGGGAGTCAGGAGAGAGAGGGGGGGAGGGAGTCAGGAGAGAGGGGGGGAGGGAGTCAGGAGAGAGGGGGGGGGAGTCAGGAGAGAGGGGGGGAGTCAGGAGAGAAGGGGGGAAGGGAGTTGAGAGGGAGGATGGGGGAGCCAGAACATTACATCACGGGCAACGCCGGGTATATCAGCTAGTATATATATATATGCAAATATGCAAATGTAAATACAACTGTATGCTCATCTGCATGTCTTAGGCAGGTCTGCAACCCCGCCTTTCACCATTATCACCTAGCACACAGCACTTCAACTGCAGCAAGGGATTCTGGGAAATGACATGCAAATGAGCACACAGTGCCACTTTTTGTTAAAAATGGTTTTTGAAGCAAAAAGTGGCACTGTGTGCTCATTTGCATGTCATTTCCCAGAATCCCTTGCTGCAGTGGAAGTGCTGTGTGCTGGGTGATAATGGTGAAAGGCGGGGTTGCAGACCTGCCTAAGACATGCAGATGAGCATACAGTTGTATTTACATTTATATATATATATATACACAAATTATATAAGATAAACTTTCAAATTAACCTTAGTAAAGCTTTTTGTGATTAATAGTAGTAGTATTTAGATATATAGTATATATTTCTCAACTTTTGACAGGCGTGGTATTTATGATTTTTTATGGTTCTTATATGGCAGCATCTACAGTATAGGAGTTATCCTTATGAGGACCAATCCATCCATGCCTTCTACCACTTACACATCTAATCACTTTACGTCTGCAGAGTAAAACCCTGCTAACATAGAGTTAACACAACTGCAGCGGCATGGGTTAAATACACAAGTGTTTCAGCAGAAGGAGAAGACTTTGGCTCTGTGCCTGCGCAGAACGCTGGGCTCTGATTGGACGCTCACTCTGAGATCATTTCTAAGAAGAGACAGATTTTACCAGAGGAGAAACTGACATCTACAGTAGGTCAGAGAGAGAGAGCGAGGGGGTGATGGAGATGGAGAGAGAGTCGACACCAAAACATTAGCAGGGATAAATACATTACATCCTCCCCAAGGAACATCCCAGACCAGATTATGGAAATTACCAGCTAATGGAGACCAGCAGACAGCTGCTGCTTACCATTAATGGGCCAAGTCCCTTCCAATTAGGGACTTTGATTCATGCCCAACTTGGGGCATTGATCTTTAAACCAGTAAAGGCACATTCACTTTTGCACATCACAGAAAGGGCTAACATATCTACCGTGTAGTACTTGGATGGCACTAATATTAAGCAAACATGCCAGAACCTAAACAGATGAAAAAACATGTAACATTAATTTTCTTGGAGCTACATTAAATATAACTGCCTCCAGCCTTTGACACTGCTGTGTCAGGCAATAGAGGGAAGCAGTAAGGAAGGAAAGGTGCAGTGAAGAGAAGGGAAGCTGGAGACAAGTGCTGAACATACTGCAGTGAAAGCTTAACATGGCTATTTGCTTGCATTGCAATGCATGCACAGAAAGGAGGGGCACCAAGGCATGCTGCTGGGATATGGGTTGGTTCCTCACTCCTTGGGAAAAGAAAAGGGTAATAGTGGTAATTATTTGCAGTGCATTTGAAAATCAAGATGTAAATCTGCATTGGGATGTGATTGTATCGAATACAATGTGTTAACTCGCCATAAAACAGGGGTATGTCATTGTTTTTCACAGTTGTCTACTTTTTGTTAAGTAGCCCAGTTTTGTGCTGCAGAGCAGAGAGGGAGAGGAAGGAGGTGCTCCCAGTGCATGGGATCTTGGTAAAATGTAATTGAGATCTGTATCTTTACTGGAGTCCTCCTTTAGGGTCACCCTAGCTGCCATAAGGTATGGATTCACCATAGAAGTAAAACAGGCCTGGAACAATTGATTACACAGAAGGCTTGAGAGAGGACAAGATAGAAAGAGCAGATGTTCTCAACCCATCTGAGACAAATGACTACAGACAAATGTAGCAGATCTCTGGATGAGTGAAGGGTTGTATTGTATTGTATGGTATGTCTTTATTTATATAGCGCCATTAATGTACATAGCGCTTCACAGTAGTAATACATGTGGTAATCAAATAAATAACAGATAATATAAATAATAGATCATGGGAATAAGTGCTTTAGACATAAAAGTAACATTAAGGAAGAGGAGTCCCTGCCCCGAGGAGCTTACAATCTAATTGGTAGGTAGGGAGAACGTACAGAGACAGTAGGAGGGAATTCTGGTAAGTGCGTCTGCAGGGGGCCAAGCTTTATGTATCGTGTTCAGAATATCCACAGTGCTATTCATATGCTTCTTTAAGCAAGTGTGTCTTAAGTTGGGTCTTAAAGGTGGATAGAGAGGGTGCTAGTCGGGTACTGAGGGGAAGGGCATTCCAGAGGTGTGGGGCAGTCAGTGAAAAGGGTTTAAGGCGGGAGAGGGCTTTAGATACAAAGGGGGTAGAAAGAAGACATCCTTGAGAAGAACGCAAGAGTCTGGATGGTGCATAACGAGAAATTAGGGCTGAGATGTAAGGAGGGGCAGAAGAGTGTAAAGCTTTAAAAGTGAGGAGAAGAATGGAGTGTGAGATGGGGGATTTGATTGGAAGCCAGGAGAGGGATTTCATGAGGGGAGATGCTGAGACAGATCTAGGAAAGAGTAGCGTGACTCTGGCAGCAGCGTTTAGGATAGATTGTAGGGGAGACAGGTGAGAGGCAGGAAGGCCGGACAGCAGGAGGTTACAGTAATCAAGACGGGAGAGAATGAGGGCCTGAGTCAGAGTTTTAGCAGTCGAGCAACAGAGGAAAGGGCGTATCTTAGTTATATTGCGGAGGAAAAAGCGACAGGTTTTAGAAATGTTTTGAATGTGAGGGGCGAATGTGAGAGAGGAGTCGAGTGTGACCCCTAGGCAGCGTGCTTGGGCTACTGGGTCAACTTCAGGATATAGAGGCTGGGATGGTCTGCATCACTTAACCATTTCCTTCTAGCGGAGCAGGAAACTATTTAAGAACAAATGGCTGAAGTGTGATAATATTGCTGACCTTTGTTTTTACTTTACAGAACTACCCTTTGATTGCATTATACAAAACTTGATTCATTTTATTTAAAAAATGATCTGTGTTTCTGTTCTTATATCAGTAATATACATATAATAAATACAATCTTATACAATTGGCCCTAAAGAGTTGCCCTTATGAATATGGCTTTCCTGAAATCAGTCACAGTGCCACATCTTCTTACAATCACACTTTGACCAGTAATTAAGCTCTATAGTTGCTCCTTCCTCTAAACTTGCCTCATGGGACCTTACTAATGACATACAGCCCATCGGCCACCTGCTACATGTAGAGGCTCATATTGATCAGTGGCTGGGGGCAGGGAAGGGTGACCGGAGCAAATTGACCAAGCTGGAGATTAGTACTTATTTAGGGGTGTGTGTTGAAAAGGGTCACCCTATCACTGGTAGAGTGCTCTTAGTAATGGGGTAATGCTAAGTTAAATTATCTGTAAAGAGTACACAGCTGCAACAGAGAACTGCACAGGCAATGGATCCATGTGGGTGGGCAGGAAAGCTCCACCTGTGTTTGAAAACATTATCTTCCCGTTTTAATGTAGCTGGTCCAGAAATGTGCATATACCTGTAGTGCTTTAACTATCCATTGTCTTTTTGCCCCATACTTCATTCACTCTCCTTAGTACAAATATTGCTGTCAGAATATTTTTCTAAATTGGCCGATTTGATTTATTCTCTTTGCAGCCAGATGTAATACTTTCTAAGCATTTGTTAGAAATACAAAAGAATCACATTGTGTATCAACAGACTGATTTTTTACATTTTCATGTTTAAAAATTCAGGAGCAGTGTTGGACCTCTACTTAAAGTAACAACCTTACAAACAACTGGAATTGTGGCCCTAGCCACTTATCAATGCACAGCATTTTAAAGCTCACCTCATGGTGATTATAGATGTAAGATTTTCTCACTGTACAGCTTCACATGTGCCAATCCGTGGTCCAAATCTGTAACATTAGTCTTGAACATACGGACAAAGATAGGACATAACTCCTCCACCCATGCGTTTTACGCCCACTGCAGAGCTTTTTCAAGGAGTGGCACACTCCTTGAAAAAGCGCCACAGTGGGCGTGAAACGCGTGGGAGGAGGAGATATGTCCTATCTTTGTCTGTTTTTATGTAGCTGAATAAATGGATTTTCACTTCTAAATCAGCTGGTGAGTTTCCAACATTTTTTCACTCGGAGCGGCAGTCACATCGATCTTTCTTTTCTGCTGTATCTACTCTGATCGATGGACGCCACAGGGGGTATAGGAAGGTGAGTTCTGACTCATTCAGACTCGCAGCGCGGAAGGAGAGGCGAGGAGGTGTTCCCTAGTGAGTGCGTGACTCCACACCACAACCGGCCAGGAGAGATGGGGTAAGAGGACAATCATAGCATCTATAGGGGTACACATATTAGTGGGGATCACCCGCTCTGTGCAAGCACCCCGCTACATTTGCACTATCATTACCCCCACCTTATGTCTCTCCATCTCCCAGCACTGGATACATTACTTCCACAACCCGGAGCAAACTCTGGCTTTATATATTTTTTTATTGTGAATTATTATTCTTACTACATTCCTAGAGCTGATATTCGGTTTAACTTTCATTGAACATACAGTAGTTGTCAACATTGACACCTTCAGGATTCAAAGATAGCCTTATATAAACCATGTACCGTCTTCGGATTCACTCATAAGTTCTTTCTTTTCTTCCCCCTCTACTGTTTTGCTCTCCATGAAAGTTCATATGTAATAGTAATACAAAAGTTGTCAGTGTTTATTTCCGTCACCAGCTGTACGTGTTCTACAGCGCTTGTCAATGGGTGCAAAATATATATAATAACAATAGAATACATACAATATTACTGTGAGAGGCCCCTTTTCATTCTATATACCAACACTCTTCAGGGACAATGTATACAGGGTCGGTGGCACTGGACTTTAACCACCATGTTACAAGAGAACATGTTCTATTTCTGGAATCCCTTTACCCCTTACTGCAGCAAACACCAGAAACCCCGGAGGTGACAGAAAGATGGGGGAACTGTCGCTATGTTAGGACTCTTCCTATAGTTGAAAGAGAGTTGTCATTTATAATCTTGAAGGTTAGACAGACTTGCCTAATGATGAGAGGGGAGAGGGGGGAGGGGGGAGCGGGGATAAGGGCAATATTACATGCAAAAATGATGCAACCTACACCGTTGTTTTTTTTAAGAAACATTGCATTCTTATTAACAACAGTTGTTTCTCTTTTTCCTGGTTCTGCATTCTTATTGCTGATTTTCTGTCACTGTAAATCAACCCATATTTTCCTTATTTAAAAAAATGATTTGAATTTGATCACTTAAGGTGAATTGCAAAATTGTTGTCTTCGAAGGTCAGACATCGGCTATTAGCAGAAGTTTGTGTTTAAACCCCTGGCAACTTCCTGCAAACCCCCAAGGTTCAGAGGGGCAATAATGACATATGTGGTTTTGCAGACCTCAGCCTCTGCAGCTCTGAAGGCAAGTTTCTTTAGGGAAAAATTATTGCTTAGGCTTTATGGAAATGTAACAACAGGACCTGTTAATCCAATTTTGGTAATCTGGAGTTGTTACAACCGATGACATGCTTCCATAATAGCACTGCACACCAGGCCCCTCCAGTAGTGAAGTGGTTAAGATGATGTGCTGGAAACCCAAAGCACACAGGCAGATCTACGGGATGCTGAATCATTCTCAGAAGTAATGTGCCTTTCCATTGCCAGCAGCCGGGCATAGTGCCAAGGGTGGACCAATATGAGTTATCCTATAAGCACCAGTGAGACACAGTGAATATACAGGTAAAACGTAATTAATGCCAAGTCTACAAATCATTGTATTAACCCTTCTACCTCTTAACCCCTTGGCTTGCAAGCGCTGAGCTATGTGACTGAATTGCAGTTTGGGTCAAATTCAGTTGGATTAAGTGTGGCGTTATAACCAGAAAGAGTTAAAACAAAGGAGGTTCGAAACAAGATAGTTAGATTATAGAACAAAATTGTTAGTTAGCACTTAATACTCTATAGCCCTCTTACCCCCCCCCCCCCCCAAGTGAGATTGGGGTGGGTACCTGTTTGGCAACCAGGAGGGCTGAGCTTCCGCCACGGGGAACCTGGGGTATGTGTATTATGAGTAACCCTGTACTCGGTGCAGCGCCTCCACCTGCGATGGTTCCCAGCAAAGCGGGAATTGTTCCTCGCAGGACACATACGAATAACCACATACACTGGATGGGAAATAGCAAAGGGCTTTAATGACCATAGACGGCAACTTCAATAATACTTTCTCTGCATAACAATCAACAGAATAACGGGTGTCCCTCTCTAGAGGCGACACTGACTACGGCGTCTCGCAGGAGGCTCCCCCCCTACACCGGGTGTTCCCACCCCGTGTCCAATAATCCCCACACAATGTCCCGCACTCTTTCAGAGAGAGGATATGTGTGACTGCGCAGTCACTAGTGAAGCTAATAGGATCGTTGATGCACTTGTTGTTACGGGGTTACCTGCCAAGCACTCCAGTGCTCGGGCCTGCAACTGGCTTCACAAAGGATCAGACGAGTTCCTGCACGACATCCAGGATCCACCGTCCGGAGAGATCCCACCAGGATGGCCTCTGCAGCCACAACGAAGATCTGCGCCCAACCTTCTGAACGGATGCGCAGCGTCTGCTGAGTCCCTAACTGACTCTATGAACTACAGTGATGCTCGCTGTACTATAGGCCATCCCTACAGCACAGCAACCTTGAATGGCTTCAGGGGAAAACTCCTAGGGGCCTACGGGGTAGCCTATCCTATGCAGGTGGGTCCCTGACCCCCTGCACCCACACTACCTCTCCCGTACCACCCGAGTCCCCTCTTACTCACTACTACCTAACCCTTCCAGCCCCTGCAGCAACGCACTGCAACCTTGCACGATACCCTCTTGTCAGCCCTCACAGCACTGACCGCTGTGACCTGACAAGAATACACCCATGAACCTAAGGGCAGAGTCCCTAACCTAGGGGCCGTCCCTTATCAGTTACCCACTAATCTGGTGGGGAGTTGGGGCCTGTCTGGGACCTGAGGGACCTTACCTGGGGCAGGAGCCACTTGCTCACTGCACCCTTCCTCCCCCTTCTTGCTCCCAGCCCCAACTGCCGTTCTCAGCGCGCGATATGTATCTTTTCCTCTCTGTGCAGGGAGATACTCCAGCCCTATTGGCTCCCTGGCGTCACATGGGGTGCGCAGAGGCTCATGGGACTCGTAGTCCCTGCTTAGAGCCTTCCCTGGTAGGCTAGGGTTTCGCGGGCTCATCCCTGCGCATGCGCGAGCTGTTTGGGGTCCTCCCGGCGCTTGGCTCTCACTATACTCTTCCCTACTCTGCTCCGCGCATGCGCGATTGCGCAGCATGCGCGCGCACCCGCAATGGCGGCCCCCGCTAACCGGGTACGCCGCCGAGCCTCCTGCAGCTCGGCTCACTCCCTGCACCGGCCCCCACCTTTGGGAACAGCCGGCGGGTCCGTCGCTGCCTCCGGCGGCACCCGCCACCACGCTGACCCAAAGGAGGGGAGCCGGAGAGCACCAAGGCTACACTCCATAGTTGCAATAATGAGCAGGATTGAGTATGCCACTCAGTGCACATCTTGCCATATGTATGTGCGCTTGGAGCAGCCTTTCCAGGGAGCATAACTCAGTGTGAAGTGTAAGCACGTGGTGTCTTTGGAGTCTCAGATTGCTGATCTGAAGAGACAACTTGCAACATTGAGGGACATTAGCAATCTTGAAATGAGCTTAGTGCTCGCTGAGCAGGTCCTTACTGGGACGGGTGCAGAGGGTGGAGCTGTGAGTGAGGACCAGGAAGAGGTACATAGCTGGGTAACAGAAGGGGAAGCAGGGGGGAGGGGAAGAGACAGGTCAGTTCTTAGCTGATCCATTCTAATAGATTTGCCAGATTGAATGATGGTATTGGGGGAGTCAGGGCAGACTTGGCAAGGCTGAGGGATTCCTCTAGCAGCCAGGGGAATAGTTTCCCCAGCACAGAGGGCACTCATGATACTCAGAGACCTAGGCAGGTTGTGGTGGTAGGGAACTCTATTATTAGGAGGGTAAAGAGTAAAGAGTAGGGTGACCAGATTTTGAAAATGAAAAACCGGGACACAATTTTTTTTTTTTTACATTAACAGTTTATTTATTGTATTACACTTATACTACCATTAGTCCTAGTTACGTGTGTGGTGTGTGGTGTCGGATGGCCTCACTAATCGAACAAAAAAAAAGCCAGATGTGAATGACGTCTGAACCCATTAACCAGTGTCAGGATGCCTCCTCTTCACAATTTCTAAAGCAGCAATCCCGGCTGGGATCTTACCTGATCCGCAGTCCCTCAAGGTACAATACTGGAGGGGAGGTGTTCCTTACCTGTCTTCCGATGTCTCCCGTGTGAAACTTGAGTCAGATCTGGAAGAAAGCAGGGTAGGTTACTTCGGTGTAGGTATACGGCAGTTAAGATGAGACAGAGAAGGAGACAGGGGGAGAGAGGGAGAGAGAGAGAGGGAGAGAGAGGGAGAGAGAGGGAGAGGGAGAGACAGGGGGAGAGAGACAGGGGGAGAGAGACAGGGGGAGAGACAGAGGGAGAGAGAGAGGGAGAGACAGGGGGAGAGAGAGAGGGAAAGACCGGGGGAAAGGCAGAGGGAGAGACAGAGGGAGAGACAGAGGGAGAGAGACAGAGGGAGACAGAGGGAGAGAGACAGAGGGAGAGAGACAGGGGGAGAGAGACAGGGAGAGAGGGAGAGAGACAGGGGAAGAGGGAGAGAGACAGGGGGAGAGGGAGTGAGACAGGGAGGGTGAGAGGGTGGTTGACTGACACGTGGGTGGGCCCCCTGACTCACCGGGCCCGGGACGCCAACCCCGACAGACCCCCGTTGCCAGCCCTGTCCCAAATTCTCTCTCTACTTCCCCCCCCATTTTTTCTCACCCTCCCCCCATTCTCTCTCTCCCTTCCCTCACCACCCCCATTCTCTCCCCCCCATTCTCTCCCTCTCCCCCCCATTCTCTCCCTCTCACCCCCCCCCATTCTCTTTCTGACCTGCACACAGCCACTGATCTACAGACACTCACAGACAGACAAATACACACACTGACCACACACACTCTCGGACAGACACACACTCTCAGACAGACACACACTCTCAGACAGAAACACACTCTCAGACAGACACACACTCTCAGACAGACACACACTCAGACAGACACACACTCACTCAGACAGACTCACACACTCACTCAGACAGACACACACACTCACTGACACAGACACACACACTCACTGACATAGACACACACACCCTCACTGACACAGACACACACACTCACTGACACAGACACACACATTCACTGACACAGACACACACACTCACTGACACAGACACACACACTCTCACTGACACAGACACACACACACTCACTGACACAGACACACACACACTCACTGACACAGACACACACACTCACTGACACAGACACACACACTCACTGACACAGACACACACACTCACTGACACACACACTCACTGACACAGACACACACTCACTGACACAGACACACACACACTAACTGACACAGACACACACACTCACTGACACAAACAGACACACACACAGATACACACACACACTCAGACACAGACACACCCACACTCAGACTCAGACACACACACACACTCAGACACAGATATATACACACACACTGATACACACATACATACACACACACACACACACAAAGTGGAGCAAGAGATGCAGCGCCGGATGTAAGTGACTGGGGGCGGGAGGGGGGGGGGGAAAGGCCGGCGATCCGACCAGCCAGCAGTGCATCACCACTACCCGCCCCCGCGCTCATCTTCCACACCAAGGGGACGGGGAAGGGAGCACCAGGACAGGAGGAAACCCCCTCCCCCCCTGGCGGCCGCACCCCTGCACCTACCTACTATCACCCCGGGCGGGCAGCCACAGGGACCCGGGACAGAAGGGGGGACACTGCGTAGCCACCAGTAGAGGAGCGGGAAGATTCTGTGTCACGCGCTCACTAGCAGCAGGCACAGGAAGTGCCGCGAGCGGCTGTGAGCGAGCTCGGGGGGAGGAAGGGGGGTGGCCAGGTGGGGGGGAAAGCAGGGAAGAGCCAAAGCCCCGCCCCCGGCATCCTCCACCAATCCCCAGCGGCCCGACATATTCAAGTAAGAAACCCAACCCCCTGGCATCTGAAAGTACTCACCAGCCGGGCTGCCGCATCCTCGGGTTCTCCTCACTGCCTCCGCTGCCGGGGGCGGGGCTTAATGCCAGGACGCAGGGGATTGGCCAAGGTAGGAAAATGCTGGGGGCGGGGGGGACTTTGTACAATGCCGGGCCGCATCCTCCAATCAGCAAGACCCAGTTTCTACACAAGCCCAACCCCTGGCATTAAAAAAAAAATTACCAGCCGGGCTGCTGCAGTCTCCTCCTCCGCGCCACCGCAGACTCGCGCACCGGAGCTTACTCGCGCACCGGAGCTTACTCGCGCACCGCAGGCGACAATAAAAAAAAAAACAGGAACACATTGAGGAAAAACCGGGACATTTCCGGGACACACAGGAAACCGGGACAGCTCTCGAAAAACCAGGACTGTCCCGGCAAAAGGGGGGCGGGTGGTCACCCTACGGCAATCTATTGCCATGACCACATGAACCAAACAGTTTGTTGTCTCCCAGGTGTCCTGGTCCATATTGCAGACCAGATTGACAGATTGTTGGGAGGGGCTGGAAAGAACCATGTGGTCCTGGTACATGTTGGCACCAATTACAAAGTTAATTAAGATGGAGGGGTCCTAAAAATGTATTACAGGGATCTAGGCCGCAAGCTTAAGACCTCCAATATGGTATTTTCAGAAATACTACTAGGGCCATGCACTACCCCAGGGAGACACTTGGAGATTAGGGAGAAAGTGGTGTAGAAAGGTGTACCACTAAGAAAGTAGTGTAGGAAGGAGTGATTTGGATTTTTAGAGCACTGGGAGTCCTTCTCTGGGAAGTGCTATCTTTATAGTAGGGATGGATTGCACCTCAACAAAGAGGGGTTCTATGTGGTAGGGGGGAGGATGTTAAAAAGGTTGGAGGAGATTTTAAAATAGGAAGCAGGGAGGAGGAAGAAGCAAGAAGTAATGGACTAGACTGAATAGATATGAGTGGGGAAATAGCTATGGGTCACCGGGGGCGAGTGGGGGGAGGGGGGAGGTGTAGTTAAGTAAACAAGGATACACCCATATTAAATACAGATAATACTAGTACATTTCTAAAGACTAAAGTCAATGGGATGAGAATGGCAGGAGCAGATAAGCTAACAATAGCACAGACTGGCAGCAACCTTAAGTGCATACTTGCTAATGCAAAACACCTGGCAGATTAATAGCTACAAGGAAGCAATATGATATAAAGACATTACTGAAACATAGTGGTATGAAACTCATGACGAGCAAATAGAAGGGGTGGTGGTGTATGTTTATATGTTAAACCAGGTTTAACACCTATTATAAGGGAAGATGCGGATTAAGATATTGATGAGATGTAGACAGTCCCTCAAGCATAGAAATTGGAAGTGGAGATATAAGTACAAAGAACATGTTTGTAGGGAATATGCTATAAATCAACACATATCTGTTAGATTCAGGAAGCCAAAATACCTTTGTAAATGGAAAAGGCATCAAAACTAGGTCATGTGTGAACAATGGGTGATTTTAATTATCCGGACATTGACTGGGGCAAGGAGCATTAGGCTGCGCTTATAGTGCCGGCGATGCGACGTCGCGGCAAAACGACCGTGGCGGTGCGAAATTTGGAAGCCGGTCAAATTAGATTTTTTTCAGAGGCTGTCGCCACATGTGACCAATCAATGGCCTGGCCGCTTGCGACGTCGCTGCAAAGCGAAATACAACTTTCGCTGGTGGCGACGGCTGACGTCATCCGTCGCACGCACTATAAGCGCGGCCTTACAAGTGAAGGAAATAGGGTTTGGGGCATACTGAAAAACAATTACATCACCCAAGTTATTGAGGCACCAACCAGGAGAGGACCATTACTGGACATGGTAATATGACACATTGTAGGCGTAATAGCAAATATTCAAGTCAGGGAACAATTGGAAAACAATTATGGTCTCATTTGAAATAAGCAGAGTGTGAAACTGGGGCACTCTCTACTATATATGGCTTGTTAAACGCCTATGGACTTGAATGACTGTGCTTAAAAGTATTAAAAAATGTATACTGGCCCTTGTTGATTTTGCTGCAGCTTGACCTTGAAGAAGACAAATCCCAGGATCTTCTTATAACGGCAATGGAAGTATGGTGATGGTCAGCGAAAATTCGTGGAACACAAGAAATAATAAAAGATAATAAAATACACAATGTTAGTGCATAAATAGGTGTTGATGCAAGGAGGGGGAAAGGTGATGGGGGAGGGGAAAGGGGTAATACTGTGATGAATGACACTGAAATAAACAGTTTATGAAACAAAAAGCATAAGTTTCAAACGACTCACACGGGCTTGTGTGAGACTTCACCCTCAGAGGAGAATGTAGTGGGTGAATAAAACCCCTAAAAACGGAGGAATAGTAATAAAAACTCACACGGCCATATATGAGCTCATTCCCTCAGTGGGTGTTGTCATCAGTCTCCGATGGAGCAGATGCTTCTTAATATTCTGTCCCAATAGGTGTAGTGTATGAGTGGCTCCTCTCCCAGATGCCCATAAGCCAAAAAATGGGCAAAGTCTGGATTAGTCGCTGATAAAGTTTATTAATAACAATATTCCAAGGTAAAAACAGTAAATTCACTCACACACAGGTAAAACTGCCCAGCGTCAGCCGCGAGGCTATCCGGCAAAACCTCTTCTTCCTCTTGTACTCCCGCTAACGCGTCTGACAGCGGGACCGGGAGGGAGGATCTGAACCGGATGTCCGGCGGCTGCCTGGGTCCCTCTCTCAATGAGCTCTGGCAGGGAACTACGCGTTTCGCAGTGATGCTTCGTCAGGTTCCTGTCGGATGCTCATTGTGTACAGTATATATAGGCACAGTGATAGAATCAACACAATTGCTTAATTACTTGATTAAAACCAGTTTATCAATAAACCTGATTGTCTATCACCTATGCCCTGCTTCCATGGTAACTCCCTCTTAACATTCGTTTTGGAGTCCCAAACAATCGTGTGACCAGTGATGGCTAACTCGTATTTATGAAACCTGAGCACACGTTACCCCAACATGTTAAAATCATTACCCATCTGCACAGAATTTTGGGGTTATTCTGGTTGCAGTTTCCTGTTTCATGACAAAATAGTTTGAGCATTACCCGAACCATATATAGCTCATAACACTCTCAAAGTGCTGCTATTAAACACATTCATAAACAGAGTTACATCCCACATTAAATAATACTTGGGTTGTAGCTATAATTATTCAGCCCAAGGTGATCCAGAGATCATATTTAAAACCAATTGTATTTAAAAACCTCTTAAGAGAGTAAAGGTACAGTGAAAACACTCATAGTTAAAACAATAACATTAAAAAAACACTCAACATTGTTCACAGTTACTAAGATAGGAGATAAAGATAACTTTCCTAAAATATGTTAAAATGTTTAAAATGTAGTCTGATAAAATGCTAATAGACATCAATTTTTAATCCAATGCTCAGATTTCATAAATACGAGTTAGCCATCACTGGTCACACGATTGTTTGGGACTCCAAAACGAATGTTAAGAGGGAGTTACCATGGAAGCAGGGCATAGGTGATAGACAGTCAGGTTTATTGATAAACTGGTTTTAATCAAGTAATTAAGCAATTATGTTGATTCTATCACTGTGCCTATATATACTGTACACAATGAGCATCCGGCATCAACCTGACGAAGCATCACTGCGAAACGCGTAGTTCCCTGCCGGAGCTCATTGAGAGAGGGACCCAGGCAGCCGCCGGACATCCGGTTCAGATCCTCCCTCCCGGTCCCGCTGTCAGACGCGTTAGCGAGAGTACAAGCGGAAGAAGAGGTTTTGCCGGATAGCCTCGCGGCTGACGCTGGTCAGTTTTACCTGTGTGTGAGTGAATTTACTGTTTTTACCTTGGAATATTGTTATTAATAAACTTTATCAGCGACTAATCCAGACTTTGCCCATTTTTTGACTTATGGGCATCTGGGAGAGGAGCCACTCATACACTACACCTATTGGGACAGAATATTAAGAAGCATCTGCTCCATCGGAGACTGATGACAACACCCACTGAGGGAATGAGCTCACATATGGCCGTGTGAGTTTTTATTACTATTCCCCCGCTTTCAGGGGTTTTATTCACCTACTACATTCTCCTCTGAGGGTGAAGTCTCACACAAGCCCGTGTGAGTCGTTTGAAACTTATGCTTTTTGTTTCATAAACTGTTTATTTCAGTGTTATTCATCACAGTATTACCCCTTTCCCCTCCCCCATCACCTTTCCCCCTCCTTGCATCAACACCTATTTATGCACTAACATTGTGTATTTTATTATCTTTTATTATTTCTTGAGTTCCACGAATTTGCGCTGACCATCACCATACTCTCATTTGAAATAAACCTCTTATATTGGATCAACAACGACTTTTAATTTTGGAAATGCAGATTTTAGTAAACGAAGGATCATAAAGAATACATGGAGAGAAAGTTATTGCAGGAAAAAAATACAGAATAGGTCATTGTTACAGTATATGAGTACACTATTCCCTTAAGTAATAAATATAAATTAAACACGTCTACACCAATGTGGCAAAATAAACAGGTGGAAGAAGAAACGGAAATGAAGAGGCAGGCATTTAGAGTCTTCAAGTCAGAAGGGATGGAGGCATTATATCAGAATTATAAGGATTAGCAAAAATTGAAACCGAAAAAATAGAAAGTAAGTAAACCATAAAAAGTTATTCAAGCACATTAATAACAGCAATATTCGAAAACAGGATATAGGACCCTTTCAGTGTGAGATGGGCAGGCAAAGTAGTGGAGTTAAGGAGAAGACGCGATATTAAATGATTTACTTTCAACAAAAAGGCAAGAATCAGCACTCCTAGTAAAGATAATAAGGCCTGGTGCTTGTCCCTTAAAAATAAGATAGATAGAATATACGTTACCATCCGAGGACTGATAAAGTAGAGACAGCACATAGTAGTGTGACAGGGTAAATAAACGTCACCAGCCATATGCCTGGCAGACCTATGTGTAAGGTCTGCAGTGCAGCAGTGAGGAGGTTAACTTTCAGCTGAGTTAATTAGTCTGAGCCCAGCTGCCTCATCAAGGTGTTTTAAACCTCCCAGGCTGTACACACATGCAGGCTAGCTGGTCAGGAGACAGGACTGAAATACTGAAGAGATTACTGCTATAAGGTCTGTTTTTCAAAGATGTGTGATGAACTATCTTGTGTCCTGCATGCTGAAAAGAAGCTGTCTTGTTTTTCTATGCCGAAGAGAAGCTATTTTGTTTTTGTATGTTGACAAGAAGCTGTTTTGTTTTTGTGTGCTGTAATTTTTAAGGCACAATAAATAAGCCTTATCAAGAAAACCCGCGTGTGGTTGCATGTACCCTGCAACAGTAGGAAGATGACAAAAGGTTATATTAGCTTAAACAGCATCACAGATAACCGACGTTTCGACCCCACAGAGAGGTATGTTTCAAGGGGATGTGTATATGACACATATATTACAAGAGAAAGGGGGACAACCGGCACTCCAAGCAAAATAAACAATGTTAGGGTGCATGCTTCATAATATTCAAATAAAGCAACCCTGTCTTCCCAGGCGACAAGACACAAAAGCAGCACACAAAGTTGAAGAAAACAAAGCTATATTAGAAGATGACAAACAGCACACTAAAACCCAACGTTTCGGTCCAGGAAGGACCTTCTTCAGGGTGAAGAGAGGGGTTGGGGAAAACATAGTGATCCTTGATTACCATTTTGGCATTTAGAGCAGAGAGATAGAGATATATTTGGACTCATATTGCCTGTTGCTTTCTACTTGTTTCTTCCAAGAATACGCAGCGTGAAACACATCAGCTTAAACCTATCGTACATGAGTAACTTTTGAAATAAGTGAAGCACACAGTGATATCTCCGAATATTCCTGACAACAGGAGATCAGGTCTTAGAGGAGATCCCCGTCTGTGGGGTCTTCCCGGGGAGGGTGGTGGGATGGGGAAGGGGAGAGAGGAGGCCGGGAAGAAGGGGAAGGAGGGGGGGAGGGGAAAAGGGGGGAGGGAAGATAGAGGGAGGGGACAGGGGGAGGGGGTGGAGGGGGAGGTGAGTAGGAGGGGGGAGGAGTGAAAGGGGGAGGGGGGAGGAATGTAAGGGTGGAGGGGATAAGGAGGGGGTGGAGGGGGAGGAGAGTAAGGGGGGAGGAGAGTAGGGGGGGGAGTAAGGGGGAGGGGGAGGAGAGCGAGGGGAGAGCAAGGGGGGAAGGAGAGCAGGGGGGTGAAGCAGAGCAAGGGGGGAAGGAGAGCAAGGGGGGAAGGAGAGCAAAGGGGGGAGAGCAAGGGGGGAAGCACGTCAACTTAAGCCAATGTTGTATTAATAACATTTAGGAAAGGAGCATAGCCCAATAATACAAACATGTGTACACTGCTGGATCTCTCAGCAAAGAACCTTCGTCCGATTGGCCCTCCCGGGGGCAAGTCATGTCTTGAGAAGGCAAACGGGAAGGGGACTCGGGAGACCATCTACCCGTTAGAGGGGGCCGACCTCCCGATCAGGGGACTTATTTACTGGTTACCTCTGCGTTTCTTAACTCAGTATAACAGGGGGGAGGAAGGAACGTATTGTAAACATATAAACAACAGGCTAACTTGGAACCAGGTGCCGAAAGCGTTCACCTCTGATTAGACCCTATATGTGAATTGAAGGCGCTAACGAGGGAGATTCGACTTATCAGTTATTAACCATAAAGGAACCATGAGTCCAAAAGGAGCAGCAAACTTATTTCCCCACCATAATAGTCAGTCGGGCCGGTATGGGGATCTCCACCCTCCCCTTCCCTCTAAAGGGTCCCACAAACCATCTGTCGACTCAGACGCTCTCGGGTGGGATCACTCCCCCATGTGGACCGCAGAAGGGGGTTCTTCACAGAAAGGCAGAGATCCGGGCTTCAGGTTAGATCCGGACAATCACTCTCCCCCTCCCCCCTCCCAAAGCTCCGGTCAGATGAGCGGCAAGACAGAAGCTTATCCCCCAATTCCAGTTTGATTGGTGTAACCATTTCTTGATGATATATGATCCATGGGGCGGTCATGTCTCGGCTTCCAGTGGGGATCCGTCAGGAGGAGCATTCAGGAACCGGACCGGCTGGGGTTTCTTCGCTGGACAATAGGGGATATCAGCTACAGCAGCTTCCCTGGGGATAAGGACTCGGCAGCGGCCGAACCAGGTTACAGATGGTGAAGGTACGATTACTTATGTTTGAGTTGGTAAAGGGCGGCGATTCTCTCGGAGGACCGGTCGGGGCCGGCCCTGCACTCCTCAGCCTCCAGACTCGTCGGGGCACCTGACCACGAAGACGGGGGGGGAGGGGGGAGAGGTTAGGCCCAGAGCTTGGGCGAACGGGAGCATATCCTCCGGGTGGCGCAGAGTTAAGAATTTCCCTCCTTTATTAGCAATTAGTTTAAAGGGAAATCCCCAGCAATACTTCACTTCGTTTTCACGGAGGAGGGTGGTCAGGGGCCTCAGCTCTCGCCGGCGGTTTATGGTTAGCTTCGATAGGTCATTGAACATCTGTAGTGTTTCATCTTGAAAGACTAGGGAATCCCTTCCCCGACAGGTCGCGATGATTCTTTCTTTTGATGAGTAGCTGTGCAGTCTCACGATGATATCTTGTCTTCGCTTAGGGCCTTCCAATCTCGGCCCTAGAGTGCGGTGAGCTTTGTCAATCTCGAGGTCTTTTTCCTCAATATCCCCACAGATCATGGTGAATAATTCAAGGAGGTATGGCCGGATTTGATCGGGTTAGACCGCTTCTGGGACGTTGCGGACGCGCAAATGCTGACGTCTGTGCCGGTTTTCTTGTTCTTCCAGGCCCTCCTTGAGAAACACGATTTCCTCTCCTAGCCGGGTTATCTCTTCCTCCGCCTCGGTCTGTCGAGTCAGGGACCCACTTAATTTGCTCTCCACCTCCGTCGTCCTTTCAGCAAGGCTCGTGATTTCATGTTTGAAATTGCTTACTGCCTCCTTGAGGTCTGCTTGAAGGGACGTATACAGTTTGGAATTTATGGAGGCAAGAAGCTCCTCTAGGTATGACCGGGTTACGGGTTCCTCTGCTTCTGGGTTTCCTCTTGTTTGTGTCCGGCCACTCGATATTGCTGCGAGGCCTCGTACTCCACCGCCATCTTGGGTTTCACCTGGATCCTCCGGTCTCTTCTGGGATGACGAAAAGTACTTTGATACTCCCTGGTTCCCAGGTTTTTTCAACTTATTGGACATTCTTGACCCTTTGTTCTTCTCAGGGGCCAAAATTTGGAAAGTTTTGAGGGGAAAAGTGCTGGTTATTGATGATATGCGGGCGGATCCACGGAGCTCTTCTCCTACCCGACCATACTCTATGACGTCACCGGAAGCCTCCGAGATCTCATCTTTAATCTCCTTAACTACCTCGTTCAGATTGACCTGGAAAGATGTCTGCAGGGACTGTTGCAGACTCTTAAATAAATTAGCAAGATAAGACCTTGTAATCACTCCTTCTTCTTCTACATTCGAGGTCTTTGACTGTTATCGCATGTGCTGCAGAATCCGCGCAGGCGCCTTTTTCTTTATTTTCGTCCATTTGTTGAGTTCCTCCAAAGAACGTAGTAAACTCCTTTGCCGTGGGTTTTTTAAACTGTATAGACATCACTGATGTATACAGCCGTTCCAAATAACTTTTAGGTCCGTTTTCTTAAATCGGAAACTTGCCCGTTTCTTTTTTATCTCGGAGCGTCCTAGAAGCTCCCTAATTCTTTGCCATCATCGGAAGTCTCCCAATTAGAACATTTCTAATAGCATATATTTATTCAGTGTGGCTGTTAACTGCTGTGTCTTTTTCTCTCTCACTGCAGTGCAGGTGGGTCTTTAGCTGTTATGTGAATATCACCTAGTGGTGAAGGCAAGTATAGCCCCTTGCATCAGCAGCCCCTTAGATGGGATTAGGCTATAGCTTTATTTCTGTTATAGTGTTTTTGTGCTTCAGACCATCACTGTATCTTGTGCACCCCATATCACCCTATATCAGGTGTAGTAGGGCGTGTGAGGGGTCTGTTATACTTTTTAAGTGTCTCTGTTTTCAGGAGTAAGGGAATTCTCTGTGTAGTGGCTGTTTAGTTGCTCCCTTCTGCGTGTCCTCTAATTCTCTTCAGGTCTCCCCTTTCACTCACCCCACGAGGTTTGTAGCGGGCACTATATCCTCTGCAGCGCCATGGTGCACTTCCAGACTCCACTGGCATTCTTCTCTACTTTTTATCAGTAGGAGAGGGGGGGGGGGCTTCCGGTCCTCCCTCGGCTCTACCCCTGCTCTCCCTTCTGCCTCAGCTCCCTTTCAGGCCTCAGTAGGGGCCCTGTGCTTCTGTGCTATTTTATCTATTCTGCCTGGTCCCGGCGGCCATCTTGTGGTAGCGGAGGAAGGTGAAGTGCAGGGAGATGGTCGGCGCTCAAGCCTGGTGGACCCGCAGCCCCCTCGCTCACGCGCTGCTAGTCGCTCTCGCAGGGAAGGGTCCCACTCGACTTCCCATTGTAAAGTGATGTGAAGACTGACGCTCAATATCAGTGTAGACTCAGAATAGATTTGTGGAAATAAATGAAGATAGGAACTTTTCATAAATCCATAACATCATGTATGTGATATAGAATTAAGGGGGGGGCAAAATAAAGGACCTAGCGGTCAGTCAGCCAGACTATCGCAAATATGGTCCAACAGCACACCCCACTTAACAAATACACTTCCCCATATAGGGTCCAAGGTAAGAATAAAAGGGCTATAGCCCGTTACCTGCCCACGGGGGTACATTGAAGTCCAGAAGTCATCTGTAGGGTAGTTCCACTGCGTGCAATCCTGGTAGAGTAGACAGCATAGACAGAAAGAGCAAAGGAGCACTGCTGGCAAGAGGATCCTAAGGAAAAAATCCTATAGGAAAAAATAATGGGCACAACTCCAGACTAAAAACTGAGGGTCTTTATTTCATGGACTCACAGGGACATGAACACAGCCCTGTGAGTCCATGGAATAAAGACCCTCAGTTTTTAGTCTGGAGTTGTGCCCATTATTTTTTCCTATAGGATTTTTTCCTTAGGATCCTCTTGCCAGCAGTGCTCCTTTGCTCTGTCTATGCTGTCCACTCGACTTCCCAGCCTGACGGGCGTATTCTGCAGTCTGGGGGCAGGGGGGGGGGGCAGACTCACCCGACTCCGGCCAGGCTATGTTCCAAGATGGCTGCCGTCTGTTCCCTCCAGGTCGCACGATCCTTTTTTGGGGGCCAGATGGGTCGGATCCCTTACTGTGCGGATAGAGCTCATTCAGCACACGACTTCACAGCTCCACGTACAAGCCCCACCTCCCTATGTTATCATTTTTTAAGTTTAAATTCAAAGGTTTAAGGTCTTCACCAACATGGATAAACAAAGGAAACCTTATACAGTGCACTATAGGAGTGATAAAGTATATCTACAAAGGCAGCTGGAGAAACACAAGTGTATAATCAGAACCATAAAATGTACATGAAAGTAGTTTCTTGGAATGGTAAAGGGATAAACTCTCTAATTGAGAGAAACATAATTCTTAACCTAAGACGCCTGGAGGCAGACATTGCTCTAATTCAGGAAACCCACGTGAATGAAGAAGTAAAAAGCTCAAGAGACACTGGGCAACTCTAATCAATAAAACTCTACACTTTGAAATAATAAAAAATAACCTCTGCAGGTGACACTTTAGGTCGATTGGTACAATGCAATGTAAATGTATAAAGCAGCATTAAATATTTATAACATGTATGGCCCCAACAAACTTAGTCAAAACGTTTCCAGAACATAGTGGAAATAATCCAGAAAGACAAAAGTTTTAACATTATAGTAGGCAGGGATTTTAATTTGGCTCATCAGGCGCTGTTGTACAAGTCAGTGCATAATATCCAACGACGGAGGCTAAATCCAGGACAGGAGAGTATAAAGATGGTGCAGGAACCACTAAGGGTGCTGGAGAATGCAAAACCCCACAGAAAGGGAGTACACCTTTTTCCTCTGACCCACACAATACATTTTCGAGAATTTACTATTTTCTAATAAGTGATCACTTAATCCAACCTGGGAACAGCTTCCATTGAAGATATCAGGATTTCTGATCATGCCCCAATTTGGCTAGGCTTAAACGTAGAACGTAGGATGTTTGGGGAGCGCAGGTAAACATAGGACAGAAAGATCATGAAGACAGAATATGGAGGTTTCCCCTTACATCTGACAATAAGGAGGAGTTTACAGCATACTGTAGCTGATCTCAATTTAAGGACTCCAATGCTGCCCATCAAAGAGAAGGGAAGTTGTACTGGGAAACAGCAACAGCAGGACTAAGGGGGAAAGTCATGGCCTTTTAAAATAAAAAGAGAAAGGAAGTGAATTTATAATTCAGGAAGGCTAGTGATGAGCTTAACAAAGCATACAGACAGTTTAAGCTAAAGCCATCCGCGGCAACAAGAGAGGAATGTTATTAAAAAAAGAAGAATATATTTGTGAGGTATGGCTGCAGAGAAAGGAAGTGAAGAAATTGCAATGTACTGTAGGGACTTTAACATAAACAGACGTGGGAACAAAGCGGGAAAACGAATAGGAAATTTGGTTCGAAAATACATATCATCCAAACATATAATGAAAATACAAAAACCTGATTGGGGAAATCTCAACAGAACCCAAAGAAATCAATCTCGCTTTTCAAGAAAATGTGAAGGTTTTGGAGGAGTTCATGGGGAAAATACAATTGCCTAAATTAACAAGGGAAGATCGACAAAGATGAAATGAGCCAATTTCTATAGAAGAAATAACAGATTTGATGAAATATCTTTAAAATGGCAAAGCCCCAGGGCTTGGTGGATTCAGTAGTGAATTCTATAAAATATTATGCAAAGAAATAGGGCTTTAACTCAGGGAGGCCTTCAAAGAAATATTAACAACAGAAGAATATCTAGAAATGGGTAAAATGGCCTCTACAAGAATTCTGCATAGGGAGGGGGAAACCCTGTTAAAACCAGTTGTACTGTATAGACCCATTTTATTATTGAATCAAGATGCCAAGATTCTCTCTAAAATTCTAGCAGACAGACTGGAGTCTATCCTACCAAAATTGGTTCACCCGGACCAATCAGGATTTGCAAAAGGAAGACATCTGGTGAAGAACTTTATAAAAGTATTAGCTGTCATAAACTGGACCAAGTCTAATATAAACAGGAACAGTGAATACTGTGTATCTCTGTGCTCTTTGCTATAAATGTATTTGGTAGTATCACATTTTTTGTGTACATATATGGATAGTGTACATTCACTGTGCATTTCTTAGTGTCGCGACTTTATAACGTATTAAAAATGATTTTTGTCATACCCAAGTGACATTTACTCTTTATTTTACCTAAGAGTGCTGGGAACCCAGTTGGAGTTTTGTGTAGATGTTTTTGAGGGTATAGGGTCCCTCTCTTGTTCCCGCTGCACCACTTTCGTCATATTGCATCATCATAATGTTTCTCATTAGAGTGCTGCCTACACTTTATACATTTTGTATCATTAATATAAGATTTTAGTTTTGATACAAATATTTTTGTAGAAAAAAAATCAAAATATTGTGAAAGATTTGAACTACTGGCATTAATCCCCGTGATTATGGGGCGTCCGGGCGAATATATTTATTTATTTCTATATGTGACTATCCCATGGAGAAACTGCAAACCAGAAACGAAACACTAAAGATACCTTTAAGTGTCTGTGGTCTGGGCTCTTCATTGCATTGCATATCTCACCATCAATACTGAAAGCTTTTAAAATGTGGACATATTTCACTATGTATAGCTTTCATTTGCCCTGATATTATTCTGGAACTATTTTCATCTTGGACTGGGAACAGCCTACATCATGCAGCACCCATTCACTGTCTAGTTTAAATATCGAGAAATCCCTTGGTTAGCGCTTGTCCTTTTTATTTGGTTTGGTGTGTGGGCTGCCTGGTTTCTGGACCAGTTGGTTGGGCTTGCCCCCTGGTCTAAAATGTACCTGTCAAATCAGAGCTCTGTCAGAAAAAGCCTGTTCTGAGACATAGGAGGAGGATTCCTGAGTCTCACAATTGGGACTGACCCAGGAAGGACAGACCAGAGTTCCCTAGTCCACAACTGGGCTGACCTGTGGAACAACAGATGTCTTGAGCTACATAGGGACTGCAGGCTGACAGCAAGACAAAAGGGGACAGACATTGCCTGGACAGACATTGCCATAGCACACATGGGTGCTGACCCAGGAGAGCAGAGAGGCCTTCCCCTACAACTACAAGAAACAGATAAGACTTTCTTATGGGACTGTTATATATCTGTATATATCTATATTGTGATGCCCACACCACGTTGCAGTCTCTTTTGTCCCAATGTAAGGCCGGAAACACTGTATTTTCTAAGCAGGGGTTTATTTACAGGGATTAAATCAAACAACGGGCCCACCGTCCCTTTAAGAAAACCAAATAATAAAATCAAATCCTATTTCCATTAGGGAAAGCTAACTATACCGTAGCTTTCGCCCTCACTAACTGCTTGGCCAGCTAAGCTGGTTCCCAAGCCAAAACATGCCCTGGCATAGGCAATAAAGTAACAACACAGTCTTTGCATACAATAGAAAGGGTTTTGCTTAGCTAAGGCCTTGGACATAGTAGGATGAGCCGTGCTGAGCCGCGCTGAGCAGATGCACTTACCCCCTGCATCTGTCATCAGTGCGGCTTTAGCAGCTGCTTCCACATGCGTGCGGAGGCTGAGAAAATTTGCCGAGACAGGCAAGTTTTAAATTTGCCGCTCGGGGAAGCAGAGGAGCGGTCACGTGACCGCTCACATCCAATGGGAGCCAGGGACTAGTCCTGCTTCCCGCTCCACCTCCTGACACGCCTCCGCCCCCAGAGCGTGCTCACTGCCTCGCCTGCCAGGACAGAAAAAAGCACCATTTTGAGCAGGCGAGGCAGAGCAGGAGCGCTGATCAGCGCAGCTCGAGGCACCATGCCTGAGGCCTTAGTCCTTATGGAGCAGACGTCACTGCTTCAGCACAGGCCTTGCGTCCTTTCCTTCTTAGGGGAACTTGGTCCCACCTGAGTCCAGAGAAACTCTCCTTGTAGGTTCCTCTGTAACTAGCTTTCACAGCTGGGGAGCACTCCTATCTCCCCCCTTCTCTTGGGAAAACAGTCTCTCACTCTGTGACTCTCAGCATGGCTCTCTCACTCTCTGTGGCAGCATGGCATCACTCTGTTTGCCTTAAACACTTCCTTATTCACTGAAGGAGTCCATCCTTATTAACTAGCCAGCAGGTGAACAGCCATTCCAGAGAGGATTAACTCTGTGTGAGCTGGAAAGCACACTTACTGCACTGTTCCAGCAGCTAGAGATACCTGATGGCATCACAATATCTATATATATTTGGGGCTGATAATTAGCTTAGCTAACCACCCAGTTAGAGAGGGCTGGACTACATGTGTAGATATCCTCCAAAGCGGAGTATGTTTTTCCTTGGCTTATTTTGAATGTTTTGCTATGTTAAAGGGACAGGTGCAATAAAGCCTAATTTTAGTTTCACTTTAAACGATCTGCAATGTGTACCTCTGCACATGTCTCTTACACAGACCCAGTAATTCACTTAGCTGGGCTGCAGATAGAGAAATGCCTGTTCGTGACAGAGGCTGGGAGCAACTCATTACCAGGACAATGGTGAGTGGGGAAGGGCTGGTAAACAGGTCCGGGAACTGGCTCTCAGTGGGGCAGAGCCTTTGTTCTTCCGAGACGCTGAGGCGCCTACCCAGCAGGAGGTATGTGGCTGGCCAGAGTACCATTGCCGGGTCTGAGTACCGTAGGTGCGATTCGCACTGGCCAGTTTGAATTTCCCACTCACCAGCAGCTCCCTCCTCGAGGGGCAGTGCAGAGTGCCTAAGTCACCCCCCCCTCCCCTTCGATTGGTGCAGCCGGACGAGCCCTCCTCCTCCGATTGGCTGCACCGTCACAATCTGTGTACTGATTGGCAGGTGTCCCCTGCTCCATGAAAAGTATAGCAGACCGAGGGCTATGTAAGGAGCGCGGCCGCTCAGATAACCAGGTGAACTTTGGAGTCGATCGGAGACACAGCTGGCGGGGTTTTTGAAAGTGCTATTAAGCGAATAGCACTGAGAAGCCGGGGAAGAAGACATTCAGGCAAGCCTACTGAAGCAGGCCCCTGCACCTAGTTGAGGCTAGTTTCTTGCCCCCCAGCCCCCCCAGTTGGTTAGTGTTTCATTGTGACTGTGTATTTTGTGTGTTTGCTGGCTTGTCAGAATAAACTTTCGTTTATTTAACTCCTGTGTCCTGTCTGGTGATAGTGATACCGGTGGTTTCGGTGTTAAAAGTTCTGGTCCCCCGTGACACCTAGAAAATAGTCATTTATTCATAAGGTGAATCTCCTTCTTTATCTGTTGTCACAGGAGTTGACTCACAGGAAACATATGAGAGAAAACAAAAAACAGAGCACACATAGCACAATATGTAATGTATACCTTTTAGTTTAGGTCACGGTGGTTATAAAGTGCTTAGAATGTATCCGGTCTTTACAGCATTGAAATGAAAATGTTCAAAGGAACGGTCAGTATATTGCAAGGGAGAATCTTCTTCTCACATGTGTCCATCTCGATGTTTGGTGTCTGATGTCACTTCCGGTCCGTCGTGTCTGATCCGGGTCTCGTAGAGTCTCTCACTCACTGCATTGTTGTTTATACTGTGGGATTGGGAAGAGTAAGACTTTTAGACAGAAAAGTGAATGATCTTAGAGACGCTCACATTCCACAGGTACCGCAGGTTTATTCCGCATGACTCCAGGATTATAGCAGCCCTGGCTTCTGGGAGATCAAGACTTTTAAAACCCTCTAACAAACCATCTGAAACCTGGTTAATTAAGTCAGCCTGCTCTCAGGCTGAGATTAACCTGGTCACTGCAGGGCTCACCAGCTATATAATAGTACTGTCTTAGGCATAGTTATTAGGCAGAGCATCATAGCATCTACCTGATACAAACAGTATTATCTTTCTCTTTGGAGTGGGTGAACCCGGTTTGAATGTCAGAGTCTGTTCTTCTTGTGACCTCCCTCTGTCTCACTAATCAACTTTAGATTGTAAGATCTTCATTGCATCTGCAAAATTCTTCGTACAGCTGTGCATACTGCCAGTATTATATAAAAAATAAAAGTTCCATATTAATAAGTTCACATGCCCCAGATCACAGGCAGTCGAGATTATCTCCTACAACGTTTGTTGGGAGGATATTCATCAAATCTACCAACCTTTCTGTGAAGAATGACTTCTTCACATTACCCCTTAGCTGCCACCCTTCAGATTCAGAGAATGACCACCCCATTCTAGCACTTCTCTTTCTTTGGAATATGCTTCCCTCCTGTACTTTGTTGAATCCCTTTAGATACGTGCACATTGCTATCATATATTGCTATCAAAGTATCCGCCCGCTCCTCCTTCTCTTACCGGGCACCCCAAAACTGGAATAGTCTACCGGAGACTCTCACAACCGCCACCAGTCTAAGTTCTTTCAAAACTAAGGCTGTCTCAGATTTTAATCTGGTCTGTAACTGTTTCATACGCCCATAATATATATTATCTTTAACTGTGCATGCAATGTCTTGTATATAATGTATACCCTGTTCACTTATGTAACTGTATTTGTAACCATGTTAGATGTCATAACTCTGTGCCCAGGACATACTTGAAAACGAGAGGTAACTCTCAATGTATTACTTCCTGGTAAAACATTTTATAAATAAATAAATAAATATCCCTTCTCCTTTCAGTCCTCCAAGCGAGTGATTTTCATCCGGTTCCCCAGGCACCTCTCAGGGGTCCGCGGCTGTCAGAGGGGAGAGTTGGGACAACTCTCCCAACTTTCCCAGGCCTGGCGGTTCGACAGCACCCCATGCAGCAGTGACCTGATGGCTCCCTATCTCAGCAGCTGTCTAGTTACTGCTATCCTTCCTCTCCCTTCTCCTGTCGGCACCGGAAGTCGAATTCAACTTCCGGGAGACAGGAGGAGGGAGCTACGAACTGGAGCAGCACCACAGGCCCCAAGGTGTGTGTCCCAAAGTAAGAGAGAGGTGTGTGTGTTTGTGTGTAAGAGGGGAGAGAGTGGGAGGGGAGGGGAGAGAGTGGGAGGGGGGGGTGAAGAGTGGGAGGGGGGGGGGAAGAGTGAGAGGGGGAGAAGAGAGAGCGGGAGAGTGAAAAGAGAGAGGGAGTGTGTAAGTGGAGAAGAGGGAGAGAGTAAGTGGAGAAGCACCGCAGGCCCTAAGATGTGTGTGTGTCTCAAGATAAGAGGTGTATGTGTGTAAGGGGGGGGGAGGGGGGAGTGTGTGAGGGGGAAGAGTGGGAGAGTGTAAGGGGAGAAGAGAGAGGGGAAGTGTAAGAAGGGAAGAGAGAGTGGGACAGATGGACTGAGGTGGGGGGAGAGATGGACACATGGGGGAGAAGATTGGGGTACCCCAGAATCTTACAATCTAATTCTAGGGTTTCTTAACCAAAAATAGTTAAAGACCACTGATCTAAGCTGTACCTATTACGGTCCTGTAGTCTTTCCTAATAAGTCTTATGCTGTAGATGCACTTCTACAGTAGACCTACTTCTTAGTAAACCTTTTTTGCACAATCTCTAATTTATTAAAAAATTTCCAAGAGTACTCTTGGTGAGGTCTCGCCAATGATCTTTAAAGTGGCATCACCACCCCTCCTATGCAGCAAATATCTCTCCTTGTACAACCCAACATCGTGCTGGCTTTCCTCATAACTCCACATGAACGGTGTGATAATGATCCAGCGTGCTGCCTCTCCTCATAACTCAGATCTTTAAATTCTAGGGGGAGCAGAGGACATCACAGCAAAAAAAAAGAAATGTATTATAGTGCAGCGATCTTAATAAAAGGTGAATGTGTATCAAAAAAGTCTTGGTTCCTATAGAGTGCCTACTCAGAGTGTGATAATACAAAATGGGCAAGTCGAAACCAAACTGTGGCCTTCTCTTTCTTTGAAGATCTGGATGTCTCATACAGAAATGACCTCAGAGGAAGAGAATATAGAAAACCATAGCGCTGATCAGTGCATAAATGTATTTTATCTCTAAAAAACGAAGAATAGTACTCACAATGTGTACATTATTTAAAAGAAATGAAAACATAGAGCTTTGCATCAATGCTGCAAACGGGTCACAGTCTCACCGCCTCTGCAATACGTAAGCATCAGACAGCACGTCCTCTCTCTCGTGCCCCATCGGCGTCTCCCATGGTTGCTGGAATGTCACTTCTGTTTTTTCCCTGCCAAGGGATGGACCCCATCTAGGATCTGTGGAAGTCCGCTCAACACGTTTCGTTGGTCTCAGCTTCATCAGGAGCTACTGGAGATGGTCACTACTGGAAGGTTTGAGCAGGAAGTCACATTTGTATTTTGTCATTCCCTTTTTTACACTTTTGACACTGATTTTGTCACAATTGAATCACTACTCGTTTAGATTATTAGATCACAATGATTGTGCACCTATATATACTGAATTTATCACTATATTCTATAGTTAATATCCCACGTGTATTCTGTGAATTTTGCTCATAACTCCATATGAAGTGTGTAATAATCATCCAGCCTTTTCTGCGTGTTCTCTGTTGCAATGTTACAAACAGACAAGAAAATGGGTTTACAAAAACAGGACTTGATCATTACACGCGGTTGACTTGGACATATCTGCAATAAGATAGTTATGGCACAAAAAATCTATGTAAATAAAATAAAAAGCTCCAGTGCTAATTATGGGGGAAATACGGAACTAAAGGGAGCAATCTACCCTAACAGGATTGGAACTGGGGGAATTCCCCAGAGATGGTCCGCACTGTGTTCAGCTCCATCCACCTCCTGGTTCTCTAGACACTTACAGGTGAAGTTACTGGTATTACTTCCTGGTTTTTAAAGACGATTTAAATGGTCATCCAAACAGGAAGCTACAACTGAAGATGCTACAGCTTCCTAATGGCCTGAGATTTGGAGCCATTTTGTTTCCCATGAGGGAGGTATAACCCAGTAACCGCCAGTAAGTATCTCGAGATCATGGAGGGGAGGAGGGGAGGACGGGAGGACGGGAGGACAGGTGGGGGGGGGGGGCCTCAGAGCTGAAAATAGTGGTGTTTGCCCCAGCGGGACCCTGGTTTCCAACCTGTGAAAAAAATGGAGGCTTAAAAAAAAAGTAGGGGCCAGAAACTGCCCCATGAAGGAGTTTGGTAACCTTTTCCCTCTGGTCATTATTATGTTTTGTTTTTTTATTCTGTGACTCATCTATAACTCTTAGGAGACAAAACAATGGGTTTGGGCCCCCTTGGAACTTTGCTCAGTATGTTCCCAGGCTGCCTCCCCCACACCCTCCCCTTACACTTTGTTTTTCCCTTTTCCCTCACGGGAGGTAAACTTCTCCTTTATGTGTAAGCGCTGGGGTGATCTTATTGCCATGGGAACAGAACCGGTGAAAGAGCAGGTTGCCAACTTCCCTCTTCTTTTCAAGAAAGGATATAGGTGCGCTCAAGAACAAATTGTACTACTTCCAAAATGGTTTAAACAATTTAGGCAACGTATTGCACAAAATATGAAAAAACGCAGCCAGTAAGGATGATGGCTCAAGACATCAAGAACAAAGATAAAGAAGAAAATACCAGCGCAAGAATTCACATAATACATTTTTAGTAAGGCATATACAAAAAACATATATATTATTGAATAAATAAAAAGCACGTGGATAGTGCCACATAGAACAAACCGTACTAAATAGAAAGATAAGTGTTACATAAGATCGACACAATGTTACCAGATTTCCCGTGTTTCTCTGTGACCCATCTATAACTCTTAGGAGACAAAACAATGGGTTTGGGCCCCCTTGGAACTTTTCTCTGGATGTTCCCAGGCTGCCTCCCCCACACCCTCCCCTTACACTTTGTTTTTCCCTTTTCCCTCACGGGAGGTAAACTTCTCCTTTCTGTGTGTGTTCTGGGGTGATCCTATTGCCATGGGAACAGAACCGGTCAAAGAGCAGGTTGCCAACTTCCCTCTTCTTTTCAAGCCTGGACTGTGCATTCCTTTGACTGAATGAGTTGTGACAGGGAGCAAAGTGCAGCAGAGATGTTGAGGAGGTGGCATCTAACCCCTGTATAACTCCAAATGTGAATTGCAGCAAACACTACCATGTCCACAGAGAGAATCTGGACAAGACAGCTCTGGGAGGGAAGGATAGTGAAAGGGATCCCTATACTGTAGGTGGAAGCTGATCAAGAGAGGGGAATGTACAAATATATAAGAGTATAGAAGAAAAGACAATAAGAAGGTTAGGTAAAGGGAAAGAAGGATATACCATGAGAGGTAAAAAGTGGACCAAAGAGGAAGGGAGATAGAGAAGTGATGGGGAAGAGAGAGGAGTTAAGAGGAGAGGAAGAATTTAAAAAAAGGGAGAAAAGAAATAACAGGATGGTGATGGTAAACACGGAGAGATGGGGATTGGGAAGGTAAAGCGGTAGAAGGAAAGGAATAGTGGGAGAGTTGAGGGAGAAAACAGGATGCCATTAAATTAATAGTAAGAAAAGATAGAGGTGTGACAGGGGCAGGGGGAGGAGGAAGAAAAGGAGAGAAGTTGGATAGTGGCGGTTGCTGGGTTACTTGGTAAGCTCCGAGCAGTTAGTTGTACATCTCATTAAACTTTCTGCAAATATATGCCCTGTGAGGATTGATTTGCGGTGGATGCAGAGGAAGGCATAACAAAGACCCTCTGCTAATTTAGGAAAGAGTCCTGGTAGGAGAGGGGAGCCAGGATCTCTCTCCTGACCTCAATAAACAGTGATGGGAACTCTCCCTGGATGTACACCGGGCCCCTACAAATCCTTCATCCTCTCTGAACTTGTCTCCCCAGTGAATGAAAGGCTCTGTGCTGAGCAGTCCCTTTTGTGCTCGCTCAGAGGCCTCAGTGAATTAATAACACGCCATGAATAGCCTGTGAAATGGAGGTGTCCGGAGTGATTTGGTAGCTTTGTGATGTGAGAAAGCAGGGAAGGGGGCGGAAAACACTTTATTTCCCATACCGTTACAAACAATTCTTTGTTCGGAAAGTTGCCTAGTTGATGTTGTAAGGTAACTTGTAAAACCGTGTAAATCCCGTGGTGGATTTAGACCTCCTGGGACCCCTCGGCACCAAGGCTTTGGGGGTCTTTCCTCATAGTTTGTAATGTTTTAAAAAAAACTATGGCATCATACTGAAAAAAAGTTTATTTTTTTTTTAAATATTACAACACTGTTTTAATGGAAAACAGGCTGGTTCTATTATTTTATTTACTATTTGTTTTAAAGCTGTTCAAGCTGTTTAAAAAAAAAACAATTAATTCAATTTGTGCATTAATACAATCTACCCACTGACAAGTGATTAGCTAAGTTGCCGATCAATCTGTTCTCATGTGATCGATCGGCGAAGATTCAGCTCGGGGTTCACTAAATGCATATTGTGTCCTCTTCTGCTGCACTGACAGCCAAAGGTGCTGTAAGGAAGATCATGTGACCCGGCAGGCACTAGATTCAATTGGTTCACTGCTAGAGAGAGAGAGCACGGCTCAAAAAGGTGATGCTGTTTCAGAAGGGGAAGGGGATGTGACTTTGTAAATGGTTGCTATAGGAACAAAAATGCTTGTTACATTAGAATACATTAAACATGTCTTTAAAAATGCTATTATTGTAAATTGAATGAAACTATAACAAATATAAAATCAAAGAAAAGGAATTTGAGAAAAGCTGACAATCACTAAATGAAAATAAAATCAAATGAAATACAAAATAATGTACCAATATGAAGGTCTAAGCGGAAGGGACAGGGAGCGAGAGCCGTGTGGGCGGCGTGTCCACGTGATAACATGATGGGCAGGCTGCAGCATGTACACAAATGGTTACAACCTTGAACCGGACAGCAGGGGGCGTCCACGAGCAGAAGCCAAACGTGTAACAGACGAGTCATGCACGGCCCAAAGGAGCTGCACCAGTTGAACCAGATGGCGAAAATTAAATGCAGATATTATTCTATTAATTACTGTATTTGAATTCCAAACAATAAGAATTGTTGTTATTTTTATGTATTTATTCATTTTATTTATTATTTTTGCTTTCAATAATTCTAACTGTATAACAGTCACCTACGGGAGCTTCCTAACCTTGGGGACTCATTTTTTTTTTTTTTTACAAATGTGTTTGATCTTTTTTTTCTATAATAAAACTAACTATATAAACTAACCAGCACACCAACCACCGCTCACTCTAATGGCAAACATCACAAATTTACAACTTGCAAACAACTACTCCAATTTCTACTCATACTGTTACCCTCTTTAGAAGGGGATATGGAACTTAACCCAGGTCCTCCTTTTCAACTCTGCCCCATACCCCTGAGAATACCCCTTTCAAATTCTAAAAAGGCCTATCTATCACCCATACAAATATCTGGAGCCTGCTACCCAAACTGGATGAACTAAGGGCATGGTGCCTTATGCATAAACCCAAAGCCATCGTTCTCACAGAAACATGGCTAAACCCTAAAACACCCAATGCAAATATCGCCATTCAGGGATACTCCATTTCTAGGAGAGATAGGTCAAAGAGAGGAGGAGGCGTGTTATTTTATATTGCAGACACCTTACAATTTACACTGTTAAATTGCCCCCCAAGCCCACCCTCTTTTGAAATCCTAGTTAGCTAAATCCACCTCTCCTTTTCTAAGCCTATCTTGGTTGCTGCCATCTACCGCCCCCCTAAAGTCCCTCTACAGTCCCTGACTGATATCACCCAGTTTCTTGGCTCCATTTCCTCTCTGAATGAGAAGAGTGAGCTGCTAGTTCTTGGGGATTTCAACTACAATTGGCTCGACCCTAAAAGCACAAAATCCTCAAGTCACTTAACCTAACTAATTTCCCAACCCACACGGACAAACCTGAAATCTCACAACCATTCCTTGCTAGACTGGATTCTTTCGTCAAATCCAAGCAGAATCCAGTCCTGTGACATCCTTCCTGACATTTTCAGTGACCATGCAATTGTGTACTGTGTAAAGAAAATTAAACCACCCCAATCACGCTCTAAAGTTCTCCTCACTAGAACATTTAGAAACTTTAACTCACAACAGTTTCTGACTGACCTTACCAACTGCCCTTGGTACAGAATTGACTTAATTCCCGACCCCGATTCTGCGCTCGACTACTTCCAATCCGAGTTCTTAAAACTCTATGATACCCATGCTCCACTACGCAGAATAAGGGTATGGGGGGCCCACCTTCCATGGGTTACAACTGACCTTATAGCACTCTACCATTTCAGGGATGCCTTGTGGAAAAGCTACAAAGTAACGGGCACTACCAAGGATCTGAATCACTACAGATGCCTGCGGAACATGTGCACAAGGCAAACAAGGCACGCAAAAGCACAATATTACTCTGACAATCTTCACCAGAATACATCAAACCCAGCTAACTTCTGGAAGGTTATCAACAATATATTCCAGCCTCCTAACCATCAACAACCAAGTAATATCACTAAGGGGGATATTACTCTGACAAACCCCACTGACATTGCAAATGTATTCAATGATTACTTTGTGGGGTGTGCTACTAACTTATTAGCGAAACACAAACCAAACCACAAACACGAACCTCATTCTGGGAGTACCCCTATAGCCCCAGCCTCTCCCAACACTGCCCACAATTTTCAAATTGTCCCAGTATCCGAAGAGAAGATTACACAAGTGTTTTATTAATTGTCACACTAGTTTTGTCATCGATTACAATGTGGTTGTCACAAAAAATACATTGGCCGGACTATAAGACCTTTACGGTTAAGAATCAGCGAGCATGTGCGCAGTATCAAAAAACAAGATCACATCCAGTTGCACGTAATTTTCTACCTGCCCTCAGGGCGATATTAAAAACTTCTCATTCAGAGGAATTAAACATATTCCATCACACCCTCTGGGGGGTGATAGATTGAATAGGTTGAACCAAAGGGATATGTATTGGATCTACACCTTGAATACCCTAAATCCCCATGGAATCCTGACGGATTAAGGATTATTACTTGGGGTATTCGGAATGAGATCCCTTTACATCTCTCTTTGTATTCTTCCATTGCATATATATGTGTATGTATATCAATATACACATCTGTATGGTTTCAAATTGTCATATTCTGTTATATTTTATTATATGTTCATTATGATTATATATATATATATCTGTTATACATTTCCTATGGTTGTGCAACTTTGGTTCCCTTCCTTCTCCCGTTTTCCCTTCCCCCTCTTCTTCCCACCCCCTTTCTCCCCTCCCATCCTCCCACCCTTCCTTTTATGATGACGCTTGTTTATTTTTATTTATATTATTACTTATATAATTACCTCTTTATATAAGTGGTCAATATATTAACATATATAATATGTAGGGCGTTTTTAAAAAATGTTTTTTTTTTTTTTTTTTTAGTCGCTAGGTCATCTATATTGTTTGTTTGTAATATTTCAAGTTATTTATACTTCAGATTATATTTATATATTCACATATTATTTATTATGTATTGTGGCACATCATATATTTATGTATCTTCTTGATATATCCAGTTATAGTTGTTGGTGCTTGTTAACACATTGTTTAGTTTATTTGTTTTTAATTATTGTGTCCACATTATGTTGCTACTTAGAGATTTGTGGTCACATTATTTGTATTATGTTTGAATATTATTTGTATTATGTTTGAATATTATGTGTGTCACTTTATATTTACGTTGTTTTACACGTGGTTTTGTCAGTACTTCTGCTCTACAGGTGTGTTCGATGTAGCATATTGGCTGCCGAATGGTCCTGTTAGAGAGCAGAGGAGGGTACTTAAGGATCATTAGGAGTATGGCTGATTACTCTTTGACAAAGTACCCCATCGGGTACAAAACGCGTCAGAGCGTGCCATAGACATGTGTCTATCCGTATTTTTACAATAAATTACGTTTTTCATTGATTGCCGTTTGAATTTTCTTAACGGAGAGCTGTGCATCGCCTCCTTTCTACACAAAAATAAATATATATACGAGCCTGGACCCTCCGGTATTCAGTCTACGGATCCTCCGATGTTGGGGTGCGTTTGGGCGTCCGTCCGTGATATCCTCCCTGGTATCTCAGACCCTGCTGTTCCTCTGGTCCTTGCGCTTGCTCCGCCTCACGTCCCCACATGGCGCCGCATTAACGCGATCACTTAGTGACGCTCTGTTGTCACAGCGTGCTGACAGGCTCACCTCAGCTGTTCCTCTACGGAGATCTCGATCCCGCTGGCCTCTGTCAACCAGTCAGTCCAATGCTCCCTTACAGTCTCGCGCATGTGCAATGCCACCCTACGCATTTCGCTAATGGCTATCTGCTTCTTCAGGAGTAATGGCCACATGGGGAGAGATGCTCCCTTATATACAGCCCCCTTAATTGCACTGTGGATGCTTTAAAACTTGGGAAATCTTTAACAGATTACATTTCAATTCGAATGATGATAATCATATCTTGATTCCTCTTTGGCAAAAATGTCTAATACTTATTTATACAATCCTGAACTGTATTATTGATTATTGACTAGTAATTACCCCTAGATGTATTAGAGGGATTACAAGAGAGAATATCATGATCCATTATAGGATACATATACACAGGATACATATACACAGAATAGGGATATTTGTTGAAGTACCATGTGATGGCAGCCATTTTTTTTAAAGAACGTGACATCATCCCTTTAAGATGATTTCACATCCTTTAAAAAAAAAAATGCAAACGGTCACATGGTACTTCAACCAATCGAATTGGGGGTGTACCATGTGATGCCTCACATGGTATATCTCACAATTCGATTGGTTGTAGTACCATGTGATGGCAGCCATTTTTTTTAAGGATGTGACGTCCTTCCCTTTAAGATGATGTCACATCCTTTAAAAAGATATATATATATCTATACACACCATACCGGGGCCTGTAACACGGGAAGCAGGGGGTCCCCGGACCTGAAATGAATGCGGTTCTGCTCCGGAGACCCCCTGATCCCATACACTAGTATTAAAATGTAAATAAAAGCACTACAATTGCCTGTGAGAGCTGTGCAGGGAGATGCAGCTCTCTCTGTGCAGCTCTTACAGACTGCGGCCAAATCTCACGCGGGAGAACTTTGAGAGAGGCTGAGATCTCATCGCTGCTGTCCCGATCGGTATTGGTATTTTCCTATCTCACAGTTTGAGACTTGTAGAAATGGTTTCGGATACTTTCTGAATACCGTGATAACACAAATGACAAACCGTTCAGTGGGAACATGCCACACCGTTCGAGATGGCAGCAAAGTTATCAACCCTACTAGAATAGGCCCCTATCATTAAAAACCAGACCCATTGGGGGTTCTTCAAGACTGGAGTTGGCAACCACTGTTCCTGAAAACAGATGAGCATTGTGACTGATAAGTGGTGCTACAGTATGCCATAAGATCCCTTTGAGCAAGGTTAGGAGCACTCATGGTACTGCAGTCCTGCAACGGGTGCACATAAGATCCAGTAACCAGGAGGGAGACTTATATAGAGAAAACAAAGAAATATTCTGGCATTTCTGTGATCTTAGTGAAGAAAAAAATATGTTTATTGGAACAGGATCACAATTCAGTCCAACCGTGGACCTTTGTCAAGATAAAGACCACCCGGATCTTTTTTGGTTTGCTATAAGATTCCTTTGGCTATTTAGGTGGATGATTCTATATCTTCTGCGTCATTGGCATTTGTAGCCATGCCGCACTGCAGGAGTTTGGAGATAAAATCACTTTGCAAAATGGAAAGCCCCCTAGGGTGCAGTATTTGATGGTAATTGATTTTTCGCACTGCCTAATTGTTAATAGAGCTATATTACACCACTCCTCACAGCTAACCGGGCTGACATCACCGAACAGGAATCACTTCACTACACCTGCCAAGTCCCACCCTTTGGCAGTGGGTCTCACTGATAAGAAGCCTCACACACACAACAACAAGGACAAATTCATATTAAAAATCTCTTTTTCAGTTTAGACATCAATAATTTGGGTCTTTGAACTGTAACAGCTACGGGTTTGCTCCGCAATCAGTATTTAAGACATTATTTGCTGACAAGATCTGAAGTTCATTGCATCATTTACCTCTGCACTGATAATCTAAGTGCTAGAGATGAGCTACTTGGGATTTTTGGAACCCCGACAATCCAAACTTGGTCAGCTCAACTCAGTACTGCAGGGAAATCTCTGGCAGCAGTGGCTGAAGGGGGAAGTGTGGAACGAAGGATTTGCAAAGCTACCTTCCCACATCCTTCTTAACACTTCAGAGCGCAACATGACGTAGATTCTACGTTATTGGATCTGGCACTCAGGAGACCCCATGACATAGTAGCTACATCCCAAAAATCCTGCTTGTTCTACTAGGGCAGATCGCGTCCATAGCAGGGTGCGATCTGAACGGAAGTGGAATAACGCCATCTGTTCCATCATCAGTGACGGAAGCGGTCACGTGATCGGAGTGCCAGACGGGCCACGGCACTCAAAGGGTAAAGAAGGAATCTGCTCCACGGGACTGAAAACTAGCTGTTGGTTTTTTTTCTCTCTCTCCCAAACTATTTGTTTGTATAGTCAGACTATTTTCTATTCCTGAGATACCAGGAATGGCTTAAAATAGTCACTGGCAGTGGCCATCAGAACAACCAAATACTAGGAGTTTTGCTCATTTAGGAATTTCCACACACACAAAAAAAAAGTGCTATGCTTGGGGAACAAGGCTGCATCACACTATGAACACAGTACAGTGCATTTGTGAAATATGAGGGCTGTGAAAAGCATTTAATTAATATGACCCCAAAAAAAGTTTTTTTTAATATATATATAAAAAAATACGACTTTCCTTTGCACTGAAAAAGCACCCACAAAGGAAGGACATATTAACTAAATTTGCTTTTATGAACATAGCTCCTATTTTATTTTATTAAAGAAAAAGTGATATAATTCAAATAAACTGTTGCCTTCAAGTATAACATTAATCATTTTAAAATGAGGAATAGGGAACGTTACGACATCATTTAACAGGTTTAGATCAGGCGTAATACTACTGCGTCTTTAACCTATTCACAATCGGAGAACCCCTTTCCTCAACCCCTGCCTGGCATTGACAGAGTTGCAGAGCCTGTTCTCGGTTCTCGGCTTCTGTCTCCCCCCTTCTTTCTGATTCCTGGCGTGTGTGCAGTGAAAGAACACTGCCTGGAATAGTGTCTCTTCAGCGTGAGGAATTCTCGAGCTGGGTGAGAGAGACCTTCTGCAGAGCTCACTCTTGAGGGGGCAGTCTGGCGCCAGCAGACAGCGCCTGTGCCCTCTGCCAATCCATCAACCGTCCTCGAATCAATAGAGATCATTACAAATAGAATCATCGGGAACATTATCTCCGCAGTTGCATGAAGACATACAGTATAATCCCTTTGAGCTCGGAATGATTTCCACGTGATATGTAATGACACACCTCTCCCACTGTAAACTGCTGATATATCAGGCATAACTGACGCACTATAGAAGTTACATTACCATCAGATAAACTTCACTCAGCTTACTTACATACAGAAGTTTGCCATATTGTATATGATCCAAACTGGGGTTTTAAAGGATGTAGTTCCTGTACATTTAGCTATTCTATTGGTAAAGCACTATATTCTTTTGAATGGGGCTGAAATATTCCCCATCAAGGGGAAAAAATAGGAGTCAGTGACAATCCAGATTTTAAAGGAACATTGTATAATCTTTATTACCTGGTGGTCCTGACACTTCAGGGGAATCTCCAGTATACTCAGGGTTTAAGCCTCTCCTCTGTAGCAGTGGAGAATGCCATTCCCAGTACCCAGTGCGATGTAACTCGGGCTGATTATTATAACTGCACAGTTACAGACACTCGACTCCTGCTTCACTTCAGACCTCACCACGAGTGAGCATGTGGCTCACAGAGCTGGTTTGCAGAGTTGAATCTAACAGTAGAGATTGTGCAGTTCAATCTGCATCAGAGGAAAGATAAACTTGGGCACCTCTGAACATTTTTGGGGTGCTCTGCTCAGTATCTCCCACTTTGGATTATTTTACCCTCACTGTCATCATCTAGTGCAGTGTTTGTCAACCTTTTTTAACCCATGCCCCCTTTTGAAGAAAGATGCAATAGCGGTATACCATGTGGCTGTTTAGTGGCCTAGCGGCACCATTTACACACAACGAACTCTACAGCATAACCCAGAGATAAAGGAGAGAGAATAGGTGCACTACTGCGCGTCATAGAATGCGGCAGTAAGCGGCATAATCAGGGCCGCCGATGGATTTCCTGGGGTCCAGGACTAGAGTTTCGACCGGGGCCCCACCAAGTGTCGGTGGCCTTGTGAGACCCCCTTCACACCCTCGTGAGACACCTGCTGTATTCTTCTCCCTCTCCCCGTGTATACGTCACCCTGGGGAGGTGCGCCCCACCGGCTGAGAATCACCGATCTAGTGCCATTTCTACTTTTATTTACAATGCACCGATTACCAGTTTCTGTTTATATTTAATTGTTGGACTTTTCCTTTTTCAATGAGAATGTCGTTTTCCCTGATCCAATCAGTCAAAAGTCGGTCAAAATAGGCTACCAGCAGGCCCCCAAATAACACCTGTCTCCTTCAGGGGACAGGACTCTCTTAAAAATGTATGTGTGGAGCATATCCGCCCGGCATTGATGTTCTGCAACCTGCAGGAAAACAGCACTGAAGATAACCTTCCCTGACAGGCTTGATTTAAACTTCAGCTGAATGTGCAGGGAGACTTTGCTGTAATGTCTGCCCTTCGGCTTTCAAAAACACTGAGGGTACACAGTGCATACATTATGAATGTGCCCCGTCATCTCTCATTTATCTAATACTGTAGCTGAGTCACAACCTAGCTTCACATGCGCTGTAGCATCTGCATGATTGGTGATTTTCTGCTGCCATATCCGCCCTTGGCATGCTGTTATAATATGCAGTTTGTTGCTTGGGGGAATAGGGCGTCCCTATGCAGTAGCTTCCCTGGGTATTCACTTTTTGGGGGGACTGTGTAAGGGGTAAACCTGTTTGGCAAGCTCAACATTCAAAGATACTGTAGTGATCAACCTGTACAGCTACAGTAAGTACAATTGCTTTTCTTGGAGCCTTCAACACTACACAAGATGCATAGTAACGAGATCCTAATAAAAGATTATGCCATTGACAGCTATATTGATGGATCAAATGTAACTCTATATTGAAAAGAAAATTTATTTTTTGAAGGAAAACCATAATGTTAATTAGATGTTGTTTAGATGTTACACCATCTATTTTGTCGAAAAATATATAGGGATCTACGCAGGGGCGGATTGCAGACATACCAGCATGGGCGATTTCTCTCATACTGGCCCTCCTCCTACGATATTGTGTTATAACGTCACAGCGTTATGACATCGTGGCGTCTTGTGATGTCGCGTTGTCATGGCAATGTGTCACCACTTGATGTCGGGTCGCCATGACTACGTGATGCCACTCTGGAGAAGGTAAGAGACACAGAGACCCCGCGCTCTCCCTGGCAATCAGTTTAATTGTTGTGGGGAAGAACACGGGCCTCTGTAATCAAGCCCCAGTTATACTCTCCCCCCCCCCTCTCTGTCTTCCCCTTACTTCTCCACCTCTCACTCACTCAAACACCCCAACAATCTTACCTTGGGGAGGAGGTCTCCTAAATGCTGCTCTGGTCCTATGCCAGTCTGGGGATTTCCGCAGCCCCTTCCTCTGGTCGGGCGGAAGTTGGACCCAACTACTGATGCCTACAGGAGGATGGAGAGGATTGCAGTGACCTCCGGGCTGCTGCTGCATCAGGAACAGGGGACCAGCTGGATGCTCTGACCGGTCCACAGAACCAGACCACAAGGCCGAGCCTGAACACCCGATAGTCCAATCCACTCCTTGATCTACGTATCAAGGCCATTTTGGAGCAAAACCAGGGCATTTGCACAATACATCTACCATCAAAGCAGTTTGATCCAATTTTGACCCGTCTTTCCTAGCTTGAACCTTGGGGAGCAGGGCCGCAGACAGGGGGGAATAGCACATCAGCTCTGGTGGGTCTGACTGGCCTATACAGGAAGTCGGGCCTAACTTCCTCAAACGTGCCAGGCCCTGAGTGGGCACGGCTCCCTCCAGCCCCATCTGCCTCCCTCCAGCTTCCTCCACCTCACTCCTACAGCAGGCCCATACCTAATGCCTTCTGGCACATACCCCCCATGCCCCATACCTGATCCTCCACCCCTAGGACAATACCAATTATCCCCATACCCCACCAGGCCCATACCTAGCCCACCCACCAGGCCCATGTTTAATACCCCACCCATCATGCCCCCCCCACCCCCCCGGCAAAAATCCAGCCCTATCCCTAAGGTGTAGGGCCCCATTCTGACGGTCACCGCCACCCCTCAAGTCTTGCTGTAGGGTCTACCATGGGCCTCCGCAGGTTTATTCACGAGCCTTCCACCTTCTTGCTGCAGCCCTCCTAGCCCCCAGACCCATACATATCCTGCATCCCCCAGGCCCATACCTACCCCCCATCTCCCAGACCCATACCTACCTGCCACCTCCCCCAGGCCCATACCTATAGTACCTCTCCTCCCACACGCACACAGCCTCGCTTTCTCCTCCCCTCGCCCATACCTTCTGCTCCCCCACAGCAAGGTTCCTACCTCCTTCTCCCCCAGTTCATTCTCCTCCTATCCTCACCCCAGCCCATACCTCCAGCTCCTCCCCCCAGCCATACATCCTCCCCTCAAGGATTTTGGTTGGCAGCCCTGCTGGGGAGTGTCAGTAGGAGGAGTTGGGCAGAAACAGCATGGTGCACACATTCTAATGATATGTATCACGTTCCCCTTGTATTTGTCAACAAAATCCTCCACATCTGTAGTAGCATCACGGGCGTAGCTATAGCCCGGGCAAAGCCCGGGGCCCGTGCTCTTGGGGAGCCTGCTCTCCCCCCCCCTCCCCCCCCCACCCCTGTAGAGACAGGCGGCGTGGGTGGAGATGGTATGCGGCAGCGGCCCCCATGTTAAAGAATATGCCAGTGGGAAAGAAAGCTGGGGTGGGGGAGGGGGGAGAGAAAGCTGGGGGGGGTGGGAGAGAGAGAGAGAGAGAGAGAGAGAGAGAGAGAGAGAGAGAGAGAGAGAGAGAGAGAGAGAGAGAGAGAGAGAGAGAGAGAGAGAGAGAGAGAGAGAGAGAGAGAGATGAAGGAGAGAGAGCTGAAGGAGAGAGAGAGAGTTGAAGGAGAGAGCTTTCAGAAAATATATAGTAGATGTAAGAAAACTGCTCCAAAAAAACAGAGCAGTGCGTCTAAACACACTTTCCTTTGCGTTGACACACAGACCCCATATTTTTTTCTTTCATAATTTTCATACCACCGTTTTTTGGTGGTTGAAAAAGTGTAACATCCCAGCAGTTCATGGACTTACTCACAGAAATGGCACGCTGTGCGGTGTAATCCATCGTGTTCTATTGGGCAGCTAATGCCCCAACATAAAAAGTCGGGGTCTATGTATCAATGCGAAAGTGGTGCAATTCTGGGACATAGAAACTGCACAAGATGCATCAAAGAAAAGAATCCTATTGATTTCAATGGGACTTTTTTCTTTGATACATACTGTACAGTGCAGTTATTTTACTCCACTTTTGCCGTGATGCATATGCCCCGTATGTCTTTAATATTGCTCCTTGGACTTCTCCATAAACTCCCTCTTCACCATAGTCAGTAATCGTGAACCTTTCCATTATTCTCTGTGGCAGCAGTAACCCCCCAGTACTCCTGCTGCCTTGCAGCCATGGCTTGGCTTGGGGAACACATTAACGAGCTTGTGTCTGTAATGACAGTAAGGTCTGCTTCCTCTGAACAGCTGCTCGACCTCATTTGAAAAAACATAACCACAGAATTGTGTCACATTTGTCCTTATATTTAAGTACATATTAAGCAGAAATGGGCCTCCCTGTGCTCCCTGTGGGACACCATTAGTAACTCTGCACCATGATCAATATGTTCCATTAATTACTACCTTCTGTCTACTTTCTTAGTGCACATTGACAATACTTTATATTGATGATTATGTATGTCAGGGTTTTTCTTTTAACTCCGACAATTTAGACAATGGAACAGCTGCAACCATTATTGTAGCTCATCAATAATACCCAGTGGTCCAAATGGCTTAAAAAGCAGTGGTCCTACCCCATGTTTTAGGAAAAGATCTGCATTAATGAAACATGCTCTTTAACCTTTTCAGTGCCATATTGATGTACTTTCGTATGTCATTGCTCCCGTCATGCCAGGGAACCATTATGATGTGCCAGATACATCCAGGGCAAATGCTAATTTTCTGAGTGCAGGCTGACCGCTCCAACGATGGATCCAGCCGGATCCTAACAGAGTTGGAGCTCACTTCACTTCCGATTCTTGTACTCAGGTTCTGATCAGGTCACGTGTCACAGTAGTGCCAAGGGGCCAGCGTCACTCTGGTACTCGCCAATGTTTATTAATAAATATAATTAGTAATCAAAACACAGCCGGTGCAAAGGAATGGTAATAACACACACAAACAAACAAGGAGGTCACAAGGTCTCCCAAAGATCCCTACAGTATTTTGTTGCACTACAAGGCTGCTATGATATATAGGGGTATAATACTCCCTGACATAATGTCTAATGAGCTGTATGGGGTACACAAAGTAACCGCTCCCAACACTGTAGGAGGAAAGTTGCCACTAAAAGCCCAATACAGGCCAAAATAATAAACTTTTATTAAGTCATAAACAACGGCGCATACTCTAATCATCATAAAAACAATTAAAAAAAGAAGGGTGATAGGTAACACCAGAGGGAATATGGTGGACAATCCCAATACAAGTAATCAATATTCCCTGGTGGTGGTAACTAGATCGTGGTGTAAGTGGGAGGTAATTGGAGAGGTATCTATACTGTGCCTGGACGGTCAATTGCACACTATCAAACAGATACTTAATATATAAAATCGAAAGGTTAGTGCTATCTGCGGTGAATCTGATTGGTCCCTCAGCCTCTGGCCAATCAGATTGGTGGCTCTGACGTCACCCAACTGCCACTCTCTTCCCCCTCGGCCACTCACACTCACACTCTCTCTCCCCCCATCACACTCACCTCCCTCCCTGGCGCTCACCTCACCTCCCTCCCCAGCACTCACTCACCTCCCTCCCAGGTGCTCACTCACCCTCCCTCCCCGGCGCTCACTCACCTCCCTCCCCCGGCACTCACTCACCTCCCTCCCCGGCGCTCACTCACCTCCCTCCCCAGCGCTCACTTCCCTCCCTCCCCGGCGCTCACTTTCCTCCCCGGCGCTCACTTCCCTCCCTCCCCGGCGCTCACTTCCCTCCCTCCCCGGCGGGGGAACAGGCAGTGGGCAGGCAGCCTCGCCGAGTGGCTAAGATGGCGGCGCCCGGAAGGACCCCTTCCTCCTGCAGCTGCCTCGCGGCACCGAGTGCCTAAGATGGAGGCGCCCGGAAGGACTCACCTCCCCTCCCCGGCGCTCACTTCCCTCACTCCCCGGCGCTCACTTCCCTCCCCAGCGCTCACTTCCCTCCCTCCCCGGCGCTCACTTCCCTCCCCGTCGCGCGGACAGGCAGTGGGCAGGCAGCCTCCGGAAGGACCCCCGCTCGCCGGCGCTCAACCACTTCCTCCCACCGCCCAGAGCACGCTCTCTACAGCTCACCCCCCCACCCCCACACGCCGCTACCCCCGGTCAACATCCCCGAGAAGCAGGGCGGCAGGGAGTTGCGGCCACGCAATAGCTCTATTGTGCCACCGGGGAGTCGCCGGAGGCCACGAGGGGGGAGAGAACCACTGGCAGGCCGAGGAGCGCGGCATGCTGCCAGGTGAGGAAATGCAGGGGGGAGGAATCCATGCCTTTGACGCCCCCCCCTGCCTTTGACGCCCCCCCTGCCTTTGATGCCCCCCCCCCTGCCTTTGACTCGCCCCCCTGCCTTTGACGCCCCCCCCTGCCTTTGACGCCCCCCCCCACCTTTGACGCCCCCCCTGCCTTTGACGCCCCTGCTTTTGACGCGCCCCACCCTGCCTTTGACGCCCCCCTCGCTGCCTTTGATGCCCCCCGCCTTTGACACCCCCCCCGCCTTTGACGCCCCCCTGCCTTTGACGCCACCCCTGCCTTTGACGCCCTCCCTGCACCCCCGTCTTTCACCTGCCCTCCCCCTGCCTTTCACCTGCCCCCCCTGCCTTTCACCGCCCCCCTGCCTTTCACCGCCCCCTCCCTGCCTTTCACGCCCCCCGTCCCCCCCGGGCAATGCCGGGTATATCAGCTAGTACTTAATATCTTGCAATAGGGTAACACCCAGATACCTTGAATGGCACTGGGATATCAGTTCAATGTTAACCCTAATTAGTATTGGATATAGCCAGTGTATCTCGTAGGTGTAGCCTCCTCTCTATGTATACAACACGGGTTGCTAGATGTGATAAATATCAATGTATAAACATGATAACTCAGCAAAATAATGTAATATAAATATCACACAGGAGCGTTCCTACAACAGCAGTATCTCAGTATGTAACACATGTATCATGAGTACCAGACTCTCACTGTGGTGCAGGTAAATGTGGTAACACCAGCTACTGTGTATATGGTGGCTGGTAAGGTATAACTCACAAAGCAGTCTGAGATCAGAGTGGTAAATGCAAGACTACATCACAGTCTACTCACAATTGTGGCCACACATGCTGCATCCAAGCTAGGATGCCTGACGCCCACCAAAACAAACCCATCCCCCAATACACCAGAACGATCTCACCTGTGACCTCCACGACGTCAACGCGATGGCGTCATTCCCGACGTACGTTTCGCGCTCGGGGCTGGCACTTTCTCAAGGTGGGAGGTATTTTGGCCTGTAATAGGCCTTTAGTGGCAACTGTCCTCCTACAGTGTTGGGAGCGGTTACTTTGTGTACCCCATACAGCTCATTAGACATTATGTCAGGGAGTATTATACCCCTATATATCATAGCAGCCTTGTAGTGCAACAAAATAGGGATCTATGGGAGACCTCGTGATCTCCTTATATTTTAATTAGCAATTTGTTTGGCTGAAATCTTTATGGGCACATTTCAAAAGAAAAATGTTAAAGATGCAATATTTTACAAAATTGCCCATATTAACAACAGCAAATGAAAGATAATCACACAAATGTCCTTGCGACCTCTCTATAGAACAGCACGCTCTCGTCAGCCCCAGACAAGATGGCCCCCACCACCACACGTCGCCTCTGACGAAGCAAAGCCGCAGCCGTGGCACACACACTTTACCCGCGACCTCCAAAAGTGCTCACGCACTGCAGAACATTACTGGATGAAATCCCGCTCTGAAGCAGACTTCGGCCACTATAAATTCATGCTCTCGTCCTATAACACTGCCCTTTCTCTTGCCAGGAAAGCCTACTTTTCTTCACTCATACAAACTCTGTCCTCTATCCCTCAATGTGTATTCGCCACTCTAACAGGATGCCTTCCCTGTTTAAATAGCTTTACAGGAAAACCTGTGTAGAGAGCTGAAGTCCAGCACTGAGCAGGTTAATTCGGAGCAGACTGTGCTAATTAACCTGCATATCTGGCTCCTCCTTTAAAATGCCTGCAGCATTCACTGCAGAGAGATCTCACAGGGGAACTATGACTTTCTGGTCCAGACACATACCGGACCTCTCTGCAGAGCCTGCCCAAGGACTTTCAGACCCCTACCCCAGTGAAGGTAACTTCACTCTGATGTATATATTTTTTCTTGATAAGGGATTTAGCCACCTAACCCATAGACATGGCTATGCTGTTTAGTCAGCGTTTCCTTTAACCAGTTTTTGCTGGTGAAAGCTGTTTATGTTTTTAAGGTTCTGGCTAAATAAAAGCAACACCTCTCTCCCCTTGCATTATGATTATCTCACCCTACAACCGGCTTCATCCTATTCCCTCATATCCCCACGCTCCCTCTCTGGCACACTAATCCCCAGCCTAACTCACCCTTTTAACCTCACTCATCTCTGGCACACTCCCATCTTCTTTTAAACATGCACTCATCACACCCATTCTAAAGAAACCCTCTCTTTACCCAGCCTCTCTCTCTTCTCCCCTTTGCCTCCAAACTACTTGAGCAATATGTGGCTAATCAGAGGGAAGGCCCTATATGGAAGACTTGTGGGCAGGGGGGTCCCAGGCCCCATGTCTCACCTGGACCGTAGTCCTGCACTGGGCCCAGATATATCTAAATTGTTATGGTATAACTGCCCCAAGATCCCGGAATAGTCAAACAAAGTATATACGTGTAGCCCCCTTTCCCTATGACTATAGGAACTACACATGCTGATTATCTGTATTGCTCACAGGAGGCCTAATCCTCCGCCACTGGGAGCCTGGGGTGATCTCTTTCTTCCTTGGTACAGCGCCTCCACCTGGGAGGGATCCCAGCGTAGCGGTATAAACCCTCACAGGAACCAATTACAGTGAAGAATACACACACAGGTATGAAAAGTTCAGTCCGCACTCTGGCTCTTTAAACTTGGAGTGTTGGTCCCTCTCAGTTCTCTTGCTGCTCTTCTGTGTTTATGAGGTGTCTCCCCCACCTCCAAATGTGGTCTCCACCGGAACCCCGATGGTGATACCAATATCAGCAAAACAAGAAAAACACAAAAGCGCACCAAGATGAGAGATAGATATTGTATTAGCAACAAATAATAAAATTAGTAACTTACATATAAAATTTCTTTAATAATCCCCGATTCTGGTGTCTATCACAGGAGTAGGGCATCACATAGGAAGTATGAAGGGTAATCTCAGTTCTGAGAGATCAGACCCGCGATTGGAAATAAGCAGGAACGGTACACTTGAGTGTGTACTGGTGGTGGGTAGTAAAACCGCCAGCCACAACAGTCGCGACTGTTGTGGCTGGCGGTTTTACTACCCACCACCAGTACACACTCAAGTGTACCGTTCCTGCTTATTTCCAATCGTTTCTATGCTATCAAAAACGGACAGGCATCCTAAGGACACCTATTGAAGGCCCCGGTTCCTGCACATGTGTGCTACACTCCGCACCACGCTACCACACGTGGAGGACAGGAGAGTGAACAGAGACAGCCCCAGCGCGCGGGGTCTGATCTCTCAGAACTGAGATTACCCTTCATACTTCCTATGTGATGCCCTACTCCTGTGATAGACACCAGAATCGGGGATTATTAAAGAAATTTTATATGTAAGTTACTAATTTTATTATTTGTTGCTAATACACACACAGGTATATATAACTGGTTTACTAACACACACATATCAATAACAATACAACATCCTCAAACACAATACCCACACAGTATTCACCACCCCAATGGGGTTCCCCTCAAAATTCTGAGGGTGCCCTGGGCACCTAACCACCCTGGTGTCCACAGAACAATGCCCACCCCAAAGTGTGTGGAGTAGCACTACCCCTCAGTGGAATCGTTGGTGCCCTTTACCTCCCTGGGCACTCCTGTACCCAGGTACCGCTGATAGCTCAGAAGGGGGAAAGTCAGTCAGGTCCCACCGCGTGGGGCCTCCAACATAAATCTCCTCACACCTCGTCCAAATCCACCACATGGGGTGAGCTCACCTGAGAGTCTATTGGGCCCTGGGCCTGGTCCCAGGCCGCAGGGCACCGCATGGCCGTCCGGTCACCAGTGTAACAACAACACTAAGTGCTATTGGGAAGTGTCCCTATCTGGGGGCCTTCCCTACAGCACTGCACTCTTTGTAGGGAGCGGGGCCTGACTGGGGCCTGCGGGGGAATCTGGCCTAGTCCCAGGGCTACTGGCACCCGGGACATTACCTCTTCCCTTGGCTGCCTCCGTCAGACTGGCGCGCTGGCTCTGTTCACGCCAAACTATCTCTTCCTACTCTAGGTCAAGCACTATTGGCAGAGCTTCACATGTGACAAGTCCTCCCCCTGAGGACTCTGGGACATGTAGTCCCTCGCTCCGTCTTGCAGAGCCTAGACAAGATGGCCACCGCACTTCTCTGCGCATGCGAGATTGATTGTTTTTGCACATGCGCGAGCCCTAAAATGGCGACCCCCTGCATTACAGGTCCGCTGCGGAGCTCCGGCGATCCGATCGCTCTGCAGCCTCCTCTTCCCGCACAGAAGGTAAGAGGGGACCCGGCTACATAAGTATATATTTTTATGTGTATAACCCCCAGATATTAACTCCTATTTTTAACTCCTCCCTCTACTCTGGTACCTTTCCCTCCTCCTTCAAACATGCAACAGTTATACCATTACTCAAAAACAGCAAGCTTGACCCTACCTGTCTTTCTAACTATCGACCTGTCTCCCCTCCTGCCTTTTGCCTCTAAACTCCTTGAACGTCTTGTATTCTCTCGCTTGCTCCACTTTCTCAACACTCATTCTCTCCTAGAACCTCTGTAATCTGGCTTCCGCACTTCTCACTCTACTGAGACAGCCCTCAGTAAAATAACTAATGACCTCCATACTGCCAAAGACAGAGGTCATTACACTCTGCTCATATTACTCTGCAGCATTTGACACCGTGGACCACCCTCTTCTCCTTCACATTCTCAATACTCTTGGTATTCGGAACAAAGCTCTATCCTGGATTTCCTCTTACCTCTCCCATTGTACTTTCAGTGTCCTCTTCTGCTAACACATCCTCCTCCTCTATCGACCTCTCTGTGGGGGGTACCCCAGGGCTCCGTCCTGGGACCTCTTCTCTATTCTCTGCACACACTTTCTCTAGGTGACCTAATCACATCTCTTGGGTTTAAATATCACCTCTATGCTGACAACACTCAAATTTACTTTTCAAACCCTGACCTTACACCTGCTGTAACAGACCAAAGTTTCTGAATGTCTCTCTGCGATATCATCCTGGATGGCCATCCGCCGACTTAAAACTTAACATTGCAAAACCCGAGCTCCTCATACTTCCTCCCAAAACTGGCCCTACTACCTCCTTCCACATTACTGTTGGTGATACTATCATTCACCTAGTAGTCCAAGCACGCTGCCTAGAGGTCACACTCAACTCCTCTCTCACATTCTCCTCTCACATTCAAAGCGTTTCTAAAACCTGTCGCCTTTTCCTCCGCCATATAACAAAGATACACCTTTTCCTCTGTAGTTCGGCTGCTAAAACTCTGACTTAAGCCCTCGTTCTCTCCCCTCTCGATTACTGCAACCTCCTGCTGTCTGGCCTTCCTGCCTCTCACCTGTCTCCCCTCCAATCTATCCTAAACGCTGCTGCCAGAATCACTCTACTCTTTCCTAAATCTGTCTCCGCGTCTCCGCTGCTGAAATCACTCTCCTGGCTTCCTATCAAATCCCGCATCTCACACTCAATTCTCCTCCTCACACTCAATTCTCCTCCTCACTTTTCTGCGCCTCCTTACATCTCAGCCCTAATTTCTCGCTATGCTCAATCCCTACTCTTGCATTCTTCTCAAGGATGTCTTCTCTCTACCCCCTTTGTATCTAAAGCCCTCTCCCGCCTTAAACCTTTCTCACTGACTGCCCCACACCTCTGGAATGCCCTTCCCCTCAATCCCTGACTAGCACCCTCGCTATCCACCTTTAAGACCCACCTTAAGACACACTTGCTTAAAGAAGCATATGAATAGCACCATGGATAATACTAGACACATGATACATAAAGCTTGGCCCCCTGCAGACGCACTTACCAGAATTCCCTCCTACTGTCTCTGTATGTTCTACCTAAATACAAATTAGATTGTAAGCTCCTCAGAGCAGGGACTCCTCTTCCGAAATGTTACTTTTATGTCTGAAGCACTTATTCCCATGATCTATTATTTGTATTATTTGTTATTTATATGATTGTCACGTGTATTACTGCTGTGAAGCGCTATGTACACTAATGGCGCTATATAAATAAAGACATACATATACTATTGTAGGAAACTATTCTTTATTAAAACCTGCACATACATGGTATGGATACAACCAGGGGAGTAAGAGAAACACTTGTGCAAGATGAGACCTATTTAAATATTTAAGGCCTCCCAAATATAAACAAAAGTCACAAAATATCAGGGCAACATGATACCTGCAGGGAAGAGTTGGGCTGTTGATTTGCCGGAATTATCACCGGGGGAAGCTTTTATGGATAGAGCTCACAGAGCATTGAAACCTCAAATGGCAAATAAAGAAGCCCAGAAACGTGATAGTATGACTTCCTTATTACACTATAATTCAATTACTAATTTACAAGAATCAGCAAAGATATTCAATTTGAGGGTAGTTCTATTCAGATATTTCAAGATCTCTCATCAGTGACAGGAAAGTAGAGAAGAGAACCTCGTTCAATCACAGCCGGTCTCCGAGAAAATCATATTCTGTACAGAAGGGGATTTCCATTCAGACGTACGGTGATTAAAAACGGCAGGCAGATGACTATGAAGAGAGAGAGGATGAGGGAGATAACGTCTTGAAGCAGCTGGGTCTTCCGAACCCACAGAAGGAAAACTTAGGGTGTTCAAAGAAATATTATATATATATTATATAAAGATTCACGGAGGCTGGAGGTTTAGCTCTCCCATCGTTCGAGAAGTATTATGTAACTGCTTGTCTCAGTCAGATGGTTGACAGGCACTTACCAAATAAGGTCAAACCTTGGGTAGACATTGAACAAGATACCTGCTCTCATTGTTTCTTAGATTGGTGTATGTGACTACTGTACATAAAAAGTAAAAACAATGAATTGGACAATGTAATCCTATAGAAAAACTCTGTATATTTGGGATACTTGGGCCATAAAAGGTGGGATTGTCCACGTTCTCATATCCAATAACCTATATTAAAAAATGCTGCTTTCACACCGGGCAATCGGGATTCGGGTTGGTGCTTTTGGAAGAAGAATGGAATCGTTAGATTGAAAGATTTATACCACAATGGGAAACTACAAACATTTGAAATGATAAAAGAGAAACATTGTGTTCCCATTATTGAGTCTTGGAAATATATGCAAATTAAACACTTCTTACAGTTTCCTATTAAAATTCCGGGAACAAGTAGGGATCTTAAAACATATGAAGTCACCTGTAAATCTGTCTCTGTGAGAAAAGGTAGGATGCCTTTCATCTATATTTTACTATCACAATTTCCCAAAGAATTGTAATTCCTAAAAATTACAATATATGATTAACGGGGAAAGATAGTTGGGTCAACTTTTGAGCTGGAGAACTGGGAACATATCTGGCTGTCATGATACCATCCCGCAGTACTCCTCGCAGACCTGTGGGGGCGCACAGAGGCGTTAGGTTTAGGGTGACCATTCGTACCGGTTTTGCCGGGACAGTCCCGTTTTTTTGTGTCCTGTCCCGGTTTTAAGTCGTCCCGGTTTTTGTCTCTGGTCCCGGTATTGCGGGGCAGCGGCGGTGAGAATGCGGTGGCCAGTAAGTATTTTCTATGTGTGTGTGAATGCTGCCGGGGGATCTGAATGAAGCAGAATGCCGGGGGCGGGACTTAGAATACAGGCCCGCATGGGATTGGATGAATGATGATGCCGGGGGCGGGACTTAGAATGCCGGCCGGCCCGCAGGGGATTGGTCGCACCGTCGCAGGCATGTCAGAGGAAGCCGGGGGCGGGGCTTCCGCTTTGTGCAGTGCTCGTGACTGACTGCTTTCCCGCTCCCGGCTCCTCTGTGCGCGGTGAGTGTCCCCCTTCTGTCCCGGGTCCCAGCCAAGGGGGGGAAATAGGTGGTAGCGGGGGTGCGCCTGCCTTTGCCCCCCCGGCGCTCATACCTTTGCCCCCCCAGCGCTCGTACCTTTGCCCCCCAGCGCTCGTACCTTTGCCCCCCGGTGCTCGTACGTTTGCCCCCCCAGCGCTCGTACCTTTGCCCCCCGGCGCTCGTACCTTTGCCCCCCGGCGCTCCCACCTTTGCCCCCCGGCGCTCACTTCCCCCCCGTCCACGGTGTGGGAGATGGGCTCGGGGGCGGGCAGTGGTGGCTGCGCGGTCGCGGACGGTGCAGGGGCTGGCGGGGTGTATCTGTGGGTGTGTATCAATGTGTGTGTGTGTGTGTGTATCAGTGGGTGTGTATCAGTGTGTGTGTGTGTATCAGTTGGTGTGTATCAGTGTGTGTGTGTGTGTCAGTGGGTGTGTGTATCAGTGGGTGTCTGTGTGTGTGTATCAGTGGGTGTCTGTGTGTGTGTGTGTATCAGTGTGGGTGTGTGTATCAGTGTGGGTGTGTATCAGTGGGTGTGGGTGTATCAGTGGGTGTGGGTGTATCAGTGTGTGTGGGTGTATCAGTGTGTGTGGGTGTATCAGTGGGTGTGGGTGTATCAGTGGGTGTGGGTGTATCAGTGGGTGGGTGTGTATCAGTGGGTGGGTGTGTGTCTCTCTCCCCCTCCCTTTCTCTCCCTCCCCCCTCCCTTTTTCTCCCTCCCCCTCCCTTTGTCTCCCTCCCCCCTCCCTTTCTCTCCCTCCTCCCTCCCTCCCCCCTCCCTTTCTCTCCCTCCCTGTCTCTCCCTCTCCCTCCCTGTCTCTCCCTAACTCCGTCTCTCCCCCTGTCTCCCTCCCTCCTGTCTCTCCCTCCCTCCCTGTCTCTCCCCCTGTCTCCCTCCCTCCCTGTCTCTCCCTCTCTCTCTCCCCCTGTCTCTCCCTCCCCTGTCTCTCCCTCTCTCTCTCCCTCTCTCTCTATCTCCTCCTGTCTACCTCTTTCTCCCCCTGTCTCCCTCTCTCTCTCCCCGTCTCCCTCTCTCTCTCCCCCTGTCTCCCTCTCTCTCTCCCTCTCTCCCTCCCTCCCTGTCTCTCCCTCTCCCTCCCTCCCTGTCTCTCCCTCTCCCTGTCTCTCCCTCTCCCTCCCTCCCTGTCTCTCCCTCTCCCTCCCTCCCTGTCTCTCCCTCTCCCTCCCTCCCTATCCCTTCCTGTCTATCCCTCTCCCTCCCTCCCTGTCTCTCCCTCCCTGTCTCTCTCTCTCTCTCTCCCTGTCTCTCCCTCTCCCTCCCTCCCTGTCTCTCCCTCCCTGTCTCTCCCTCTCTCACCCCATCTCCCTCTCTCTCTCCCCCTGTCTCCCTCTCTCTCTCCCCCTGTCTCCCTCTCTCTCTCTCCCCCTGTCTCCCTCTCTCTCTCTCCCCCTGTCTCTCCCTCTCTCTCTCCCCGTCTCCCTCCCTGTCTCTCCCTCTCCCTCCCTCCCTGTCTCTCCCTCCCTCCCTCTCTCTCTCCCCCTGTCTCCCTCTCTCTCCCCCTGTCTCCCTCTCTCTCTCCCCCTGTCTCCCTCTCTCTCTCCCCCTGTCTCCCTCTCTCTCTCTCCCCCTGTCTCTCCCTCTCTCTCCCCCTGTCTCCCTCTCTCTCTCCCTCTCTCTCCCCCTGTCTCCCTCTCTCTCTCTCCCCATGTCTCCCTCTCTCTCCCCCTGTCTCCCTCTCTCTCTCTCCCCATGTCTCCCTCTCTCTCCCCCTGTCTCTCCCTCTCTCTCCCCCTGTCTCCCTCTCTCTCTCCCTCTCTCTCCCCCTGTCTCCCTCTCTCTCTCTCCCCCTGTCTCCCTCCCTCCCTGTCTCTCCCTCTCCCTCCCTGTCTCTTCCTCTCCTTCCCTCCCTCTCCCTCCCTGTCTCTCCCTCTCTCTCCCCGTCTCCCTCTCTCTCTCTCCCCGTCTCCCTCTTTCTCTCCCCCTGTCTCCCTCTCTCTCTCTCCCCCTGTCGCCATCTCTCTCTCCCCCTGTCTCCCTCTCTCTCTCTCTCCCCCTGTCTCCCTCTCCCCCTGTCTCTCTCTCTCTCCCCCTGTCTCCCTCTCTCTCCCCCTGTCTCCCTCTCTCTCCCCCTGTCTCCCTCCCTCCCTGTCTCTCCCTCTCCCTCCCTCCCTCCCTGTTTCTCCTTCTCCCTCCCTCCCTGTCTATCCCTCTCCCTCCCTCCCTGTCTCTCCATCCCTGTCTCTCTCTCTCTCTCTCTCCCCATGTCTCCCTCTCTCTCTCCCCGTCTCCCTCTCTCTCTCTCCCCCTGTCTCCCTCTCTCTCTCTCCCCCTGTCTCCCTCTCTCTCTCTCCCCCTTTCTCTCTCTCCCCCTGTCTCCCTCTCTCTCTCCCCCTGTCTCCCTCTCTCTCTCCCTCTCTGTCTCCCTCTCTCTCCCTCCCTTTCTCCCTCTCTCTCCCTCCATGTCTCCCTCACCCTCTATGTCTTATCTTAACTGCCGTATACCTACACCGAAGTAACCTACCCTGCTTTCTTCCAGATCTGACTCAAGTTTCACGTGGGAGACATCGGAAGACAGGTAGGGAACACCTCCCCTCCAGTATTGTACCTTGAGGGACTGCAGATCACGTAAGATCCCAGGCGGAATTGCTGCTTTAGAAATTGTGAAGAGGGGGCATCCTGACACTGGTTAATGGGTTCAGAATCATTCACATCTGTTTTTTTTTGTTCAATTAGTGAGGTCATCCGACGCACGCGCACACACGCACGTAACAAGGACTAATGGTAGTAAAGTATAAGTGTACTACAATAAATAAACTGTTATGTAAAAAAAAAAAAAATGTGTTTTTCATTTTCAAAATCTGGTCACCCTAGTTAGGTTCAGACTCTGGGCCGGTATGAACTAATACAGTCCATGAGGCCAGCGGCCATCTTAGTTTGAGTATAAAACCCCACCCAGTCTGCAGTTCTTTGCTTGACAAACATTTTGGTTACTGGTCAGCAGTCTTCTTTATTCCCTAGTGCTGCGTCTTTTCCTGTTCTTTTTAATCTGGCCTTTAGTTCTGCAGATCTACAGGTACCTTCTTGTTTGTTGTCTTGTAATCCCTTTACGCAGGGGCACCTGTTTATTATGTGTCCCCTGATATTATTGCTTTTGCATGTAGCACTGCAATGTTTGCAGCTTACCCAGGTTTGTCCTGTTATTTACCCCCTGTTTACTAGTTGTCCCCAGCTACCGTTGCTTTTGCATGTAGCACTGCGATGCTTGCAGCTAACTTCAGCTAACTTCAGCTAACTTCAGTTTGTTTTGTTATTTCCCTTAGTACCATTTGCCTCCTGCCTTCTGTTTGTTCCCTTAGCTACCATAGCCTTTGCGTGTATCTCTGCATACTTTGCAGACCCCATTTTGTTTTCCCGGTCTTATTTACTGGAGTGTTACAATAAACCCTGTCAGTTTTGATGTATTTCGGTCTCCTGTCTTTTGTGGGTTTCCTTGTTACCTCAGAGAGTTCCAAACATCCTGATACTGGCTGAGAGATAAAAGGACTCATTAAATATTCTACAATAAAGGAAAATAGCTATAAAATATTACAAAGATGGTGTCTTACACCTAGAAAAACATAGCGAGGGTCAAGCTAGTCTGTTGAAGGATATGGGATATCACAAACTTGGGTAACCCCGGATAGGGGGGAGATAGGGATACGGATGGGGGCGTGTGGTGACCCTGCCAAGTTGTTATAAGTGTCAGGAAAAAAGACGGGAGGGTAGGGAAAAGGGGGTGGAGAGAGCGCAGTAACGTGCCGGGTGCTTGTACGTGTGTGGAGAGTCCGTTAGGGATACATCTGCTATTATCAGTAAAGGAAAAGATTTGGAGGGGGAGTATGTGGATCTCGTTATTTTAATGGAAAAAACTGTCAGGACTTTTTTTTTTTTTACCTGTTTTTGCATGTATATTGCTCATTAAATCTTTTTATATCTCTTCTAGTCACGTTCTGCATTTTTAACTTTTTTGTCGTGCACCACCACTTTTTTACTTCATTCCTATACTGATAATAGAAGTGTTAAGTGTGTGTCTAATTGCACTAACATTCACCTAACTAAGGCTCCAGTAAGTCCCCGCTGGCGCTGAGCACGCTCATGCTTGGAGAGCGCTTCAAGAATGAGCGCCGGGTGTCCTGCTTGTACGCGTGCGTGGGGGAGGGGAGGGCATTGCGGGTAGTTGAGCACGCGGGTAAGTATAGTTTTTTTTGTTTACCTAAGCGAAAATCGTGGCTGAGCGTGTGTGCATGCGCACGAGTGCCGCGCGCACAGCGTGATCAGGTACTTACATATATCTAAGTCCCCGCCGCAAGCGCCGCCCGCTCAGCGCTAGCGGGGACTTAGCCTAATGCGGAAACCCAATAAAAGTATTACGTAGCTGTAAACAACAACATAATCCCCCTCTGGGGAAACAGGTCTTCCAAACAGACGCATAGTCCTCACTGTCTGGGGCAGCTTAGCAGGCCTTGTCTAGTTGGAGTGTCTCATGCCCCTTCCAGATGATCCAGCCGGTCGTGTGAAGCTCTTGGTGGTAGTGTCTCTTATTTGAAAAATGGGCTGATTTGCAAGGGATCATGCGTCAACTCGGATGCTATTCCTTTGAGACCCGGAGCCAAGACTTCTGTAGTGGTCTGGAGCCTTGTTCTTTTGGAGGGGAATCTCATGGCGATCATTGCATCTGGGCTATCTTCCCCAAAAGAGTCTCACTGTCCGCTAGAGACCTGGTCAAGTCCTGCTGGACCTTGGCTAGGCTAAATGGGAAACCCCATTTGTATTTAATATTCATCACTCTCAGCTTTTCAGTAACTGGTTTCATTTCCCACCAACGTTCCAGTGTTATTGGAGAGAGGTCTGGGAATATCATAAGAGTGAATTCTGCAAACAATAGAGAGTTTTCATTCTAGCAGCTTTCAGCAAATCTTCTTTTATTTTGTAAAAATGGAATTTCAGTATCACAGCACTTATGATCTGTCTTGGGAATCAAGTTTTGAAACAAGCGGTGCCGGTATCTCTCCAGATCCACCCTTTGGGGATGCCCCTGATCCTGACATTGTTCCATTTGGATCTATTATCCAGGTCCTCTTCCTTCTCTTTACGGTCTGCGATGAGATCTTTAGCTTCTTGGAGATCCAGCTGTAGTGAGTTATGTGCTTCCACCAGTGAGTGAGCTTTGGTCTCAATGGCATCTGTACGTTCTCATAATGCTGTGATTCTCTGTTAATCTCCTTCAACTCTGAAAGAGGGTTTTGATATTATGGAACAAGTCGTTGATATCTGCAGGGCTTGTGCTTCCTCATGGGAAGATCAGGGTCTGCTTCCGAGACATGCAGTGAGGCGCCAATTTCTGCTCCATGTACGTGTCCTGCTTCTTGAAGAAGTCGGATACTTCATGTGAGGCTGGTGGTTTTTGGCCTTTGGCAGCATTTGGCAGTGACTTGTCGGTTCTTATTATTATTTCTAACCTTTTGGGACTTAAATAATGTAACAAGAGCTTTCAAACTGTTGTTTTACGTTTGTCCCAAGTGGAACCAGCCTCTCTCGCAACCACTCCTATACATACCCTGCATCCTCCTCACCACCACCACCACCATTTTTTGTATCCATCACCACTTCACCTATTCCTTTTGGATGTTACGTTCTAAACACTGAACATGGTGATGTGCAGAGATACTTCTAATGATTAGTAAACTGCCTGTGTAAATTTCAGTAAAAACAGTAAATTAGTAAATTTCGCTGTGTTACACCACAGCTTCCTCAGGAGCAAGACGGAGCACTTGCTCCTGAGGAAGCTGTGGTGTAACACAGCGAAACGCGTTGAGCCTATTCCTGCAGCCTGCACAGCTGCCCAGAAGGAGAAGGTGCCTAGTCTGCGGTCCCCCTGCTGTCTGCCAACCTCTGTGTTCCGGATCGGAAGCCGTCACCCTTGCGCCGGTAGTGACGTCAGACGCCAGTCATCGCGATCCGACGAGGAGGACTGGGAGTTGCAGCAGCTAGAGGCTACCCACATAGACGCCGGTTTCACCTCTAAAGTAAACGCTACGTGTACATTGTTTATGTACTTATTGTAAGTACAACTTTTACCCTGCTTTTAATACAAACTGATTTTGTCCGATCTGTACTATGGTCTTTTCTGTATCTTTTCCTGTGGCATGTGTACCTGAGTGAGATCTCCTTCACCTCAAACTCGCGAGGATCCTGTCTCTGCAGCCTGCTACACACCACCTTACTTTGCAATACGCTTTTTATACACCTACTTATTGATGTTCCTGCGACTGTGGCTCCCTTCCAACCACCTGTATCCAAATCTGTTAGTCAGGCAGGTTTACTCCACCACATGCCCCAAAAAGGTCATGACCTGAAACGCAAAAACTGACATTTCCATAACATGTACATCATATAAATCCTACCTAACCCCTTATTGCTGGCTGTAAGGCTGACAAAGCCCAAGCTTAGGCAAGGAAAGTTATAATAGGGCAAAATAACTGAATATATTCAGATTGAGAGAATCATATGCACAATATGTGTGGGGTTTTTTGCATCAATTTTAAGATTGTCAGGCTTGATACATAGCACCCTATATTTGATGAGAAGAGATCTGACTCATGATAGCCGAACCCTTATGACTTCAAAGGAAACCATAAATTTCCCCAGTACATTTTTATGCATGACACTCATTGACCGTGTACAGATTTGTGAATGGGAGTTGTGCACCATGTGTGTAATCAAGTTGGGAAAACCCTTCTGAAAGACAAAGCAGATGTGGCAAATTGCAAAATTAGCTTAGCCCATTAAAAGGACAGTCATATATCGGTGATAGTAAATTGCAATTGTAAAGCACTTGCCTGCAACCTGTTCAGACTCTGGCTGGTCTTGCAGAGCCAGGACCTGCCTCAGTATTTGTTTTTATTATCCTTTTTGCAAACTCCAAAAGAAAGAATAAGAAAAAAACAGGAGGCCCAAAACACACGTGGCTAATTTATGAAAATATGTCTTTGAAGTTGTTCATGCTGATGTCATGTACAATAGACGTGGCTAAATTGCTATGTCTAGTGTTCATGACTTCAGCCAGAGGAACGTCAGAGACAATAGTGGTTATTCCTTATATTGTGGCAGTGCTGATTGGGACACTCTCGCACGGAAACTCCCATTCAAGTTAATAGGAGTCTCGGTGCAATATCTCCTTGATCAACACTATCGCAGTTTAATACATAATCCCAAATGTCACATCAAAAAGTCAGCCTAAAACACAGAAACCTAGTGACACAACTTGACCATCTCATAAGAGATTTGGATCCTGGCCATCATTTTGCAACCAGCGACTCTTCTTCGTGTGACAATCTGGTCACTAAGGCCTGTTCACTTGAATGGACCATGAGGTGTCTTCCAGCACCAGAACGTTTTATCGAATAACAGAACATTTACAACATTGATATAATTTACGCTGTTAGCAATGGTTGCACTTTATCAACTTCCATATTAATATCTGTGGTTGTATGCTGATTGTTGTGATGTGATATTGTTTCTTGCATAGGCTAATGTTGCTTGCATGTAATTGAACAATACAGCTTTCTTATTAGGTCTTACTGTATGTGTCTGAGCTCCAGGTTTTCCGTGTCTCTGTTTGCAACACACGTGGCACCCGCTGAAGAGCCTAAATTTAAGTTCCAATGTAAATGTTGATGTCACTGTATAAACAATTATAGACAGCACTCTAAATAATGAATAAAAAATCATGAAGTACAGGGTGCAAACGGAACAAAGTGGGCCCAAACAACCCCACTGAAGATCATATAAATCAAAACAAGGGCTCCAGCACACACTGATTACTAGAGAAAACGAAAGAGTCACGGAATAAGCCAAAAATGTAATAGCGGTAATAATAGAACAATAGGTATCACACAAATATGGAAATGCTACACGACTATAAATGCAGAATATATGGATCTTAAAAAGCACAAGAGTAGGGGGGAGAGACACAGGGAAGGGGAGTGGGGGAAAAAAACACTAAAGGAAAAACTGCAAACAAATAAACATAGAATAAGACAATGGGGGAGGGTAAGAGGGCAACGTTTCAGGGTAACAACCCTTCCCTCAGGCCCGTTCCCTTGGGTCCAACGGAACCACAAGGTACTTCCCTTAACCCTAACCCCCCTACAAGACACAAAGTAGCCAAATAAGAATTAGCTCAGAATCAAGCCCTGGTCAAAAGTCCACAGTATATGCAAGAGTGTATACAAACTCAAACCGTCCTTTACATGGGATTATCAGGCTTCTGTCCTCTCTTTCTCTCTCTCAGATTCAAAGGTGGCTGAGAGGAATCTGAGAGAGAGAAAGGGAGAGAGAGGACAGAAGCCTGATAATCCCACTTAAAGGACGGTTTGAGTTTGTATACACTCTTGCATATACTGTGGACTTTTGACCAGGGCTTGATTCTGAGCTAATTCTTATTTGGCTACTTTGTGTCTTGTAGGGGGGTTAGGGTTAAGGGAAGTACCTTGTGGTTCCGTTGGACCCAAGGGAACGGGCCTGAGGGAAGGGTTGTTACCCTGAAACGTTGCCCCTCTTACCCTCCCCCATTGTCTTATTCTATGTTTATTTGTTTGCAGTTTTTCCTTTAGTGGTTTTTCCCCCCACTCCCCTTCCCTGTGTCTCTCCCCCCTACTCTTGTGCTTTTAAGATCCATATATTCTGCATTTATAGTCGTGTAGCATTTCCATATTTGTGTGATACCTATTGTTCTATTATTATCGCTATAACATTTTTGGCTTATTCCGCGACTCTTTCGTTTTCTCTATTAATCAGTGTGTGCTGGAGCCCTTGTTTTGGTTTAGTTGATGTCACTGTAGTCCGCTTGCATGGGGGTAGATACTCAAAGCTCCGTTAAATATGAGCTTCTAACGTGACGTTATCTAATTAGGTGATGCCTGTTGGCTTCCCTGAGTTTAACGAGTATTCACAAAGCTAAATATCTGCATGAACAATGTACATTAGGTCCCTCATTTGCATATGGCTAACACAACATTAGCCAGCTAACGTTGGGATAACTAACTGGCTGTAACGCTGGATCGCGTTAGTCATATGCCAAGGAAGATGCCAGGTATATATATTCCAATGCAATATATACCTGGCATCTGCTTTCCCAATAGAAATATGTTTATTAACCCCTTGGAAGCCATAGTGGCCATCATCATACTTATGAGAAAACATATAGTATTGAACTAAATAATTTGTATTGTTGGATGTGCATTGGGACTTCGTTGTTTGTTGTAGTATATTTGAGGTCACTCTCCCAGTGGCCCTCAATTGACACAAATAAATGTATTATATTGTGGGTCTGAGTTTTGAGCTTGCTAAGATTCTGTATGTCTAATTCAGTGGTTTTCAACCTTTTTTTTGGTTATGGAACCCTATAATTATACTGTGACATTCTGATTAACTCCAACCCTCTCTAATAGCGCGTCTGGGATCAGATGCATTGTAAGGAACCCCAACCCTCTCTAATAGCACGTCTGAGATCAGATGCATTGTAAGGAACCCCAACCCTCTCTAATAACACGTCTGAGATCAGATGCATTGTAATGAACCCCAACCCTCTCTAATAGCGCGTCTGAGATCAGATGCATTGTAAATTCTTCTGAATTTAGTACAATTTTCAAATTACCTGAAATTCCTGGGAACCCATTAGGGATGCCCGGGTAACCCAAGAGTTCCTAGACACTGGTCTAATTGCTAAGGCAATATAGGAAGCCAAAGTGGCCCACTTCAGAACCCTGGACAAGGGCAAATAATTTTCTGCTAGAAGCACTGAATGCCAGGTACTGTATATCAACAACAAAAATGCGTTATTCCCTTGGTTCAGTTTAACTGACTGCTGAGTCCCCCACCTCTCTTGCATATCATTAGCACAGACGTCCGTAGCTTATAGTTAACGGGAATGCCGTCGTTACTTAAACACAGCACTTAACGTCTCGTTAATGAGCTTTGAAGATACCCGTTAACATTTAACGAAACTTTAGCAGAAGTTAACGTATTGTTATGTATTTAATGGACCTCTGAGTATCTACCACTATGAGTTTAATGTTTTACCCCCTGAGCATGTCCTGCTCTCTATGTTAAAATGTTTATCTAGGATTTTAAAAAAAAATCATGATTTTCTTGCTCTCTAGTTTCTGAGGTTACCATGGTAACATTAGACTGTACTGGGCTCTGGGGAGAGCTCCATTTTAACATCACAGAGGGTTATTATTTCCAAACGCCTATAGCTTCTGAATTAAGAATGTGATTTTAAAATTAGACACAGCCTTGAAAAGGGCAAGGAGATATCTGTTAAAGTAAGTTTAAAAAAACAATGCGATCAGTGCAGACTTTTGCTTTTACTCCCCAATCCCCTATTGCCTCAGTGAGTATGCAACACTGAATAACAGCAACACCCCACTGAAGTATTACTGCTAGGCTGGTCTTCAAGCAGCAAAGTTAACAATAAAACACATGGTTTTGGCACCACCTGCAGGAATATATGATGAATTGCAGTAATAAAAAAATACCGTTTTTAGCTGACAACTCATTTCATTGCATTGTGAGTTTCACTGATTTCCTTTAAGTCTCACTTATTGGGCTCTTCAGTAAGGCCCTAAAGCATGTGAATATGTAGAAATTTCAGTGACAAATTTTGTATCTTTGGGCCAAGTCAGTTTATCTCCCTGTGCCTCAGGAACAATAATTAGATTGTTTGGTAGTTGGGGCAGGTCTTTCGCTCCCTCTATTTACTAGGCCTGTTGGCAGGGGGAGGACCGGAGTTGAGCCCCCTGTACTAAGCTATACCAAAAAACAATTTATAGCGCCAGAAGATACCTTACAGCGCATTGATTTGAATGAGCCGGAAGATGTCATGTGGAATAGCACCTCTTAGTACCAGCCCCGGAGCTGGCTGATTATCGGTGTGGCGGGTCCGATCCGGGAGCAAGGACCACCCGCAGCGCCATCACAGCAGCGCTATCTCTGGAGCTGCAGCTTTAAGCTTTTTCCGCTCCAGAGATCGCAAGGCTTGCTGCGTCTGTTAACATATGGGCCATTGTGCCTACACAATTCTCCCCACAGCTCCGCGTACACTGTCAGACCTGCATAAAGAAATAATGAGATCTGAGACTTTAATTGGTGCTGGTTTTGTTGATGGAAAAAAAAAAAAAAAGACTTGGGTATGCATGAAAGTTAATAGTGGAGCCTAAGAGTCTGGCAGGATCTGTACTGTACAATGCGAGATTAACAACATCCCGACATCCGACTCTTTTATGCACAGTGACCCAAAGGAAAAAGCCCAGAAGCCTCTGCTGTCTTCGTCTTAATGCAATCCACCTATCAATAATTAATTCATCTCCAATCTCCATCAGCTTTTATGGCATTTCTCTTAAAACTGCAATCCCTCCTGAAGCGTACATGACTTTAACTGATATAATGTTCGTATCTTGTCCCCTGAGCATGTCCGGCCCTCTTTAGATGTAATAAGATGTTCTTAATGTCTTGCTTTGGAGGCTACCATGGTAACATTTACACTGCAATGGGCTCTGGGGAGAGCTTCGTTTTAATCTCCACTTCATATCTCAAATGCTTCTCTCCTGAACAAGGCATCAGTTTTAAAAACAGAAAACAGCGATGGGAAGGGCATGAAGAGATCTCTTTTTAACTTTCCAGGTTAGGCAAGCATGGGGAAATTAAATGAAGTGACTCGTCTCAGAGCTACTGTATATTCGTGTACAAAAGTATTATGATAAGCAGATCTGGTTTGGAGTCATAAAACCGACACAGCCTTGAAACGTTATGTGCAGCAGTGACTGCTGCTGCTGTCCAGTTTGGCTGCATAGGCAGTCACAGTATGTCCTCATGGCTTCAGTGCTTCCTCTGTCCCGCCCTTCCCTGTCTCAGCAGAGGGATGAGGTCATGCATTGCTGATCTCATACTGCAGTGCCTCCTTGCCAGAAGCACGGGGTCTGCTACCCATGCATTACCTGCCCCCAACCGAGGAGGCCCTGGCATCCATAGCTCTTGTTCCTAACACAATAAAGAGAGAGGAAAGAATCAAATACTGTATTCAAGAACCACACCGCATTAACCCTTTCCGCCAGGCGTGAACCTGCAATGATTTTCAGACTCTTTGTCCATGGAAGCACCATTTCTTCCTGAAATGACAATGGCACGCGAACACCTTATCAGTATTAATAACCAGAGGAGTACTTGGCATCATGCGCCGCTGGCGGATTACTTGTGTTCTGTGGACCTGTAGTAGGGGAGTGTTTTAGGTTTGTTTGGAGTGCCCTATTCTCCTGAAAAAATAAATACATGTTTGGAAATGCAGAGTTATGGCTCGCTGACCCGTAACTCTGACCCCTCGTTCTGTTCATCGTGAAATCACCAATGACATCAGTGTTGTGGTATATGATCACCAATGACATCAGTGTTGTGGTATATGATCACCAATGACATCAGTGTTGTGGTATATGATGGACAGTACGAGGAGACTGTTCAGTCTGTACTTCTTTAATATATACGCTATGAAACATAAGAGTTGGCAGTAACATCAGAGCAATCTGATCATCTCAGTTTAGTTCACTGTCAGCCTGGAAAATAAAAATAATAGCAAACGTAACACCTGTCACTGCTACAGGGGCCAGTAGCACATTGCAAAGCAGGGGTTAATAAATACTGGTAATTAATGTGCAGGCTCGTTCAGTTTCCAACACGTGCACGACTCCTATTGTTTCTGCAACGTGTAATGTTGTCTGCTGCTTTGTCTGCATGTCATACAGAAAACAATTGCCTGCAGGTTATAAAAGCCCTTTGTCGGATAAATCATTACATGCCCCAGTTGTAATGATGTGTTGCCTTAACTCTGGCACGCTCTGTTCTCATACTGTACACTGGCCGCAGTGTTTGAGCATTGCCGTATGGGAGTATCTTTTAGCAAAGGGCCCATGCCCAAAGCTCTTACAATAAACAGCAAATTCCCCCTGAGAATTCCAGATGCTCCACGTTCTATGAACAGAAGGCAATCAGTTCAGATAAATGAGTCTGTCACTTGTTTAAAAAAAAAAATGCGGTCTCCCTCCTGCTCTTAAGCTGGCGCTGCTGAAGTGATATCACAAGTGAGCTGAGCAATCAGAATAGATGTTAGCCACCCAGCTGCTAATACACAATCCCAATGGAAGCGACACATTGGCACAACTCCATTTATACACAGTAGCCCTGATAAATGTTTTCAATGCAGAAAATGTATCAAAACTCCAATTAAAGGAACAGGGGGTATGTAATGCTGAAGCCACCCAAAATGATTTATTTTCATGGTTCTTTACTGACCTTTTGTAACCTCACTTGTTGCAGAGTGGTATCAAGGGAGGTTTCTCAGGGTCATACAGCGCAATTGGACATTTTGCCTCTTATTTCATGCTTCATCCTTTTAACAACACCAAGGTCTTCAATTGGTGGATGATGACTCACCCCCGGATCATGGGGATGTAACCAATCACATACTACATGAATATATTTTACGGTGAGCATAAGAACAAAGGGCCACAGTTACTAAACAGTGCTACAATGTGCATTAAATGGAGCACAATGATTTTATTAAATAAGATGTTTCGCTTCATTTTCAATGTCATGACAACTTTTTCTTTCCAGATAGCAGCGGTTCTAAACAATATAACGCTTGCCCTAATGCTGTATATTTCAAACGTTATTGTGTGTGCGCCCTACGGACAAGGGAGAATATCCGTCGTTTGAGTGAAATATTTTTATACGAATTGGGAATAAAACTTTGAGCGATTTTGGAGTCTGGTCAGGTTAAAGCGGCAATTCACGTCAGCTTTTTTTTTTTTGCAAATGGAGAAAAAAAATATGACATATTTGCTGAACACCATTAATTTCAGCTCCAGGAACTCCCTGCTTCCGAAGACACTTACTTCCGAAAGGGGTTGCCGGTTGCAACTCTGGTCGGCTGGCAAGGATCACGCAATCGACTTTTACAAGCTGCCGCGCCCTGCAGGCCAATAGGATAATGCGACGTTATCGGCGCCGCTTCCTATTGTCCCGCGTGATGTGGGAGCTTTCAAAAGCAGAGGGATACTGGCACGCCCTTCGGAGGCAAGTATCTCTGGAAACAGGGGATCCCCGGAACTGAAATAAACGGGGTTCAGCTCCAGAGACCCCCTGCTTCAATTCTCTGGTAAGAAGAAAAAAAAACTTTCTTAAAAAAAAAAATCAATGGCTTGGATTGCTCCTTTATGGCCCCAAAGAGGGTTAAATGAGTTACCCCCACTTAATGTCATGTTAAGAGTAACAACATATCCGCAAAGGCAACTAACACGACGTTAATCTGGGTGCGAAATAACTGGGGTATATTAAATGGGTCAAAAAAACCCTCTCTGTAGTGGATGAGGGCACATATTCCATACTAAGGGAGAGATCCTCAGCACATATGGAAAAGGGAGATGAAAGAGAAGAAGAGAACATTGCGTAAAACCATTTACTGATGGAAAGGAGACCAAGAACAAGATCTTTTAACATTTCTTAACTTGAAGGATTTGAATCTTGTGTAACAGGTTTCCCCCCCCCCCTGGGAGATCTCACTATTACACAGTGTGTTGTGCTGGTTACCTGCTGGTTCACAGAAGCGCTGAGGTTCTGCCGGTGTTAATGGGGAAGGCAGGACAGGCTTTTGGGGTGATGGTTGGTTTTTTCACACTGGTGCGGCCCCTCTATCTTTTGCAGGCCCCAGGAGTGCTGGAGACAATCCCTGCAGGAGAACTCTCTTCTGTTACTCCCCCTGATTAATTGCAGTCTCAGGCAGGGTATATAAATAACTGGAACACTTTATTCGTCAACAGCAATGAATACAGCATATAACTGGTTCACTTCTATTTCTTCCTCCGGATGGTCCCTGCAATCAATCCAGGAGGATTGAGGCCCTAAGGGTCTATCCTCTGCTCTTCCCTCACCGACTGGATGAGGGGTAGTTGTCCCACTTCCCTTAGGCCTCGGACATGGTCAGCACTTATGCGCTGACCCGTGCTGAGGCGCGCTTACGCTCGGCACTGAGCCCCTGCAGCCACAATGAGAGCGGCTTTAGCAGGGGTACGCTTGCGGAAGCGGAAGTCTTAGCAAAATTTTAAATTTTCGCGCTTGCCGGAGCGTAGGGCCGGTCACGTGAGCGGTTCGCCCAATGAGGGCGAACCAGCTCCGTGACGTCACTGGCCCGCCCCCCAACACGCCCCCGACACGTCCCCGGACGGCGCGCGGTCGAAGGCCAGGGAAAGCACTCGCTTTCCCTCAGTCCGCAATCACTAACCATGGACGCAGCCTAACTTAGGCCTGGGACATAGCAGGTTCAGCCGCGCTGAGCCGCGCTCCTGCTCTGCCTCGCCTGCTCAAAATTGAGCTTTTTCCTGTCCTGGCAGGCGAGGTAGTGAGCGCGCTCCGGGGGCGGGGTGGAGGTGGAGGCGTGTCAGGAGGCGGAGCTGGAGGCGGGGCTAGTCCCTCGCTCCCATTGGATGTGATCGGTCACGTGACCGCTCCTCCGCTTCCCCGAGCGGCAAATTTGAAACTTGCCTGTGTCTGCAAAGTTTCTGAGCCTCCGCACGCATCAGCACGCATGCGGAAGGAGAAACTATAGCCGCGCTGATGACAGATGCAGGGGGTTAGTGCATCTGCTCAGCGCGGCTCAGCCCGGCTCAGCGAGGCTGAAGCTACTATGTCCCAGGCCTAAGGCTGAATTTATAGTGGAGAGTGGCCGTGCTCTCCAGCGCTGATGCTCACCTCTCGCTTACTAAGCGGCTGCTTTTCATGTTCTTGCCCCTCAGACAGAGCGTGTGCTCTGGTAGGCGAGGCTTTTGGGGCGGAGGCGGTTCGGGAGGCGTAACAGGGATCTGTGTGATGGATATGTATGTATGTATATATATGATATATATAGGATATATAGATATATATAGATATATAGATATATCCAAAATATATATATCACTAGCTGATATACCCGGCGTTGCCTGGGATGTAGGTAGTTGTCACGGTAACTTATGACAAGATATAATGAACACCAAATATCTGGGTTGAACTGAATGAGGCTTAGATATAATAAAATATATTTATTCCTTAAAAAGGTGAACACAGGAATATAGTACAATTAACAGGCAAGAAGGTAACACTTACTTAGGGTTGGGGAATGGAGAAGTATCAGCTAGCAATTCTCCAGCAATCCGGTGACATTCAAGATGAAATCAGAAGAACAAGAACTGTAGGGTTGACACAGTTTATATACCTTTGTAACCCTATTCTTAACATTGAATACAGACTATTGGTGAACAATTATCTGTATCCAATCCCTAACGTGGAAACACAGTTTAACCCATGCCCCCCAGCTAGTTAGCCCATGCGTACTGGGACTCTGAGGATCTTATTTCTGTAGCCCCATAATTAAATCAGGGGCGACGACCAGTCTACCAGATGAAGTATCTGGCAGGATCTTCATTGTTTGTAAGTGTAGATATAACACTTACAAACCACTCCAGTTTGATGCTTCTCCGCCCTCAGGTAAACAGTTAGAGTGGCAGAGTCTTTTGATAAGTACTTGGTTCCTAGACTTTGGGTCGCCCCCCTGACCATTTGCATTCCTTTGTGTGAAGGAATCTGGGACATCATATGATCCAAGTTTCAGCCTGCTGCGACCTTCATAACCGGAGATACAAAAATACCACTTAAACCGTTTCATACTTTAACACAAAATTCTCCGGTGTGTGTGTGTGGTGCAGACACTGACATTATAATGAAACATGGGTACAGGGGATCAGAAAAGGTGAAGGGAAACACAAAATGGATGTGCCCCCTAAAAGAATCCACTTAAATGCACACCAAAACAGTGTAAAATTTAACTTTTAATAAATTTACTTAAAACATATGTAACGGTTTTTCTGCACCGGCCTGACCCACCCAATCTCACATTGGCCCCTGTGGTCTAACCGGTCCCCATTACAGTGTGATAGTATCTGGTGGTGCACCTGTTGGTAACAGGACTCCTGAGTCTCCCGCATGATGGTGTGTGGGGAGGACCCGTCCAGACAGGCAGCTGAGGTAGTGTGCTGAGTCCTACCTAGTTCCAGTGCAGCGCCTCCACCTCATCAGGGTCCCTTCGGTCACTTGGGGATGGTCCTGGTGAGGAACTCCTCTGTGGTGCTCCTCTCTGTACAATCACTCCACACATGTACACGAGAGGGTTTGTAATTAAGAGCATCTTTATTGCTTGAGGTGGGCTAGCTGCCCCTCGCAGTAGTTTCTCTAGCCACTCATCATCATTTAGTGCTTCCCTTTGAAAGGTGTAATTCTCCTTTAATAGGGATTCCCTATCCCAGCCGGGATGTCTTTACCCTGTGCCAGGTCCCTGGACACAGTCTTCCTATTCAGCTACTATAACATAACTCTACTCTTCTCAGAACTCCTCCTCCACTTAGCAGAACTAATCAGAACTAACTTTTAGACACAGTGCTGTGCCTTATGTACACTCTGGAAGCTGACACACCTCTGACATCACTAACCATGGAGTCAGAGCCTGTGACCACTCCCATCCATACACAGGGCACCTCACCAGGGTGTGAGGGCAAACCTCCATAATTACTGCTGGCATGCCCACAACTTACCAGGCCTTACTGTCAGCAGGAGAGATGACTGTAGCCATTTTACATGCCCGCTACATTCTCCCCCTGGTGAATCCCATCGTCATCCCTGGGACCTAAATTTAAATACCTTCTTCCAGGAAGCACTGTAACACATAACACATAATTGTTAACATCACAGATTGTACATTATACAGGAAAAAAAATGACCACAGTGACATTTCGCCAAGCCCGCCCCGACCAGCAGCCACGAGCCCGCAAAATGCCTTAGTACCCCCTAATAATAGTGACTCGGGTCAGGTTTTCTAACCTCTCTACCACCCATGTCCAGGACCGTGACATGATAGTGCCTAGGCAGTCCCCTCTCGGGCCTATAGGTCACCCTGTGTTTGTGTATATTCCTCCCTATACTCCACACTCGCATCAGGTGATCTATTCTGTCCTCTGCCCTCCTTCCAGTAACTTCATTCCCTTTACTGACCAGGTACATCTCGATGGTTTCCCTAAGCCACCTTTCCCTGTTCTCTTCTATCTCCTCCATGAGGGGTTCAGGGACATAAGGGTACTCCAACCCGTGGGAAGACTTATATCGAGCCATTATTGCCCGTTCCGCTCTACTGATCCTAGTCAGGTCAGCCCTACCTGCCCTCCCAGGTAGCACCCATGATAGGGGTTCACAGGATCGGACAGTGTCTCGGGACCCATGGGCTCTATCTCCCTGAGCTCAATCTTATACCACCGTTCCTGCAGCTCCCTATCTTGCTGTTCAGGGGTGAATTCTCCCTTGGCCCACCAAAAATCAACTACATCCTCCCTTCGAATAAGGAATCGCGTACGATCCATCCAGGCCGCATAACCTTCAAAGAGTGGGGCCCACCAACGGTGTTCTTTGAACCTGTGTGAATCCCCTGAGTCACTCTCTTCCGCATCCCCCCATGAGAATACCCCCGATGTCCGTGCTGACCGTGGTACGGACCACCGTGATGACCCCAGGGCCTTGTCCTCTGTTTTATTTGTCGCAGGAGGCAACCACCGGCCTACCGCGGCCTTACCTAATTCTCCCCCTCCCCGAGAAATGCCCTCCGTAGCGCAACTGCGCTGTCTTTCCCCAGTCCTTCTCTCCTCCCCCCCCATAGGTATGTCCACAAGTTCCAGGCTAGGCGGGGACCCCGTGGAACAGGTGATGGGGGCAGGGGTTTTACCTAGGGCGTGGGGTTGGGCGTAAGGGCAAGAGGGAATACGCCACGGGGCTACGACCCGTTCCCGGCTGTCCATGGACTGATCCAAGGAGGATAGCTCACCCTCATCCGTCTGCGGTTCGCCCATCCAGCTCTTGGGCCCTTGAGGTGATCGGGGACCTTCACCCGATCGCCGAAGCGTCGCTGCATCCTTCCCGTCTGTTCCGCCGTCGCCACCGGAAATGATGTCCTCTCCGGAACCGGAAGCGCCGCCATCTTGGGTGGGACCCCCATGCGGGATCTCTTCCTCAATGACGACATCCGGAAGCTCCGCCGTCGTCTCCACCGGAAGTGATATCTTCTCCGCACGTGCGTCTTGGGCCTGGCACGGCCTTGTTTCCGCTACACCGTCTACTGGAGCAAGGTAAGTAAGTGGCTTTCTCTTACCATTCCGCAGGGGTGTAGGCGTCTCTCGCCCGTCGCCACCATATCCTGGGGCGGAGGGACTCCGTCTCTCGGCTCGCCGATCTGCGGGGGACGCCCTGCCTTCCAGGCTGCTACTCACGCTACGGGGTGTCGTCCTCCCCGGTTCTGTCCTGGGCCTCGATTTCACCTCCGCTAGCTCGCGGAGATCCTCATCCGAGTAGTCTCCCTTCCCCGACTTAGGGGTCACCGATCGGGGCGATAGTCTTTTTTCAGTGCGGTCGGGGGGTGACCCGACCGTCTCGGTTGCTGCTGACCCAGCCGATTTAATCGACTCCAGTCCCCTTTCTCCGGGACTTGCACGACTGATCCACAGTGCACCAGGGGACTCGGTGGAGCGCCTAGCCGTATCCCCCGAGGGGTCAGCAGATTGGATCGGAATGAACGTCGGCATTGGCCACAAGTATAATGTCCCGCATTGTGGGCAGCGTGCCGCTGTGTTAACAATGCCTCCGGGCAGCCCGCATTGAAGGCAGAGCCCGACCACCGTCTCGGTGTTGGCCACCCTGACTACCAGTACCCCGCCGGGTACCGAGTAGGGCTGGGTGGAGACCATAGTGCCCACAGTGGAGGAGCAGGCCATTCTTTTAGTAGGGACCACTTTCTGTATAGGTCTCTCCAGGTCAGTGGTTCCTCGCAACTGACTGGTAGAAGCTTCTGGGCCAGCCACTTCCTGCTTCGGCTCCTCCTTCCGCTGGCATAGCTGGAACCCGCCCCCAGGGGTTGCAATTATGGGCGGATCCCACAGGGGAATAGCATGCCCCTTAATTAAGGCCACGCCTTTCTCAGTCCTGGTGGGCGCGGTCTGCGTTTTCGCGCCAATTTCCTCATCAGAGTGGGACTCTTTGGCCGCGGCTAGTTCCCGCCTTCTCCTGGCAGCCGCCTTTCGTGCAAAATATCCCTCCTTTTTGCACGTTACCTCCGCGGCCGGAACTACTTCTTGTAGTGGCGCCGTCTGGATATCAGTCCCTGGGCCCAGTGGGTGCATTCCCACAGGCCATAATTGAAAATCACTCCCCCTGGTGGAAATCAGGGGAGGGTCCCATAGACTAAGCGGTTGACTCAGCACAGGGGCCGAGTGAGTCACTGTCCATGAAGGCACAGCCATAGCTTTCGCGCCATACCCCCCATCAGGGCGGGGCTTTGCTGTTCGCGCCATTCCCGGCCAGCTTTTTGCAAATCCTGGATCAGCCAATTTCTCTGCGACTGGCCCACGCGGTCTCCCTAGCAAGCGGGAACCGCCATTTTGGGTGGCTTTTAAGCCCGAAATGTCAGTTTGTTTGCTTTCCTCGCTGGGTTCCCCCCCAGTTATCACAATGTCCTCACACTCTTCAAGGGTGGCCCCTCGGTGTCCCAGACAGGACAAAACGGGGCAGCCACAGCCTTCGCTCCACTCCAGAGCAGATTAGTTAAAGACAGCTCAGCGACAGTTTGCTCTTCAGTGGGGCGCACGCCACGGGTGCCTTCCCCATCAGCCTCTGGTCGCCATGTTGGGCTCTCCGCACCACGCGGATCCTCCATTCCTTGGGTTGTCACGCTCTCGTACCAATTATCGTTCATGGGGCTCCGCTCTGCGGGGCAGCCACCACACCAGTACAATAAAGATTGCTCAGATGCACCACCACATGTGTACCTGATCTAGGCTGGACTCATGTTGCACTACCTCAGGCTAGGCTCACTCTCTCAGTGTCTGCTGTAACTCCTTCCTCCCAGTCTGTGCTCCCTATGGTAAGTGTCTGGAATGGGCTAGAGTACTCTGGTTCTGCCATGCAGTACTTGGGGCGTCTACCTCTCTTGGTCAGCCTAGCGCAGACCCTCTCCAGGATTCCTGACCACGTTAACAGGCTATCCCTTCTGGCGTCCTACCAACTAGCACTACCTCAAAGTGACTCGGTCAGCTATAGCCCGGCTCCAAACCCCTCACTCCTTTCAGGCCCCTAGGTCGTCCCTGCGAACTGACAATACCCTGTCAGCCCCTGACCTCCCCTAGGTCCGTCCCTAAGCAGCACAGAGTGGCAGCAGACACTCTCCCTGTTTCCCAGTGTGCCTAGCTAGAGCCTGTCCTGTTGACAGATCTGATCTCAGCAGCTCGCCTCCAAATGTAACGGTTTTTCTGCACCGGCCTGACCCACCCAATCTCACATTGGCCCCTGTGGTCTAACCGGTCCCCATTACAGTGTGATAGTATCTGGTGGTGCACCTGTTGGTAACAGGACTCCTGAGTCTCCCGCATGATGGTGTGTGGGGAGGACCCGTCCAGACAGGCAGCTGAGGTAGTGTGCTGAGTCCTACCTAGTTCCAGTGCAGCGCCTCCACCTCATCAGGGTCCCTTCGGTCACTTGGGGATGGTCCTGGCGAGGAACTCCTCTGTGGTGCTCCTCTCTGTACAATCACTCCACACATGTACACGAGAGGGTTTGTAATTAAGAGCATCTTTATTGCTTGAGGTGGGCTAGCTGCCCCTCGCAGTAGTTTCTCTAGCCACTCATCATCATTCAGTGCTTCCCTTTGAAAGGTGTAATTCTCCTTTAATAGGGATTCCCTATCCCAGCCGGGATGTCTTTACCCTGTGCCAGGTCCCTGGACACAGTCTTCCTATTCAGCTACTATAACATAACTCTACTCTTCTCAGAACTCCTCCTCCACTTAGCAGAACTAATCAGAACTAACTTTTAGACACAGTGCTGTGCCTTATGTACACTCTGGAAGCTGACACACCTCTGACATCACTAACCATGGAGTCAGAGCCTGTGACCACTCCCATCCATACACAGGGCACCTCACCAGGGTGTGAGGGCAAACCTCCATAATTACTGCTGGCATGCCCACAACTTACCAGGCCTTACTGTCAGCAGGAGAGATGACTGTAGCCATTTTACATGCCCGCTACACATATATTACCAAAGTAATGTGTAATGTGAATTAAAAATATATTAAATCAACATTATCAGGCAACCGTGTCGTCTATTTTAAGTATATACTATCCCATTGAACCACTTGATAATGGTGGGATAAGAGGACACAAGTTGCTAGAAGTCAGGGTGTTAACCCCTCTGGAGCAACGATGAGACCCAAAAATGAAGATATATAAATGTACACAAGTGAGTGGCCAGTGTGTTAAATGTCCAATGTTGTCAGTCTCCTACTTGGAGCTGTTTTAATGTAGTGTCAGCAGTCTCCTGGCTCTAACTTTGTTGATCCCATTAGTTAATTATTTATTCTTCATTTATAGTGAGTGTGCCTGCTTTCCTTGCACAGCACTGCTGTTTCTGGCAGGTCTATGCTGCAGTGTATGTATCACCATTATCACTGCACTTGCCAGCTTTATCACTCCAGCACTCTTACTTTAACACACTAAAGTCTCTATTATAGTGCGCAGTGCTGGTTGTTCTAGCAAGGTAGCTGGACATTTAACACACTGGCCACTCACTTGTGTACATTTATATATCTTCTATCTGTGTCCTCTTATCCCACCATTATCAAGTGGTTCAATGGGATAGTATATACTTAAAATAGACGACACGGTTGCCTGATAATGTTGATTTAATATATTTTTAATTCACATTACACATTACTTTGGTAATATATGTTTTAAGTAAATTTATTAAAAGTTAAATTTTACACTGTTTTGATGTGCATTTAAGTGGATTCTTTTAGGGGGCACATCCATTTTGTGTTTCCCTTCACCTTTTCTGATTCACTTTTCAGTTCACAGTTTGCACCCATTATTTGATTACCACATTGATGTATTTGACCACTTTATTCAATTAGTATGGTTCTGTGATCACTCCCTATCCCTTTGTTGTTTCTTTATGGGTACAGGGGAACATACATTTTCCTGACATGACAAGGTGTAAGCCACATTCCTGGACCGCAGTCCAGTTAACCCCTTGCCTCCCTGGTGAGGTCAGGGGGTGGCCATATGGGGTGCAACCCCTTTAATACCGGGCCAGCCCCCCTCTCCCTCTACAGTAGTATTATGTATAAATAGGGGAACAATAGGTTGACTATTTGGTGGAAAGGTAGTATAATAATGTTGAAAAGAAACATGGAAGAAAATGTAATACGATGTTGTTTAAAAATGGTTTATTGTAAACACACCACAGTAGAATGTATATTTTGGTGACATAAATAATGTAAAATGTGAGGTGTGTGTCCCGCTAGGGTGTGATCGGGTGTGAGGCGGCGGGTGGGTGTTCAGTACGGGTGGCGGGTGGGTTTTGAGTGCTGGCTGTGGGTGGGGGTCCCGCTAGGGTGTGAGCGGGTGTGAAGCGGCGGGTGTCTGTGAGTGTGGGCGGCAGCTGGTCAGTGATGTCGGTGCGTAGGGGCGGGAGGCGGCAGGCGTGTGTCGAGTGTGTCGGGTGGGTGAGAGGCGGCGGGTGTGTGTCGAGTGGGTGAGAGGCGGCAGGTGTCTGTTGAGTGTGGGCGGCGGCTGTGGGGCGCAGGGGTGTGAGGTGGCGGGTGGGTGAAAGGCAAAGGCGGGAGACGGGAGGCGGCGTGAGGGGAAGGCAGGGGCGGGGGGTGAGGGGAAGGCGGGGGTGAGGGGAAGGAAGGGGCGGGGGGGAAGGTAGGCGGGGGGAAATGTGGGGGGTGAGTTTGTGTGTGTCAGTGTGTGTGTGTGTGTGTCAGTGTGTGTCTGTCACTGTGTGTGTGTCTGTCACTGTGTCTGTCTGTCTGTCAGTGTGTGTCTGTCAGTGTGTGTTGGAGGGGGTCAAAAACGGAGGTAGGGGGGTCAAAAACGGAGGTGGGGGGGGTCAAAAACGGAGCTGGGGGAGCAAAAACGGAGCTGGGGGGGGGGGCAAAAACGGTGCTGGTTTTTGAATGTATTTATTGGGTAAGGATCAGTCAGATCAAAGTCAAATCAGGGAACAATGGCCGCTCTCGGGTCTATGCTCATTTCTGAGCTGCGCTCTAATTGGAGGCTGTGCGGTTACGTGACCACACCTCCTCTCCAGCAAGCACAGAAACAGATTTGCCTGTAGCTATAAGCTGAGCAAGGTTGAGCAAGCATGAGCAAGCAAGCAAGCGGAAGCTTTCACTCAGGCCTGGGACATAGTGCCTTTAAAATGTGCTGGTGCTTTCCCTGGCCTTACACAGCGCGCCATCAGGGGGCGGGCCAGTGACGTCACGGAGCTGGTTCGCCCTCATTGGGCGAACCGCTCACGTGACCGGCCCTGCGCTCCGGCAAGCGGGGAAATTTCAAAACGCCATCAGACTCACGCTTCCCCAAGCGTGCTGACGCGTGCGCGAGCCCCTGCTATAGCCACTCTCATTGCGGCTGCAGGGGCTCAGTGCCGAGCAGCAGCACGGGTCAGCGCATAAGCGCTGACCATGTCCCAGGCCTCAGATGGCACCATAACATATAATGGGTCTCTGAATATATGCTAAGCGCGCATCAGCAAGCACTACGCCACTATAAACTCAGCCTAAGGCCTCGGCCAAGCTTCCCGCTGGCGTGCTGAGGCACGCTGAGGCTCAGGGAAAGCGGGTGCTTTCCCTGGCCTTGCGGGTGCTTTCCCTGCGCGACGTCAGGGGGCGGGCCAGTGACGTCACGGAGCTGGTTCACCCTCATTGGGCGAACCGCTCACATGACCGGCCCTGTGCGCCGGCAAGCGGGAAAATGTTACATTCTGGTAAGACCTACGCTTTCCACGCGCTTGCGGAAGCGTAGGCGGGCCCCTACTAAAGCCGAAACTAATTGCGGCTGTAGGGGCTCAGTGCTGAGCGGGAGCGTGCCTCAGCGCGCCTCCGCCAGCAAGCAGCAACCATGGACGAGGCCTAAGGGAGGGGATGGAAGGTGGTCAGAGCCATGACTCCACACTCCCTGAAACTCTCTCTCTGAGGGGAGACAACTCTCTAAATTTGGCTGTGCAGCCCCTTATGTACCCCGGGGGAGGGTCCAAGGTCTGAGCCCCTGATTGGGCAGTACACAGGCCTTATCCCACCCACCCCTCCCCCCCCCCCTGTCACTCAAGGGAGCTTCTTATGGCAGGGGAAACCCCGGATTAATCCGAACACTGCCTGTGCTGGTACCAGGGCTTATGTGTTAGGCAGGGCAGATTAGAAGCCAAAACGAATACATGGCTACACTTGTGTTCCCCTCCAAGTTTAGGAGGGTTAGGCAGAATTGTACCTCCAATTAAACATGCACAGAACAGGTGAAGATAGCTTTTTGGAAAGGGAATATGAGGAGGATCTCATCCAGAGGGCCATGAATAGAGCAGGTACTACTGATAAACTGGAAATTGTTTTAACCCTGTGAAGAGCGCAAAGAAAGCAATGTTTGCTTTCTCTATCACAGAATTCAATGTAGATGCATCCAGGATTTTAAAAAAAGTCTCAAATAAGCATTGGGAGATATTAAGACAGTATGTAATTCTTGGGGAAGTGCTACCTCCAAAAGCAGAAGTAACATTTACTCGGGCTTTGAATTTAAAACTAAAGATGGTTCTAACGGGTTCACTTTTCAGTTCACTGGGTGCTAACAGCTGGCTATCGAGTAAACCAAAAGGTTTTATCTGTTGTAATAAGTGCAAGGCCTGTAAACACTGCACTGGTAAAAGCACACAATTTACATCACAAGTTACTCAAGAAATTCCATGTTTCCTGCTTTATCAACAGGAAATCTGACCATGTTGTGTATCTGCTCCAGTGTCCTTGTAACCCAGCGGTGGGCAAAGTGGGGGGCGCGACACCCAGGGGGGTGGGCGATTTTGCTGGGGGGGGGCGCGGGCAGTTGCAGAGGCCCCGCGCTCTTTCCCCGGGGCATCACGTGAGCCCTCTGTAACTGTTTACTTACCGGGATTCAGCCGCTCTGTGACGCGTCGCCATGGCAACACGGCGTGACGTCACACACGTCAAATGACCCCGCAACGTCATCTGATGCAGATGAAGGTAGGCGGGGGGGTGGGTGCGAGAGCCAGGGGGAGAGAGACAAGGGGGCACAGCACTAAAAGTTTGTGCTCCCCTGTTGTAACCTGCAATATGTAGGTCGAACCACCAGACCACTAAGGATATTGGAGCATATATACGAGACATAGATACTGGTCTGGGGAAGACATAGGTGCCTACTCACTAAACTTCAATAACTTAATTGCAATTAAGTGATCAGGTTGGCATGTTCCCACCGAACAATATGAAATTTGTGTAACAACGGTATTAACTAAAAATAATCGGGTAAGAAAAAATTGGAAATGAATCCTTGATGGGTGCTGCTAACGTTGATCTTGTGGGCCTGTGGTTTGAATTATTTCAGATCCAGTAAGGATATATGAGGGATGGTAATAAAAGGCTTGAAAGGCTTTGATAAAGCTCCATAGGAGAAGAAATGTGCCAGAGGACCTTTTTTTGTCTGTTAGTGGATTGGCGGAAATGTCTAATAAAAGGATTTGATTAGATTTTTTCGTCTCCAGCCAGCCTATTTTTTGCAGTGCTCAGTCCCCTTTCTCTACAGTCAATTAAAAATAATCGGGTTCTTTTTAACATTTGGTTAAAAAAAAAATGCCATACCGCAAGTAGCTTCACGAGCAAAATTAACTTACCGTTTGATTTCGCTCCTGCAGTCTGCAAAGAGCTGCAGAGAGCGAAGCTGCATCTCTCTGCACAGCTCCCCGGAGCTGAACCACATTCACACCCCCTGCTTCTCGAGGTGTGGGTCTCCGTAGGAGGTGCCATTATCTCCTGCAACTTTAAATGGCCCACGTCACAGCCCACGTGACTGGGACATTTAATCGTGCAGGAGATACCGACACCCCATTCTGGGGCCGGCGCCTCGGGAAGTAGGAGGTCCCTGAACCTGAAGGTCACGCAATTCAGCTCCCCTACTTCAATATTATCTTCTTAAAATTAATATTAAAGCACACCTTTATTACCTTAGTGGCTAACCGCTAAGGTAGTAAAGCTTTATCCTGTTTGTTGGTGGTAGAGGGGGTGGGTGAAGCTTGCAGTTGCCCCATGGTGGGTGGTTAGTGGGAGGAGTTAACCCCTTCATTACCTTAGCGGTTAAACCCCCCCTCAACTCCCCCCAGCTTGTACTAACCATCCACCCCGGGGCAACTACCCCCTCCCTTCACACACCCCCTCTACCACCAACAACACCACACCAGTATGGACAAAGGTGCTATTAGCCAAATGTGGCAAATAGTGCTTCTGCCCATTCAAATATACAATACAAATTACAATACTATAAAAAAAAATACACTAGCCATTTAATCCATTGATTGTCACTGTGGTTACCTATGCCATCTGCCCCGACCAACCCCCCCACCCCCTCCAAACCTCCAACACACAGTAACTACTATGGTAATAAAGGGGTTAACCCTCTGTCACCCATGCGGAAGGCCTAGCCACCCCCCTCGGAGCAACTTCCCCCTATCCCAACCCCCTCTACCTGATCACCACATACACACAAATGGGTTAACCCCTTAATTACCATAGTGGTTACTAACTGCTACGGTAATTAAGAGGTTACTAGCCAGTAGCTATTTTTTTATTTAAATGTTAGTAAGACAGAAGGGGAAGAGGGTGAACCCTTCGTCCTTGCAGGTGTAAGTAAAACTTTTATTTACTATAGTATTGCTGGCTTATGGTTTATTTTTAATGGTCCAGATCTGGATATTATCCAGATCTGGATAGTAGGGCTTTTGCCCATTTACTGTGTGTGTTGGAGGGGAGGTTTGTTGGGGCTAGAGGGGGTGGGTAGTAGGTTGCCCATTGGTTGCCATTGAGGGCATAGGTAACCACAGTGACAGTAAATGGATAAAATGGTTAGTACAATTTTTTTTAATAGTATTGTAATTTGTATTGTATTTTATTGCACTGTATTGTATATTTGAATGGGCGAAATATATGGGCCATATTTGGCTAATAGCACTTTTGCCCATTCCTGTGTGGTGTTGGTTGTAGAGGGGGTGTGTGAAGGGGGCAGTTGCTCCGGGGTGGGTAAGCCTCGTGGAAGGGGTTAACCCCTTCATTATCTTAGCGGTAGCAACCGCTAAGGTAATGAATGGGTTAACTTCACCCAGGAGGCAAAACCACCCACTCTGGAGCAGCTACAAGCTTCACCCACCCCCTCTACCACCAACAAACCAGTTGCTGCTATTTAATCCCTTCATTACCTTAGTGGTTAGCCACTAAGGTAAGGAAGCTGAGCTATATTTTAATTTTTATTACATACGATTGAAGCCGGGGGTCTCCTGAGCTGAAAGAGAACCCTGGATTCAATCCTATTTAGTCAAAATAAATTCCATCAGATGCAAATCGCGATTCCGATCTCGCCACCCTTTAGGTAGCGAGAAAAAAATGCGAGTGTTTAACCCGCGATTTGTATCTCGGAGCATTGTGAAGGGCAGTTGCTGGCACAAAAAATGTGAGGCTGGGCATTTTTTGAGCATTTAATATAGCCCTTGTTTTTTCGCGCCTGGATTTACCATATTTGGATACTTTTGGCACAGACTTGTTGGATAGTCTGAACATTTGGAGCTGCGTCTCAATGAGGAATGGAAAGTATATATTTATATCCATGTAATTTAGTGAGCGTAAGGTTTTTGTGCTTAATTTTCTGTTTTGTAACATGACGTTAAGTCATGTTTTCAACTGAAAAAAGCATTGCGTTAATTATAACAGACATCAGTGATAATGTTAAGCAAATAAAGTGTTATTATAGAATCGCGTATCCCCCACAGTCTATTACGGTTAACGCGGGTACTTGACGTTATGTTAATTAGGTCAGTATGTTTCCAGGTTTTTTTGAGTGGTTGAGCATCAAATCGATTTTTGGGTAAATTGACTGAAAAAAAAATCACCAGATTTGAAAGTCTGGGTTGGAGTGAACCTAACACAGGCGTAACGTCAAGTTATTGAAAGATAACACAACATTATGCTACAATAACTTAAAGCTGCAGACCAAGCTATATCCTTCATGTGTTTTTTTTAAATACATCAGTTCTGTACTATGAGAAAATACTTATAGCGGTTTTTTTTTAACCACTGTGAATGACATTTTTAATATATTATAATATACAATAAGACCCAAGAGGGTCCAAAAGAATCCTACAAAATGCACTCACTGTGGATCATCCACAGCGAGTCCATATTGTAAGATTTTTTTGGACCCTCTTTGGTCGTATTGTAAATTTGTTCATTACTTTCCTACTTACACCCTGAATTGAGTACTCCTGTTATTTTTTAATTGTTGTAATAGGTTGAGCAGAAGTGTTGAGGCATGTATTAGCTCTTAGCAGTAAAATAGCTTGACTCCAAACAGTGGTAATGAAGGGGTCTCGGTGGTAATATTCTCATATAAAAAGAAAACACATGAAGAACAGTGTGATACTGTTTTTATATTAAAATTGAACAAAGCTTCATGTAGACGTATTTTGTGATCCACTCCATTGGCACACCCCGTGTCCCACTTGTGGGTAGAGAACACTTCAGACCTTCTGGCCATACTTTCCATCAGATACTGTTTCCACTTTTCAGGATCAGGGCTATTCTCAAACTGAAACATATCAGGGGTCAATTTTTTTCAGTTTAGTCTCTTATCGATGAGCCCTGTATATAACATCAGCACTGTATAGGTTGTCTTTCACCGTATTATTTCTTACCAGCATGTCAAGGGTGGTCTCGTTCCGCACTTCGACTGTCACCCAGTCGAATTTTGTAGTGGACACTGACACAAGTCTACTTTTAACTAATATTTCGCCAGGGAATTCTCCTTGAGGGGGTCCATCTTTTATGACTAATAGACCTTCGACTTCTTGACGGCACATTACTTTCCCCTCTACTTGACGGATACTATTAGGGGACCCTCTCACAGGGCACAACTACGTCCATCGAACTTCTCCCACTGGATCATCAGCCATATCATCAGGTTCTTTCTCCACTCAGGTAGGCTTTCATAGCCATGGGGTGGATGGTTAGTACCCTGCCATAAACATCCCCTCCAAACGTGTGGCACCATTTAGCTAGACGGTTGAAGATAATGGCGTTTGTGCAAAATATGGCTCCTGTCTCGTTCTTACTCCAAACTTCAGGGCATTTTAGTGCTACTACTGTCAATGGACCTGACACTCCAGTGAGTTCCTTCAAGAAATTGAGCTCCACTACCACATACCCTAGGTAAGGGTAGCTGGCATCACTTAGTCCCCACACTACAAGCCCATTCAAAGATCACAGTGGTAGATGTTTCAGGTGTTTCTCATGCCATGGCTTGAAGATGATAGATGCCTGTGACCTGCTATCCAAAAGAACATTGCATATCTTCCCTTCAATACGGGCCTTTACCCAGGACAAAGGACCCAGGAGATCCTCTGGCATTTGGAACTGGTTCGGCCGTCTGGCAGGGATGGTGTTGCGGAGCATTCTTCTGTTCTCTTGTGGAACTCAGCGTGCTCTTTCACTGAGTCCCTTTGTCGCTTTCCCTGGTTAGGCTTATTGCGGAGTAATTTCCTAACCACTTGTCGCAAATTTCCTTTCCGGCCACAATCACCGGAATAATGTCCTTCATCCCAACATCTGTAGCAGAATTCATGGCTGTTACTCCTCATTCAAGCCCCACCCCCCTAGAAGTCATACTACCGCTGGGAAAAGGCTCCCATCTAGAATCCCATCTGGGTCTTCCTTGTTGCTCAAACTGAGCATCTCCCCTCGGTATCTCTTCCACTTGCATTGAACCCATGCAATTTTCAAATCTTCCAGTGGCTCTTCCACTGCTATTCCCCAGCGACCTCCCGTTGGTATACTCTTCGTGGGCTTCATATATTGAGGTCATAGCCCAACTTGTCCTCCTCTTCCTGTACGTCCTCGAGGTTCCAAGAATTTTAAAAGGCGCTTCTTTTTATTCTTTTAGCCTGTGACACATCATGTCATTGGACAGAACCCCTTGGATTAACTGTTCTATCCATTCCCTGCTGGACTTTTCCAGCAAAACTACACCTTTCCGCACAACCCTTGGTAGGACTATTTCCAGTCGTCATACATATTTTGATAATCTCTCTCCGTACTGCTGGTACATCACTCCAAGCCCGACAAAAAGATCTTCCCCACTCAACACAGTCCATACAGCTCCAGCTCTGTACAGTAGTTCTGTGGGAGGGCTATGTCGGGTGATGACACTACATTTCCCATTTCCTCTGGGGGCCACATAGGTCTTTGGGTACCCGTGCAGGTTCAATAACCTCAGAAAAAACACAAAATACCAATACATCTTTTAGATAATTTTGCATCACTCATCTTTTCATCTGTGCTCTTCCTCACATTTCCACCGTAGCCAAGACCCCCTCAAAAGCTGCATCGTCTACTCCTTCCGGGATTCCTGTTAACAAAAAAACCTTATCTATATTTAAGCCTTCCCTGGTATACTAATCATGCAAAATGGCAGCACTCATTTTAATTATAATTCTACCCACATCCATCAGGGGTTGGGGTTGGATATTTGCCTCCACGAGAACCTTCTCTTCTACAAAATGGCGACATGGGACAATGCCAAAACTATGTGTCATGGTTTTTGTAATTTATTGAGTCTGTCTTCCTTAGTACACTACGATTGGATACCTCAAATAAAACCAGCCCAAAAAAGTGTATATATTAACCGATGGTTTATGACTTCTGGTCAACCTTAACCCTGCGGCCCTTACACTTAAATAAAACACTCTATACATACATATATATACACATATACACAGGACTCGACAAATGCACTCGCCCACTCGCCTGGGGCGAGTTCATTTTGCCCACTGTCGCGTGTTATCGGCGGGTGGTGCAGTGTCTCCCGGCATTGTCCTGCGTCTCTCCCTCAAACTCCAGTGTCTCCCCCTGCAACTTGTGTGAAAATGACTGCACGGCGTCAAATGATGCAGCGTTACCAGGACAACGGGACGCTACGTGACATCACGTAGAGTTACATTATCATGAGGGAGGGACACAGGAGAATGCCGGAAGATGCCGTACCACAGCACCCTGCCGCCGGTAAGACTCGCCAGCGGGCAAAGTGAGGGCTGTGAGAGAGGGAGAGGGGGTTACAATAAGACAAAAAAAAATTGGAGGGGTGAGTACCTTTTCATTTTCAAGCGAATGGTTTTTGTTCTAATTTGTTGAGCTCTCTGTGTATGTATGTATGTGTAGCCAGGTCACCTGATGGCTACTATTCTGCCCTTGGGCTGGCAGTAAACCCTGGTACAATCAGGTTGCCAGTGGTTGATATGGGGTGGTTGATATAAAGGCCCAAGGGGATTCGAGTATCCCGATGACTACCCAGCATGCTGAGACGGTACCAAACCCGGTCCCTGCAGAGGAACCAGAGACGGTCGGTGAGCCGGAACCAGAGACGGTCGGCAAACCGGAACCAGCCCACGAGATGTCGGGTAAGGTGATTGCCTGGGGTGAGGAGACACTGCTGTTCCCAGAGGTGCAGGAGCCCGGAGAGGCCTTGCCTATTCCCACTGTGGACTCGGAAATGATCCGGTGCCTTTCCCCTGCGGATGTGTCCCTGCTCTCTTCCTCCTGTACCAGTAGCCATCGATCTTCGGTGGTGTTTCGGCCGCTGTCAATTATGCTGACCGTGACAGAAGACGGATCAAATGGTGCCAACGACTTTGCACGAAAGCGGAGCCCGTTACAGATGACCGCGACCGTGAGACCTGCGATGCGGGTGAGCCTTCCTTTCATGGAGGTGTCCAGAGGCCTATCCAGAGATTCTCCAGTACCAATGGAGGTACCTTCCGGTGCGGACGACGACGTTGTGGAAGCAGACAAAGATAAAGATCCCACCTCTATGCCGCGACAGGATGTCGACGCCTTTCCGGTGCGGGATCTGGATATGCTCCAGGACCCCGATGAACTTGCTGGAAGTGATGCTGAACTGTTAATGACCACTGGGCGGATGAGATTACTCCGATTCCTGCTCCGATGAGTACAGCTCCCACTCGTTTAAAGAGAACTGCCTTTATCCAGTCTATGTATGAGCGTAAGGCTTAACAGACATTTTCAGAAGTGTCCAAAAATGACGACCGACCTCCGGTGTGCCCAGATGTCCCGACCCCTGCATTTCAGGCCAAGTCCCTGGACTATTTGCGGGCCCATAGGCCCATAGGCCCACGCCAGCCCCCACACCTCACGTGGTGCAAATCACATTAGTGTCGGTTCCAGGTAATATAGACTCGCGAGATATTGACCGGGACTTGGACAATTTCAAGGCTCCTTTACCTTCGACCTGTACGGTTGGTCTCCAGGTGTCTTGCCGCCCTTCTTTTGCTGGGACTTCTAACCAGGGAGCCCCTTCTACCAGAAAGTCTCAGGGTGGGTTACCGCCTGAGGAAACTGATCGAGCCGCAAGAGAATGTTACTCTAAAAAGAGTAGCTTGCGGCCTCTAAGACTCTTGTTCCCTCTTTGGATTGGAAGGACTGGTCCTATGGGAATGAGATGTTGACAGAGGACAAATGTATAGAAGATGATGTGTGCAGTGTAAATAGTGGGGTCAGTCATTATGCCATGTCTGTCACATCTGATGTTTCAGGGTTCTCAAGCACCACATCAAACACAGGGTCTGCTGTAGCAGGGCCAGCTGGGTCATTACCTTGGTGGCACCCTAGGTTCAGGGGTTAATAGAGGCTGTAAAAGCTTACGTGCTTGAGCACAGTTGGAACACTTTCCATATAATATGCATGAGAGAATAGCGTATTTAGCGCGGGTCTGGAAGGTAGGCCGTTCGGTGTACATGGATAGGGTGGAGTACATTTCAGAACGAAATCCTAAGAGGGTGTTCTCCATAACAGTCACTGATGCGTCAGGAGCACTAGTGAGAAAGCCTGACCCAGAGCACTACTATTGCTAAAAAGGTTCTCCATCTTGGGAAGAACCTATGTTCAGTATGGCAGCCATTTTGTGGCTGGATATTCAAATAAAACTGTCATGTACTGTATTCACAGAGAATGTATATCATGCATAATAATGTGATATCAATTATGTGAAGTTGTTATCTTGTTTTTGTTCAGGTTTCATTCGACGATGGTACCCGAAAATTTAAGACCCAAGCGGGATTGTTGGAAATCCACCAGAGGGAGAGTGTAGCCAGGTCACCTGAAGGCTACGATTCTGCCCATGGGCAATCAGGTTGCCAGTGGTTGATATGGGGTTTTCCCCCTTCGAGGAGCTGCATTTGAGTGACAGCGGGAGGCGGTGACATCAGGCCTGGGCATGACCAATCATGAGCCAGACCTGGTGCCCTCCTCCTGGCAGTACTTAAAGGCAGGACCGCCCTACTTTAGTAGTGTCCTTACCCCATTGAGGAAGGCAGGTCACACAACTGGGAGTCTGAGATTGGGGCCTTCGCTTGTGCTCTTCCCTCCGGGGGAGAGTGAGTGTGGACCATACCTCTGCCTCTGCTAGGGAGGCGGGAAAGAGCTAGGATGGCTGCGGGTGCCCTTGGCCTGTAGTGACAGTCCAGGGACCATCCTTCAGTGAGAGCTGAGAGTACTGCATTGGGCAGAAGCCTACCATGTAACTGTGCTGTACAGAAGACAATAAGCCATTCCTGTTGTTATATACCTTCTGCCTGGTGCGTGACCTTACTGGAGGGGAGGTAATAAGTTCTATCGTGGGAGATCACCTTCAGTTCCTGGAGCCTACGGCAGATGGAGGCACTGCACTGTCCCCACTACCATCGGCGGACGACTCGGCCCTCTTGTTGCCAGCAGGTATATGCACCATACACCGTAGTAATGGACCAATCTCCCACCGGGTGGGGAAACACTGTTATGTGTGTGTGTGTGTGTGTGTGTGTGGGTGTATTTACACCCTGCGACCCAATATATGTATAATATATATGTGTGCGTCTTATAGAATTGATAATGAATAATGTCTTAATCTAAATCCCAATCCCACCACATTTTTACTGATCTTCTTTAAACCTCTTGTTCCAGATTAATGGTGCAGAATCGGTGCCACTTGAATAAAATGATTCCTGGCGGCTCTTGTCAGCAGGGCTATTTATCATGTGCTTGTGAATCCCAGCTGTCTGTTAAGAAGCTGTGACATCTTGCTCCGGGGGTCATAGAATCCGACACACACTTAATGGATTATCTGCTCCTGCTTCTCCCCACATGTCCGGAAACTCATTTCAGACCTTGCAGTTTACAAAACAAGGTGAATCTCGCACCGTTACAATTTTAATAGGAAGTGGCAGCTTTTGCTATATCCTGTGTACAGTGTCAGATCAATTTACTGACAGGCTCTAGGAAGAATGCCATGCCCTGGCAGAGAAGTCATTAGAAATTCTGTCACTTTAATGCTTATTCACAAATGACCGTAGTGTCATTTTTGCGGCTCTTTTGCAGGCGGGCCGCTGTCAGCTCTTCCAGTCTTGACTGGACCCCCACTTGTTGAGCGTGGGAGGGGGGCTGTGTAATCAGAGAGGTACTCGCCCGGGGCGTGCAAATGTATAGGTTTGTCAGACACTGCTTATAGGGGTCCATGTTAAAATGGACATGGAGCAAAAGGTGACACTGTGTGCTCATTTGCATATCATTACCCAGAATCCCTGGCTGCAGTGGAGCACTGTATGCTAAGAGATAATGGGGAAAGGCAGGATTGCAGATCTGTCTAAGACATTTAAAAGTGCTCATACGTTATATTTTTATTTGCTGTACGGTGGAGAGTTTGTCACTGTTTTACCCACCATAACTTATATAACGTGTGGTTATATTCTGAATAAGATTTATGCATTTTTATAACCTTATATAAGAAACTAGGCTTGGCACCTCTTTTCTTCACTCCTTTGTATATGTTGTGATTGTTTTTGTTTTTCATTTAATAGGCACGAAGATACATAGATATGGTTTCCTGAACTAAATACAGTACTCTAAGCGAGGTCTTACCAATGATATATGTAACCCCCTATGTGGGAATCCCGCAGCCCATATGCGTCACCCATAGTGGTGGCCCGAAAGAAAAACGGGGCAGTAAGAATGTGTATTGACTATCACACGTTGAACAAGAAGACCACTCCTGATCAATATACTATGCCACGCATAGAAGATGCATTGGGTTGTCTCGCAGGTAGCAAATGGTTCTCGGTTCTGGACATTCGTAGCGGGTATTATCAGATTCCCATGTGCAAACAAGACAGAGAGAAGACCGCTTTTATATGCCTTTTTGGGCTCTATCAATTTGAGCGCATACCCCAGAGAGTATTAGGGGCTCCAGCCACTTTCCAGAGACTGAGAGAACGCGTTGTGGGGGATATGAATTTGCAGGTGATAATATACCTGGACAACCTAGTAATTTTTGGAAAGACCTTGGAAGAACACAACATTTGACTGATGAAGGTGCTGGCCAGACTAAGTGAGAGTGGAGTAAAGTTGTCCCTGGACAAATGTTAGTTCTGCTGGACGTCTGTCACTTATGTGGGGCACATCATGTCTGAAGAAGGAGGTGGCTACCAACCGCACTAAATTAGAGGTCATTGCATCCAGGCCTAGGCTCAGGCATCTGACAGAGCTACAATCCTTTCTAGAGTTCTGTGGATACAACAGACGCTTTATCAATAACTTCTCGACTATAGTGCAGCCGTTCACCCAATGAATGAAAGGCTACCTGCCACTGCGGGGACGCGGTATGGTTGCTGGAGCCACCAGCCAGGTCTACTTCAAGATTAATGAGCCATTTGTAGGCAGGTGGACTCCCAAGTGTGAAGAGGTTTTCAACCCATAAAAGCCTGTCTCACTAATGCGCCAGTACTGGCGTTTGCTGAGCCACAGAAAACCTATGTACTACACATGGATGCCAGTCTAGAGGGGTTAGGGGTGGTACTATATCAGGAGCATCCAGATAGGCTTTGACGGTTAGCCTTCGTGAGTCCGGGGTTGGAGCCATCAGAGAAGAATTACCCTGTGCACAAATGCTCGAATTCCTAGCTTTGAAATGGGCAGTAGTTGACAAACTACACAACTACCTGTACGGAGTAAAGTTTGTAGTGCACACAGACAATAACCCACTTACCTACATCCTATCTTTGGTTAAATTGGATGCCACCGGCATTGGTGGATAGCTGCATTGGCTACATACAATTTCAGCCTGAAATACAGACCAGAGCAGCAGAACATTGATGCTGATGTATTGTCTCGAATTCAAAGATACCCGGGTGATGAATAAGCAGTGGGAGGAAATCGCCGCCTCCAGGGTGTGAGCCTTGTGTACTCAAATTGAGATGCCCAAATGGATCACAACTGCGAATCTGAATAGGATTGCTGACGGTCTGGGGATATCCCGCACAGCTGTATCCCTATTATACTCTCACCCTGCAGAAATAACTATGGAATAAGTATAGGCAGGTAATACTCAGATCTCTCCATGACAATCATAGCGCTGGGATTACTGAAAGATCGTTCTATTGTCCCCAAATGGCCCGTGATATTGAAGATTACTGCAAGAACTGTGTGCAGTCTCTGTCTACAAATATGCTGCCTGCAAAGGCCGCACCATTTACAAATATCACCAGTAGTGAACCATTGGATTTGGTCATTAGAGCCGGACAGAAAGAACACTAGTAATACAGGCATACCCCGGTTTAAGGACACTCACTTTAAGTACACTCGCGAGTAAGGACATGTCACCCAATAGGCAAACAGCAGCTCGCGCATGCGCCTGTCAGCACGTCCTGAACAGCAATACCGGCTCCCTACCTGTACCGAAGCTGTGCGCAAGCGGGGAGACTATAGAGCCTGTTACACATGCGTTATTTACATCAGTTATGCACGTATATGACGATTGCAGTACAATACATGCATTGACAAGTGGGAGAAAAGGTAGTGCTTCACTTTAAGTACATTTTCGCTTTACATACATGCTCCGGTCCCATTGCGTACGTTAATGCGGGGTATGCCTGTATTCTACTGGTCATGAACCACTTCACCAGGTATGCCCAAGCATTCCTAACAAGGGACCAGCGAGCCATTGAGGCAGAGGAAGGTGAGAGAGAATGAGGGAGGAAGAGAGAATGTAAGAGAGAGGGAGAGGAGGGATGGAGGGAGAGAGAATGGGAGGGGGGAGAGAGAATGAGAAGGAAGGGGGAGAGAGCATTAGAGGGAGGGAGAGAATGAGAGGTAGAGAGAATGAGAGGGAGGGTGGGGACAGAGAGAATGAGAGAGGAGGTGAGAGAATAAGAGGTAGTGTGGGTAAGAGAATGAAAAGGAGGGGGTTGAGATAATGGAGGGAGGAGAGAATGAGAGGGTGGAGACAAGAGAATGAGAGCGAGGGGGTGAAAGAAGGGGTGAGAGAATAAGAGGGAGTGGAGGTAAGAGAATTAGAGGGAGTGGGGGTGAGAGAAGACTGAGGGAGGGTGGGCAAATGAGAGGCAGAGGGGTGATAGAATGTGAGAAGGGTGAGATAATGAGTCGGAGGGGGTGAGAGAATGAGTGGGGAGCGACAATGTGTGTGAGGGACAGAAAGGGAGTGTGTGTGTGGGAAAGAGGGGATTGTGTCAGGCTGGGCAATTTTTCCCAAAAAAATTAATTGGGGGTGGGAGGCAGTGTTGCCACCAGTCTGGGTCTGACCCGGAGACTTCGGGTTTCAGACACGTATCTTTGGGCTATGGGTTTACCTGAAAAATCTCCGGGCGGCAGTATATCCCTCTGCAAATCCTGTCAACGTGGCTCCGCGACGTGAAATGATGCCGATGTGCCATGACAATGGGATCCTATATGAGGTCACGCCGCATCGCGTTGCCATGTGCGCCACGTGATGACTCTGTGCCATAAGGTGATCTGTTGTCATGGCAACTTGACACCGCATGGCGCCGCAACGTCACGTGATGTCAGGTTGTCATGGCAACGTGCGCCATTTGACGTGGCAGAGCAATGCTGACTGGACCTTGCAGGGGGAAATGCCGTCGCCGCCGTTGAAGGTAAGAGAAATAAATATATCAATAAAATAAATAAATGTAAAACTGTAATTGCAAAAAGACTCAGGGTTAGCCTTCAGTAGAAGGTGGCAACCCTGGGGGAGGGGGTTGGGGGGGGGGTTGAGAAGTGCAAGGCTGAAGGTTCACCAGCCCTAGTTGGCATATTCATCCTCTATTAACACCCTGTCCAATTGCTCCTCGTGCTGGAGGTATGTAGATCATATCTACGAATTGTGAACAATAGGCGCAAACTCAATAAAGTGCTTCACTATGAATATACAGTGGATCTCTAATAATATTGAATAAATCAATTATTATAAAATGTGATTAAAGTGAATGAAATATGTAATTCACACAGTGAAAAAATATTTTAATGCGATACTCCCAGCTCAAAACCCTCTGGTGGGGCCTGTCTTCTCTGGTTCCAAAGAGCGGATAACAAATTCGTACAATCCAGGGGGAGCATATAGGAGAGAAAACACAATAAAACAAATTTAAGTGCAGACGTATGGTGTATACTGGAATGATACTGAATGTAGACTCTATGTGCAGCCTACTCACGAGATGGTAGATGTATATGAACAGGGGTTAATAAATGCAGCTTCGGCTGGAGGATCTCTATGGATGTGGTGGTGGTCCAGGTCCCGTCAACGACTCGGAGGGAGTGTATCAGCATAAGAAAAGGATTAAAACTTCCATAGCACAGATCAAAAGATATAACAAACTTTATGTAAAATGAATAAAACGCACATACAATAGTGCCAGTAAAATAAGGCAATTTACACACAATGGTGTCAGCAGAGTCGATGCACCATCGAAATTCCTCACCCCCCCCCCCCCCCCTCTCTGCTTTCTTTCAGCCACTTTCGTTCCGATTGCGGCGTGGGATGCGGTTCGTCGCATCCGTCAGACTCGTGACATCACACGCGTCCCGCTGCTCTCTCCAGATCCCGCGATAGAATACCTGAGTGGGGCCGTCCGGTGTCGCTCTCTGCTATAGCCAGGCGCAGTGAAGTGCTCGTCGCTATATGTCCTCTTCCTTAATGTTACGTTTATGTCTGATGCACTTATTCCCATGATCTGTTATTTATTTGATTACCACATGTATTACTACTGTGAAGCGCTATGTACATTAATGGCGCTATATAAATAAAGACATACAATACAATTTTACTGGCACTATTGTAAGTGCGTTTTATTCATTTTACATAAAGTTTGTTATATCTTTTGATCTGTGCTATGGAAGTTTTTTCTTCCTTTTCTTATGCTGATACACTCCCTCCGAGTCACTGACGGGACCCCTGACCACCACCCCATCCATAGAGATCCTCCAGCCGAAGCTGCATTTATTAACCCCTGTTCATATACATCTATCATCTCGTGAGTAGGCTGCACATAGAGCCGAGTCTACATTCAGTATCATTCCAGTATGTAGATCATACCAGTATGAATTACAACCTTCTCCCCAGTTTCTAGTATTACCCAAAGTGTCTCCATCTTTATTGCAGTTACAGTTCTGGGATTTTATTTCCCAAACTCTGAGTATTTGTGCACATAGCCCAAATACTTATCCTAATCCTTCCTGTTACACTTTCTTCTGCTTCTGTTACTGATCTTTGTCCTATTTAAGCTGCCTTCTGTTCCCCTGTATGTTTCCGGCTATAAAGTCCCTCTTACTCACTTCCTCTTGCAGGAGGAAGGGACGGGCTGCTGGATTTATCCTGACTCATTAATGCTAATGAAGCATCTGAACTGTTCACAGTATAACGGTCCCCCACCAAGATGAATACAACCCTTCTCTCTGATGTAGGCCCATATCCCTCCAGGTAGAACAGTTATGTCCAATAAATCCAACTTCCTCTTCTTCATACCACTTCCTTAACCATGCATTAAAGTATCTGCAGCGAAGAGTCTTGCCTTCCCCACCCCTTATTTACTTGCAATACCGCTTGAAAAGCCACTGAGGAATCTACCTGACTAAGAACTAAACACTTTCTCAACTTCATCCTTAGCCAGGTCATCAATCCCTAAGTGGACAATTGCACCTACCTCTTCCCCCATCTTTGTGCCTTAGCAATTCCCCAAATGTGCATCCTATCCCTCTGAGCTGTAGCTATTGGTAGGCACCTTACCTCCCTGTTTCCCTTACTACTTGCTCTCCAATCTATACCTCTTACAATGCCTCCTCTTCTGGTATCCCATTTTCCAGACTGTATGCTTCCTCTGCAGCACGTGCTTCTGTGGTGCAGTTCTCCTCTGCTAGTGCAGCTTAGGAGTTGTGCAGAGGCACAGATTGTAGGATGTGCTGCAGTCTACAACCCTCACCCTCCCAGAGCCCACAGTAGTCCAGACCAGCCTCCTCCTCAGAGCCCTGTGAGACAGCAATGGCCACTCAGCTGGAGCCCTGTATGGGGCAAAAGGGAGTCAGACATAACAAATATTTTGTGAGCTGTGAAGGAGTTAATGCTGCCATCTGCCACATATTGCCGCTGCCCTTAATGCCTGAACCTGATGCTCTTTAGCCCCAGTGCACAATCTTAACACACACACCTGATGCACACACAGGAAAACAAAGACATTGATACACACACAACGGCACTGGTAAACTAGGGCCAAACAAAAGTCACACGGATATATACAATGGTAAAACCATATTAGCACATGGACATTCACACATTGACAACTATACACACAGACCAACATTATTATATACTGATATATACTGCTGATTATTATTATTATTATTATTATTACTTATGTTGGAGCTGTGCCCCTGCTAAGGCTTGGATAGTGACTGTAGCTTCATCATCATATAAGTTTCAGCCACTGATAAAATGAGGGTGATTAATAGTACAGAGGGAGATTCATTGTAAACTTCTGTCGGAGGTAGAAACGGGCGGTATATTTCTGGTATTCCGGCTTGCACCTATGGTTGACACTGGACAGCTGATCATCCTGAGAATACCATCCAATCCAGGTTTCGAAACATGAATCCAGTGATCTCACCAAAACTATTACATTTCAGCCCAACTCCATTCATGGTTCAAACGTTGAAAGTGTTCAAAATAAAAGGGGTAACATGACCCAATATACATAGTCGTTTAATCTTCATTCTTTGTATTTATTTATTTATAAAATATTTTACCAGGAAGTAATACATTGAGAATTACCTCTCGTTTTCAAGTATGTCCTTGGCACAGAGTTAAGACAAATAATACATGGTTACAAATACAGTTACATAAATGAACAGGGTATACATTATATACAAGACATTGCATGCACAGTTAAAGAAAATATATATTATGGGCGTATGAAACAGTTACAGACCAGATTAAAATGTGAGACAGCCTTAGATTCGAAAGAACTTAAACTGGTGGTGGATGTGAGAGTCTCTGGTAGGTTGTTCCAGTTTTGGGGTGCTTGGTAAGAGAAGGAGGAACGGCCGGATACTTTGCTGAGCCGTGGGACCATGAACAGTCTTTTGGAGTCAGATCTCAGATGATAAGTGCTGCATGTGGTAGGGGTGAGGAGCTTGTTCAGATAGCTGGGTAGCTTGCCCATAAAGAATTTAAAGGCAAGACAGGAAAGGTGAACTTTGCGCCTAGACTCGAGGGATGACCAATCGAGTTCTTTGAGCATTGCGCAGTGATGTGCAGCCTTTGCTCTTAAGCAGAAATGCTTTTAAGTAGAAATCTTTCAAGTAGTATGGAAGTTTAAAAAGGAAGTTGGAACCATTGATCTGCTTCTCATCTCATCTCATCTCTTGTCTTTTCTCAGGTAAAAACATCTCAAATTGTCTGTGTGTCCTGCAATCCTCATACCCTGCTGTCTATTTAGCTAATTTTAGTTCAATTTAGGTGACTTTCTAAATGTAGAAATCTTTCAAGTAGTATGGAAGTTTAAAAAGGAAGTTCAAAAAGAAGTGGAAAAAGTGGACACAATCTACTGCTTCTGATTCCTGCATTTGAACTACGCTGGAAAGGAGGTTATCATCCCACACTGCACATCTCAACACATTACTATTGCTGTGATGCCGCCTTTACTTTTTATATTTGCTGTAACCTCACTTATTATCAAATTATGCACTTCCTTCCACCAGCCTCATCATGTCTCTAACTCTATTCATATTTCGCCATCTCTCCTTACTTCACCACTTCTCAGTTCACATGAACTCCTCTCTTACCTGCGCCCTCTGTCACCACACAGTTATGCCGCTTGCACTAAAACACACCCCTACAAATCATCCTCACACATCCTCTTTCTATCCATGCTTCTCCTCCTTGCTTCAGGGGATATCTCTCCCAATCCTGGTCCCTGCCTTATTTCTACTTGCTCTCGTCCTCGCCTTCCACATGCAACTTCTACTCCTTCTGGTGTAAACCCCTCCAACCTCATACCCATCCCCTGCCACCCTCCCTCCTCTCTCCCTTTCTCCTGTGCCCTTTGGAATGCTCGCTCCCTCTCTAACAAGTTCCTCTCTGTGCATGACTTCTTTCTCTCTCACTCTCTGCTCCTATTTGCTATAACTGAGACCTGGCTCACTCAGTCTGACTCTGCTCTGGAAGCTGCCCTCTCCTATGGTGGCCTTTCCTTCTCCCACACTCCACGCCCTGGTGGCAGGGGTGGAGGCGTGGGGCTCCTGCTCTCCTCTCTCTGCCGTTACAGAACACTTTCTATTCCCCCCTCTCTTGCTTTTCCCTCCTTCGAGGCTCACACTGTCCAGATCTTCTCTCCTCTCCCGGTCCATGTGGCGGTCATCTATCGCCCACCTTCCTCTACTCATCCCCCTTCTGCCTTTCTCTCTCACTTTGAATCCTGGCTCTCTTTCTTTCTCTCCTCAGACTCCCCTGTTCTTCTCATTGGGGACTTTAACTGCCACATTGATGACCCCTCTCTCCCTTGGGCTTCCCGCTTTCTTTCTCTAACCTCTTCTTTTGGCCTTCAACAGTGGACTGCAGCCAGCACCCACAAGGATGGCCACTACTTAGACCTGGTTTTCACTAAAAACTTCTCTCTCTCTGATTTCTCCATTTCCCCTTTTCCTCTCTCTGACCATCACCTCATCTCATTCTCTCTATCTCGCTTCTCTCCATCTCCATCTCGCCCTCGTTTTTGCAGAAACCTGCGCTCTATTAACCTCCCAGCTCTTGATTCCACTTTACGCTCCTCCCTCTCCTCTCTCAGTTCTGCTTCAGACCCTGACAACCTGGTCAGGAACTACAACTCTGCCTTATCTTCCTCTCTTGATCTTCATGCCCCACTTTCTCTCTGCTGTCCTCGCCCTTCTAACCCCAGACCCTGGCTAAACTCCCACACACGCATGCTGCGTTCCTCCACTCGTTCCTCTGAACGCCTCTGGAGGAAATCTCATACGCTCGCAGACTTCATTCACTACAAATTTATGCTATCCTGTTTCAATTCTGCCCTCTTTCAGGCTAAACAAACCTACTTTTCATCACTAATCAACACACACAAGTCTAACCCACGCCGTCTCTTTTCTGTCTTTGACTCTCTACTCAGACCACCCTCAGCTGCCTCCTCTTCTTCCTCCATCTCACCTCAGGACTTTGCTGACTTTTTTAAGAAAAAGGTGGAGTCCATACGGCAGAACATCCCATCTGTTGCCTCCTCCCATCCCACAATGCTTCCCAACTCTCCTCCTGTCTTTCTTGACTCTTTTTCTGCTATCTCGGAGGAGGATGTATCACTGCTGATCTCCTCTTCTCCCTCTACCACTTGCCCTCTTGATCCCATTCCCTCCCATCTCCTAAAACCTCTTGCTCCTTCTATAATCCCTATGCTCACACAGATCTTTAACTCTTCCCTCTAATCTGGTACCTTTCCTTCATCCTTCAAGCATGCAACCGTTATACCATTACTCAAAAACAGCAAGCTTGACCCTACCTGTCCTTCTAACTATCGACCTGTCTCCCTCCTGCCTTTTGCCTCCAAACTCCTTGAACGTCTTGTATTCTCTCGATTGCTACACTTTCTCAACACCTATTCTGTACTAGACCCTCTACAATCTGGCTTCCGCACTGCTCACTCTACTGAAACAGCCCTCACTAAAATAACTGACGACCTCCACGCTGCCAAAGACAGAGGTCATTACACTCTGCTCATATTACTCGACCTCTCTGCAGCATTCGACACCGTGGACCACCCTCTTCTCCTTCACATTCTCCATACTCTTGGTATTCGGAACAAAGCTTTATCCTGGATCTCCTCTTACCTCTCCCATCGTACCTTCAGTGTCTCTTTTGCTAACACCTCCTCCTCCTCTATTGATCTCTCTGTGGGGGTACCCCAGGGCTCTGTCCTGGGACCCCTTCTCTTTTCTCTCTACACACTCTCTCTAGGTGACCTAATCACATCTTTTGGGTTTAAATATCACCTCTATGCTGACGACACACAAATTTACCTTACAACCCCTGACCTTACACCTGCTATACAGACCAAAGTTTCTGAATGCCTCTCTGGAATATCATCCTGGATGGCCATCCGCCGACTGAAACTTAACATGGCAAAAACAGAGCTCCTTATACTACCTCCCAAACCTGGCCCTACTACATCCTTCCACATTGCTATTGGAAATACGATCATTCACCCAGTAGCCCAAGCACGCTGCCTAGGGGTCACACTTGATTCCTCTCTCTCATTCTCCTCTCATATTCAAAACGTTTCTAAAACTTGTCGCTTTTTCCTCCGCAATATCACAAAGATACGCCCTTTCCTCTGTTACTCAACTGCCAAAACTCTGACTCAGGCCCTCATTCTCTCACGTCTCGATTACTGCAACCTCCTGCTGTCCGGCCTTCCTACCTCTCACCTGTCTCCCCTACAATCTATCCTAAACACTGCTGCCAGAATCACTCTACTCTTTCCTAAATCTGTCTCAGCGTCTCCCCTGCTGAAATCCCTCTCCTGGCTTCCGATTAAATCACGTATCTCACACTCAATTCTACTGCTCACTTTTAAAGCTTTACATTCTTCTGCCCCTCATTACATCTCAGCCCTAATTTCTCGCTATGCACCATCACGACTCTTGCGTTCTTCTCAAGGATGTCTTCTTTCTACCCCCTTTGTATCTAAAGCTCTCTCCCGCCTTAAACCTTTCTCACTTTCTGCCCCACACCTCTGGAATGCCCTTCCCCTCAATACCCGACTAGCCCCCTCGCTATCCACCTTTAAGACCCACCTTAAGACACATCTGCTTAAAGAAGCATATGAGTAGCACTGGATAATCATGGACACATGACACAAAGCTTGGCCCCCTGCAGACGCACTTACTAGTATTCCCTCCTACTGTCTCTGTACGTTCTCCCTACCTACCAATTAGATTGTAACTCCTTCCTTAATGTTACTTTTACAGTATGTCTGAAGCACTTATTCCCATGATCTGTTATTTATATTTGTTATTTATATGACATGTATTACTACTGTGAAGCGCTATGTACATTTTATGGCGCTATACAAATAAAGACATACATACATACATACATACATGTGTGTTGTAGTTACATTGGAGAACAAAATGACAAATTGAATTGTAAAGGGTGTCAAGTTTGCTAAGGTGGGTTTGAGGTGCCGAGCTATATACTATGTCTCCATAGTCAATAATTGGCATTAGCATCTGCTGTGCGATACGCTTTCTGACCAGGAGACTTAGGGAGGATTTGTTCCTGTAAAGTACCCCTAGTTTGGCATAGGTCTTGGTTGTCAGAGTATCAATGTACATCCCGAATGTATAGTAGTGCTGTTGGAGTGTGACCCTATATGCAAAGGAAAAACCTACCAATGCCGTGTCAGTATGACAAGGCTTTACCTAAGGATTGAAGGAGATTATCTGATGTGCCAAAGATCATACAGACTGTGACACAAGAACTGAACCCGTACATTTATGCATGGAGTAATGGCAACGCCTTCTGTACGCCAAAACTTTGGTAATGTTTGTATGTCTTATTTTGCTCTGTACCACTCTATAATGCACACGTCTTATTCTCATGTTGCTCAGCCCTTATAAAAAGATGCCCAGCTATTGGTCACGAGTTTAAAAGCTGTCTCATATACTGACCCCTATGTAATATGCTGTAAATTCATCTTCTCAGTGCTGAAGGGAAGGAAACAAGAATAATTTCCAGCAGGGGTAGTCTTCTTCGCAGCAGCATATTGAACGGGGGTTTGTGTGTCAATTAATGTCCACTCGCAATATGTTTGTACCGTTTATTAAATGGTTATGTATTGCTGCTCACTTTATACTGCACGTCTAACCCTCACACTTTGAAAACCGAAATTCTCGCACCTCAATTGTCCTTTCTCTCTTTAAATAGAACTGTGTGGATAGACTGAGAAAGTTCTAGGAAGTCATTTTAACCGAAATGACAATGTCCATCCTTCCCCTGACGGTGAGACTTGTTAATTAAAGAAAGGTTAGAGTGGAATGGAATCTGCACCTCCACCCAACCTGCCCAGGGAGACAGCTGAGTAACAGAGATGAATTGAGGTCTTTAGTTACCAGATGTGCCTGAAACGGTGACTGAAAGTTGTAAAAGATTATTAATTATGCTGGGATGAAGTGCTTCTCCGACAGACCCGAGCATGATAAAACAGAATAGAGAAATCTTCTATGTAACACATTATACATATTTGATACAGATAATTAAATATTGAGTGGCAAATGCATACTTTTAACTAAACAGTGTTAGAATTTACACAGAAGCCTTCCGTTATAGTTTGTTGGCTTTATCAATTCTTCAAGTATAGAGCACTCTTAACCCAGTCTATGTTAATGAATTCGTGATTTGTATTAAAATATAATTTTTAATTATATGGAGCAAACAAAAAAAGGGGGGAAGTATACATGAAGACTTAATTAGCTCGAGAATAAATGGTGCCGATCAAAAATATTAAAAGTGACTGTTGTAATATCTCTTAATTGGAGATCACCACTATCATTATTATCAATGTATTTGAATGACCCCTTTGTGTGTTGAGTGAGTTCCTTTACTTAGCCATCCAGCACACAAATGAAAGTGTCCAGCCACAACTAACACAGTTCCCAGTTTTTATTTCTCAGTCTCCTAAAGCAGTCATCTGCTACGGCGCTGATTGGCCCATCACGGATGGGCCCTTGCTCTGTGATTGGCCGATGTTGCGCGCTCTGTAATTGGCTGAGATAGCATCCATGCTGTGATTGGCCCACACGTAGCATCCGGGCGCTGATTGGTCGGCAGCCCTCCTCCATAGTTTCTGGTGAAGGTCTATGTAAAACCCTGCTGATCTCAGTTCCAGTCTATTAGGAGTTCATCCTGACTTGGTTAGTGGGTGTATCAACGAGATGTTTGCCAGAGACACCAAAGCGAGGCTCGGTCAAGTAGACGAGCGGGACAGTTGAAATACCTATTCTGCAAATAGCATCCCTGAGGTCTTGAAGAACTAGAACCCTGCGAAGAGTGGATGCTGACCTGGGTAAGCCGATTGAACTGGCGCCTAACACTTAGGGGGCTATGCACTAAGCTCCGAGCTTTCGCGCCGGGATGAAAAAAATTAGCACGTCCGATAAAAAATGAAGCCGGCGGCGCGATTCACTAAGGCCCTGAGCCCATTTTCTATCGGACGTGCCCAAAACTGGCTTATCGTGCGTGCAAGCTTTTTCCTCTCTGCTATCGCACTTAAAGTTCCCGTACGTTAGCTGATAGAAAAAAAAGCCGCATGTAACATTTGCATGGAGATTTGCCATCTTCATGCAAGGCTGTTACAGGCGATCGTACACTAAATAAATACATTTTAATAATAGTGTACATGAGCAGGCGGTCTCAGGACCTGAACCGCATTGGTTTCAGGTCCGAGGACCCCCTACTTCAGGAGTTACAGGCCCCGTTATGGAGAGCCGGTATCCTCTGCACTGTAAAGCTCCCGCGTCACGTGACCGGGACATTTAAATTCTGCAGGGGATACCGGCACCCCATAAAGGAGCCTGTATGTCCTGAAGGACGGGGTCCCCGAGGCTGAAACCAATGCGGTTCAGCTCAGGAGACCCCCTGCAGATCTACACTAGTATTAAAACACACATAACAATAAATAATAATTCATTACCGTAGCGGCTATCCGCTATGGTAATGAAGCTGCTTTAATGTATTTTTAATAATAGTGTGCGGGAGCAGGAGGTCCCCTGAGCTGAACCGCATTGATTTCTGCCTCAGAGACCCCCTGCTTCCCGAGTTACAGGCCCCAGTGTGGGGCATCAGGTGCCAGTGTCGCCGCCATCTTTATAGCGTCCAAGACGCGACGTGGGCTCTATAAAGATGGCGTCCACACTGGCACCGATGCCCCAAACTGGGGCCTGTAACTCGGGAAGCAGGGGGTCTCTGAGGCAGAAATCAATGCGATTCAGCTCAGGGGACCCCCTGCTCCCGCACACTATTATTAAAATTTACATTAATGCAGCTTCATTACCTTAGCAGAGAGCTGCTAAGGCAATGAAGGGGTTAAGGCACATTAGCATGTTTATTGGGGACAATTGCCCCCAATAAACAACACCCCCCCCCCCCCCCGCCCCCTAACACATACAGTACTGTAATGGGCAAAATTACTATTATCCACATATGGATAATAATGCATTTGCCCATTTTAAATACATATAAATTACAATAAATACAGGCAATATATATGACACTTACCTTTTACAGGCACCCACGATGAAAGCCGTCTTCATCCTCATCTTCATCCTGCCCATGCCCCTCCGGTGCTGCAAAACATGCACAACAATCACAATAGCCAATGTAATGTCCCTTAACCCCTTAATCACCATAGCGGTTATTTTAACTGCTACAGTCATTAAGGGGTTAACTCACCCTCACCCACCACTCGGGAGGCCTACATACCCTCCCCCACTACCCACAAGGGAGGCCTACCCACATACCATTGGGGCCAATACCCCCACCCCCAGTACCCACAATAAAAACAATACACAGACCCACAATAAACATCATTCTATTTATTAAATACATAACCCACCCCCTGTGCCCCCCCATAATTACATGATTTATTCTTTTACATACCGGGTTCATACCCCAGGCTCACGCGAGTCCTCGGTGGGCCAGGCGGGTCACCTCACAGACCTACAGGTTACCAGCAACTTGTTTCACACAGGTTCTGGAGGCCTGTTGGTGGATCCCGCCAGGCGCCATGGCCCACCAGGTGGTCTCCGCGGGTCACCGTGGGCCACAATTGGGTCCCCACGGTAGGCCCGCGGATGTCTGGGAGCCCCGGGTCAGACCCACAGGTGTCTGAGGGGCCTCGGGTGATTCCCACGGGGGTCTGGGGACCCACGGGTGCTCACTACGGGTCCGCGGTGCCCCCACGGATGTGGGGCCACCGGTTCTTCCCCGCAGGTATCACCCGTGGACCACGCAGCCTGGTACCCGTGAGATACCCGAGGATACCTCAGGTGGTCTCCAGAGGTCTCACGCAGAACCAAGGAACCAACCCTGAATGTAAAATAAATAAACCTGACCTATACATTCAATACATACATTCCCCCCCCCCCCCCAACACATACAGTACAATAATGTGCCAAATAACTAATATCCAGATATGGATAATAGATTATTTGCCCATTATTAAACACATAAAACATGCATAAATCAAAACATGAATTTTTAATCTTAAAATCACCACATTGCATGTTAAAATAAATCCAGCAGGGTACTGACAAACCAGTTACAGACAAACCTAGATTTATGGCCCAGTGGGAGTCGGACCTCCAGTGCACACTAGAGGACGAGGACTGGACGGCGATTTTTAGAGCGGCAGCGAGTAGCTCCATCTGCACGACCTTGAAGGAGAACTCATATAAGGTAATGTTGCGCTGGTATCTCACCCCAGTTAGATTAGCTAAATTCATCCCAGGCTCTTCCCCGCTTTGCCCTAGGCAGTGCGGGGAACGGGGGGACTTGGTGCACATGCTGTGGTCTTGCCCGAGAATAGTACCGATTTGGACACAGATTAGAGATTGGCTACAGAGGCTCTTCCTGGGCCTCCAAATTACGCTTGACCCATGGGTGTTCCTATTAAGCAAACCCACAGATGAGGTTTCGCGCTCAGGGAACAGATTAATAGCACATTTTGCAACGGCTATGAGGTGCGAGACAGCAGCATTATGGAACCAGAACGTAATCCCATCACTAGCAAAGATCAGGAATAGAATTTGGTTCATATGCCGAATGGAAAAATTAACGAGTCTAATCAACGACTCCGGCGACAAATTCCAAAAAGTCTGGCTGCCCTGGTTGGCACAGACGGACATCCAGGGAGTGAACGATGCCACGATATGGCTATAATTTAAAGGAAGTGAGTTCTCCTATGAGGGGTGCCAGGGAGTGGGATGAGAAGGACGGTCCGGACGTAGGGATCCCCCAGGTAGCAATAATTTGGCAGAGGCAGTGCAACCTCAGTCGAGAGGGTGGCGCGGTATCACGGCGATGGCAACTCGCTACTGGCGTCGGTTGGAAGGACATAGGATGAAGATTCTTCGCATATCCCCCTTCCCTCTCCCAATCCCTCCCCTCCCCCACTCTCCGTTGTAGTCATGTCTGAATGTTTGTGATGTCTTGTCGTATCCCCATCACGTCGTCTGTTTAGTGTTGTATGTCCCACAGATGGAGTTTATTTGTGTGCGTACTGCAAAAGTTGACATTATGTTTATTTCTTCAATGTATGTATACAAAAACCAATAAAAAAGAATGTTTAAAAAAAAAAAAAAAATCCAGCAGCCATTGTAAATATAAACCAACAAACCAGCAGCTACACAAATGTATATGAAACTAGCTGATATACCCGGCGTTGCCCGGGCTTGCAGGGGTGGGGGCGTGGAAGGGCAGGGGGGCGTGGAAGGGCGGGGGGGCGTGGAAGGGCGGGGGGGCGTGGAAGGGCGGGGGGGTTATGGAGCGGAAGGGTGGGGGGGTTATGGAGCGGAAGGGCGGGGGGAGGCATGGAGCGGAAGGGCGGGGGGGGGGCATGGAGCGGAAGGGTGGGGGGGCATGGAGCAGAAGGGTGGGGGGGGCATGGAGCAGAATGGCGGGGGGGCATGGAGCGGAATGGCGGGGGGGCATGGAGCGGAACGGCGGGGGGGCATGGAGCGGAAGGGCGGGGGGGGCATGGAGCGGAAGGGCGGGGGGGGCATGGAGCGGAAGGGCGGGGGGGCATGGAGCGGAAGGGCGGGGGGGCATGGAGCGGAAGGGCGGGGGGGCATGGAGCGGAAGGGCGGGGGGGGCATGGAGCGGAAGGGCGAGGGGGCATGGAGCGGAAGGGCGGGGGGGGCATGGAGCTGAAGGGCGGGGGGGCATGGAGCGGAAGGGCGGGGGGGCATGGAGCGGAAGGGCGGGGGGCATGGAGCGGAAGGGCGTGGGGGCATGGAGCGGAAGGGCGTGGGGGCATGGAGCGGAAGGGCGGGGGGGGCATGGTGCGGAAGGGCGGGGGGGTTATGGAGCGGAAGGGCGGGGGGGTTATGGAGCAGAAGGGCGGGCTGGCATGGAGCGGAAGGGCGGGGGGGCATGGAGCGGAATGGCGGGGGGGCATGGAGCGGAAGGGCGGGGGGGCATGGAGCGGAAGGGCGGGGGAGCATGGAGCGGAAGGGCGGGGGGGGCATGGAGCGGAAGGGCGGGGGGGGCATGGAGCGGAAGGGCGGGGGGGGCATGGAGCGGCAGGGCGGGGGGGGCATGGAGCGGAAGGGCGGGGGGGGCATGGAGCGGAAGGGCGGGGGGGCATGGAGCGGAAGGGCGGGGGGCATGGAGCGGAAGGGCGGGGGGGCATGGAGCGGAAGGGCGGGGGGGCATGGAGCGGAAGGGCGGGGGGGCATGGAGCGGAAGGGCGGGGGGGCATGGAGCGGAAGGGCGGGGGGGCATGGAGCGGAAGGGCAGGGGGGGCATGGAGCGGAAGGGCGGGGGGGACATGGAGCGGAAGGGCGGGGGGGGCATGGAGCGGAAGGGCGGGGGGGGCATGGAGCGGAAGGGCGGGGGGGACAAGGGGTGTGAAGGGTGGGGGGGCGGCAAGGGGCAGGGAGGGAGGGGGGCAAGGAGGGAGGGGGCAAAGGGCATGGAGGGAGGGGGGCAAAGGGCAGGGAGGGAGGGAGGGAGGGGGGCAAAGGGCAGGGAGGGAGGGGGGCAAAGGGCAGGGAGGGAGGGGGGAAAGGGCAGGGAGGGAGGGGGGCAAAGGGCAGGGAGGGAGGGGGGCAAAGGGGAGGGGGGGAAGGGGGCAAAGGGGAAGTGGGAGGGGGGCAAAGGAGAGGGGGAGGGGGCAAAGGAGAGGGGGAGGGGGCAAAAGGGAGGGGGCAAAGGGGAGGGGGCAAAGGGGAGGGGGGCAAAAGGGAGGGGGAGGGGGGCAAAGGGGAGGGGGAGGGGGGCAAAGGGGAGGGGGCAAAGAGGAGGGGGGAGGGGGCAAAGGGGAGGGGAGAGGGGGGCAAAGGGGAGTGGGGCAAAGGGGAGGGGGGAGGGGGGCAAAGGGGAGGGGGGCAAAGGGGAGGGAGGCAAAGGGGAGGGGGGCAAAGGGGAGGGAGGCAAAAGGGAGGGAAAGGGGGCAAAGGGGAGGGGGGCAAAGGGGAGGGGACAAAGGGGAGGGGGGCAAAGGGGAGGGAGGCAAAGGGGAGGGAGGCAAAGGGGAGGGAAAGGAAGCAAAGGGGAGGGGGGCAAAGGGGAGGGGGCAAAGGGGAGGGGACAAAGGGGAGGGGGGCAAAGGGGAGGGAGGCAAAGGGGGAGGGAGGCAAAGGGGGGGAGGGGGGCAAAGGGTGGGGGCAATTATACAATTATACAATTCCCTATTCAATTCTTAAAGCCAAACCATTGCCAACACAATTCTAATTTAAAGTAACCACCATCATTCTAATCTAAGTACCATAAAGAAGTCATTACAATAAACCTGTAACTAAATACAAATTACATTATTCACAACAATGACAAAATAAAGTTGATAAATACATTAGCCATACATGAAAAGAACATAAACATTAGCAAAACAATCAATTATTATCCCTGTATGTCTATCCATATAGATAGATATACATAAAATACAGGGTCAATAATACAGCATAAAAAACGATGCATTTCCATACAAAAATCACATAGAATACACCCATTCAGTGTCCGTGAATGTATGTATATACATAGGTACATTCACGGGCATTAAATGGGACTGAAAAAATAAAAGACATGAATGAAAAATCAAAAAACCTGTAAAAGTAAAAATAATAATATTTTCTTTTGTTTACTCACCATTAGATGCCCACTCACCGAAATCCAGGCGACCCGGAAGCACAGGAACCAATCCACAGGTAAACCATAAAATAAAAAACCCTTACAATCCATAACGGTGTATTCTTTCTTCTATTTGTAATCCTTCCCATCTGTCTTGGGGTCTTCTTTTCTCCTTTGGGGTCTTCTCCGGCTTCTTCCGTCTTCTTCCGCCACGCCCTTCTTCTCTTCTTAGGAGGGGAGATGTTCCCTCCTCAACGACTAGCTTCAAAATGAGGCGACATAGGCTTTTATAGGCCTATGACGTCACATTTTGGTCAAATGTTTCCCACGGTCCTGATTGGGCCGTGAGAAACATGTGATTTGGCCGAACAAAAAAAAAATGATGACGTCATTTAAAGTCAATGAAAGCACAGCCAATCAGAATGGCTTTGCTTCAATTGCCTTTTAGATGACGTCATGAAAAGAAACATGGCCGGCCTCACATGGTACGGTAGCCAATCAGAGCGTGGGAAATACATCCCAACTCTGATTGGCTATTGTACCATGTGACAGGCTTTCAATGACGTCACATCCGTTCTCCCCCAAGCCTCTGTCACATGGTCTACTATAGCCAATCAGAGTAGGGATGTAGTTCCCACGCTCTGATTGGCTACCGTACCATGTGAGGCCGGCCATGTTTCGGGGACTCGCGTGGGCCTGGGGTATGAACCCTGTATGTAAAAGAATAAATCATGTATTTATGGGGGGGCACAGGGGGTGGGTTATGTATTTAATAAATAGAATGATGTTTATTGTGGGGCTGTGTATTGTTTTTATTGTGGGTACTGGGGGTGGGAGGAGGGGGTATTGGCTCCAAGGGTATGTGGGTAGGCTTCCCGGCTGGGTAGTGAGTGAGGGTGGTTAGGCCTCACGGGTTGGGGGGTGAGGGTGGGTTAACCCCTTAATGCCTGTAGCGGTTAATAACCGCTATGGTGATTAAGGGGTTAGGGGACATTACATTGGATGTTTTTATTCTTGTGTATGTTTTGCAGCATCGGAGGGGCATGGGCAGGATGAAGATGAGGATGAAGACGGCCTTCATCATGGGTGCCAGTAAAAGGTAAGTGTAATATGTTTTTACTATATTTATTGAAAGTTATATGTATTTACAATGGGCAAATGCATTATTATCCATATGTGGATAATAGTAATTTTGCCCATTACTGTATAGTATGTGTTAGGGGGGTGTATTTAGTTATTAATATTGTTTATTATTTTTGGAGGTGCAACATTGTTACCGCAGGCCCGCGGGTACCCCGGGACTCCCGCAGGGACCCCCGAACTCCCGCGGGGACCCCCGCTTGGTGAGCCGGGGACACCCGCCGGCCTGTTGTATGGGTATTGCGCATGCAAAAAGGTAAACAAAGATTTTTTTTCAAAGTCCTGCTTTTTTATCACCAGCCTTTAGCTGGTGAGCTTTATTCAGCGCAACTTTCACGTACGATCAGTTTACGTTGCTTAGTGAATCCCGCAGAAGGGCAGGATTCAGCGCAAACAGCTGATCGTACGAGCAAAGTTGGACTTTGAAAAAATTTCAAGAAAAAATCCGTTTTTGCCTCTTTGCGCGGCTTAGTGAATAGCGCTCGGCGGAACTTCACGTTCTAAGAGCACTTAAAACGACTTACCACTGCTTAGTGCATAGCCCCCTTAGTTAGCTAGGATTCCCCCTGTAATCCATGATTGGGTGAGTTGCGCTGTAATCTTGTATTGTATTGTGCCTGTTGACTCCGGTCAAAATAAACCTGTTTGTTTAACTCCTTCATTGTGTCTGGTGAATACAATCCTGATGTAAATTGTCTCCCATGACAATGGATGCCTAGGTGACAGGCAAAAATTACCATCTCCCTGTGACTAAAATTCCCAACCTGTGTACTATTATGTTGTCCCTTGAAACAGTTTATTCCCAATGTAAATGTATTTTGCGTGTATTTGTATGACTCCTTTGTGTGCTGAGCTGGTTATTCCCAGATTCATATACAAAAATATAGTCAGGGCAAGAGTCCTGACTAGAAGAGAATCCCACAATTGCACTCTATGGGGGCAACAATAGGTAGGACAAAATATAATCCCAGTTCCGGAGCCGGCCAAGGTATCCTCCCCTGATCCCAACGAGGAGTACCAAATATTCCAGTTCAGAGGAGGAGATAAGTCTCCCCGTAGGTGAAACCCCCCCCGGTCATCCAACTTACGGGGCTATTGGTGGCGCTTGGGCCGGATGCCATGCCAAGATTGAACCCCACAAAGTATTCATTGGGGCCTATTCTAGTAGCCTTGATGAGTTTGCTGTTACATCGCAAGGTTTGGAATGTTCTCGCCGAATGGTTTGTCAGTTGAGTCATCACAGTATTCAGAAAGAATCTGAACCCATCTCAAACCATGCGGCGAGAAAATGCCTAAACCGCTCGGCGAAGCAGAAAAACTAGTCTCAGCCTCTCTCAAAGTTTTCCCTGTGCGATCGGGCCCAGCTCCACAGAGAGCTGCACAGAGAGAGCCACCTCTCCCTGCACAACTCACGCAGGAGCAGGTGGTCTCTGACAAAAGAACAACGTTGATTTCAGGACCTCTGCTTCCCGAGATACAGGCCCCGTTATGGGGTGCCGGTATGTCCTATGCGTTTAAATGTCCCGGTCATGTGACGCGGGACATTTAAACATTGCATGGGGATACCATCACATGGTACTACAGCCAATGGGATTGATGACAATCCTGTGACGTTCCTTTTTTTTTTTACAAAGGATATGACATCATTCCTAAAGATGTGACTTTATGTAAAAAATGGAACATGCCACATGGTACAGGCACCAATGGGATTTTCTTCAATTCTATTGGTCCCTGTACCATGTGATGCCATCCATGTGGTTTTAAGGATGTGACGTACCTCCCTTGGAGATGACGTTAGATCCTTAAAAAAATATTTTAACGCCTGTCACGTGGTACAGCGTCATATAGGATTGGGGCCGGACCATCTGACCCTAAAATGTGACGTCACAGGCCTTATATACTGTAAGGCCTGTTCTGTCTCATTTTAGTTTAAGAAACCGTCGAGTCAACATCCGTTTTGGATTTAACATGGGGATACAATGGATTACAATTGAAAGAAGTTTCAAGATTGAAGAAAAGAACATAGAAGAAAGATTATTTTTTTACCTGATCGCAAATGCTTATTTTGAATTAATGGTTATGTTTTCTATTTCTGTTTATTGTTTTGAGTTAATTGTGATGTATTTGTAGGGCTTTTATTATTACATTTTCGGATTTTTTAAGTGTTTGATTTAATTGTTCTGTTTGTTAGAGGTTACATATCTTTTATTGTTGTGTATTTTTGGGACTGTTGATTTTTTTAATTTTTTATGTTGTCCATTGACTGCTATAGTGGTTTATCATGCCATATTATATAGGCATGATGTACCACTGTGGTAAAGGAAGTTTAGAAGTGCAAACCCAAATATACAGTGACAATGTGATTAATAAAAAATGAAGTAAATGGATATCACCATGAGGAGATGCTGCTGGTGAGAAGGATTACACAATTCCTCAGGATAGCATTGGGGGGACACAGAAAGCGCAAGAACTCCTCTGAGGTGTAATGGATGGTAAGGCAGGAATCAAAGGGATGGATGATGCTTGAACTCTAGAACTCTAGCGTAATACAGTTTAATAGAACAATTCTAGAGCTAAGGAGCTCAGATGCACTCACATGCTCACGAATAAAACCAAGCAGATTGACCACTCTGGGTCCTGTAGTCTAAGGTGCCGATGTGCTGTGTGGTAGATTGGGTGGCGTGTCTTCCCTGGCTCTCACTTCCGCACTCGGGGATGGCGTCTGACTTCACAGGAGTTTCTCCGCCTATCAGTGTCTGCGGCTACGAGTAGTGGAAGCTCGACAATGGCGGCAGTGACGGAGAATATGTGAGCAAACCGGGCGAGGGACGCAACACCAAGCAAAGGATCGGCACCGACTGCGCAGGACCTCCAGGCAGGCAGTATCCACGGGGTGTAACAGGAACCCTACGCGTTTCATCCGAGTACAGCCAGACATCTTCAGGGGTGTATGGATATATGGTCGTCAGTCCTAGTTAAATAGTCCCTGAGCCGAACGACGTCACGGCACATGTGGGAGGTACTAGGAGTGATTGACAAGCACATACACAAACAAAAAACGGCACTACTGCTACAGAACGGATAGTACACACAACTGATGGTAATAATAGACACTATGAACTTAATGAAAAATGCATAGATGAATGAAAATGGATGAGGATCTAGGGGGAGACAAACATCTGTTAGTGAACAAACCTAACGGAAGACAATTATATACACATGGCAAAAGAAAATACACCCTCTTTGAATTCTATAGTTTTGCATATCAGGACATAATAACAATCATCTGTTACTTAGCAGGTCTTAAAATTAGGTAAATACAACCTCAGATGAACAGCAACACATGACATATTACACTGCCATGATTTATTTAACAAAAATAAAGCCAAAATGGAGAAGCCATGTGTGAAAAACTAAGTATACCATATGATTCAATAGCTTGTAGAACCACCTTTAGCAGCAATAACTTGAAGCAACCAGTCTCTCACATCATTGTGGAGGAATTTTGGCCCACACTTCTTTACAACGTTGCTTCAGCTCATTGAGGTTTGTGGGCATTTGTTTATGCACAGCTCTCTTAAGCTCCAGCCACAGCATTTCAATCAGGTTGGGGTCTGGACTTTGACTGGGCCATTGCAACACCTTGATTCTTTTATTTTTCATCCATTCTGTTGTCGATTTGCTGGTGTGCTTGGGATCATTGTCCTGTTGCATGACCCAATTTCGGCCAAGCTTTAGCTGTCGGACAGATGGCTTCACATTTGACTCTAGAATACTTTAGTATACAGAGTTCATGGTCGACTCAATGACTGCGAGGTTCCCAGGTCCTGTGGCTGCAAAACAAGCCCAAATCATCACCCTTCCACCACCGTGCTTGACAGTTGGTATGAGGTGTTTGTGCTGATATGCTGTTTGGTTTTCGCCAAACGTGACGCTGTGCATTATGGCCAAACATCTCCACTTTGGTCTCGTCTGTCCAAAGGACATTGTTCCAGGAGTCTTGTAGTTTGTTCAGATGCAACTTTGCAAACCTAAGCCGTGCTGCCATGTTCTTTTTAGAGAAGAGGCTTTCTCCTGGCAACCCTTCCAAACACACCATACTTGTTCAGTCTTTTTCTAATTGTACTGTCACAAACTTTAACATGCTAACTGAGGCCTGTAGAGTCTGAGATTTCTCTGAGCATTGCACGGTTTGACCTTGGGGTGAATTTGCTGGGACGTCCACTCCTGGGAAGATTGGCAATTGTCTTGAATAAAAGAAATTAAGTGGAGGCGCAGTAACAAGTAAATTCAACTTTATATTAACCTATGAAGACATAATAAAATGCACATAAATTACACTGGTGTTAACCCCAGAGAGGAAGGACTTCGCAGGAACTGACAGCCAACAGCTGCAATCCAGACAGCACCCACCCAAACAGGCAATATCTCTGTCCTTTTACACACCACTATCAGTACATTTTTTGAACTGATCATTATAGCAATTCTATTTTTATCAGAACTACATTTATTCTATGTGGTTGTTTAGTTTGTGCCTATGCACTAGTGTAATTTATGTGCAATTTTCATGTTTATATGGTCTTCATGGTTAATATAAAGTTGAATTTACTTGTTACTGCTCATCCACTTAATTTCTTTTCTTTTCCATTGAGGTTTATCTATAAGAGGAGTGGTATCCTCTTGTGTGGGCAGGCAGTAGTATACACCTACAAGGATTCTCTTTCACCAATTTTTGGAGGATTTTCCATATATTCATCTTTTAATTAGACTTTATATATTGGACATTTCAATAGTATCATGCATGACACATGAGGTAAACTAGTGCTGAGCCGTTTTTAGGGACTGCATCAAGTATCAGTGGTTATTTATTTATGTTTTTTTATATTTATCATTTTGCACATTAGGATTGTAAGCAACTGTATTGTCTAATACTCTCATCATCATTATACAATTGTGATTCATGCTCTCTGGAGGATCCCTCCTTTGCTACACCCCCTCCCTGGTATCTACGGTTTGAAGTAGTCTGTGTATTATTAGCGCACCCATCTTGCACTCCAGGTGTTTTCACCAGTGCAATTTCTTTTTCTGTAATTGTCTTGAATGTTTTCCACTTTTGAATAATCTTTCTCACTGTAGAATGATGGACTTTAAATTGTTTGGAAATGGCCTTATAACCTTTCCCAGATTGATGGGCAGCAACAATTGCTTCTCTAAGATCATTGCTGATGTCTTTCCTCCTTGGCATTGTGTTAACACACCCGAATGCTCCAGACCAGCAAACTGCTAAAACTTTGGCTTCTATAGAGGTGGTCACACTTGCTGATGATCAATTAATCAAGGGCATTTGATTAGCAGCACATGTCTGCTACTTAGCATCTTAATTCCTATGGAAGCAGTAAGGGTGTACTAAGTTTTTCACACATAGCTTCTCCATTTTGGCTTTATTTTTGTTAAATAAATCATGACACAGTGTAATATGTCGTGTTGTTGTTCATCTGAGGTTGTATTTACCTAATTTTAAGACCTGCTAAGGAACAGATGATTATTATTATGTCCTGATATGTAAAACCATAGAATTCAAAGAGGGTGTACTTTCTTTTTCACACAACTGTATTTTTCAATGTAGCCACAGGTGTGACGAATGAGAAGTGAAAATCGCCGCACCATGTAAAAATTGAGAAATGAGGTTGCTCAATCGAACATTTAAAACACACTGTTCGACTGCTTCACTCACCTCAGCACGATCACCTGCTGCTGCTTCACTCACCTCAGCACTATCACCTGCTGATTCACTCACCTCAGCGCTATCATCTGCTGCTGCTTCACTCACCTCAGCGCTATCACTTGCTGCTGCTTCACTTACCTCAGCGCTATCACCTGCTGCTGCTTCACTCACCTCAGCGCTATCACCTGCTGCTGCTTCACTCACCTCAGCGCTATCACCTGCTGCTGCTTCACTCACCCCAGCGCTATCACCTGCTGCTGCTTCACTCACCTCAGCGCTAAATAGTAGGGCATTGTGTGCTTCTGTGGCCCCCAAGGACTCTCGGGAGACCACTGCCTCTGCCATGTCGCCACCAGCTGCCCCTGAACATCCTGACTCGGGGATTGAGGTGGAGAGCACAGTGGACCCCCTCGTGGAAACACCAAGGAGGGGATCCAATCTAGGGCTGAGAGAGGCAGAGAAGGACGGGGGTCTTGAATTCTCCAGCCAAGAGGAGCCTGGGGAGTTGAGGCCCAGAGGGGAGTCCTCTGGCACCATGGAGTCGGTGGACTCCTCGATCCCCATTATCCCTGCCCGGGAGATAGATAGTTTCCTGGATGATACCCTCTGTAGACAAGGACATACGAAGGTGCAGTTGGCCCGTTGAGAGGTGGAAGGATGCTTCGGTCATTCTCCACTCTCTCAGAGTATATATCAAGGCTAACCACAAGGCCAAACTTTCCGGGACTATCGAACATGCTCAGGTCCTAAAGTTTAACAAAGTGTTGCGAGAGCACGTAAAGGCTTCTCGGGGTATAGTACCCTGAGCGCCTATGGGAAGCAAGACTCCTGATTACCAATGGCTTTGAGCATCGGTACGCTAAACGTAAATGGCTGTAAGGACGTTGTGACAGGGTGAAGTCAACCCCTATCAGTTATGCCTGGGAAACATATGCCTGAGTGCTTCATCCAGCACTCATAAGGGTTAACTCAGGTGGAAGCTAGCTAATCAGGATGTAAGCTGACACCTGAGAGCCAGCAAGGTAGATAAGGATCTTGTTACCAGCAGTAGCTGGCTGTCTGAGATGAGAGCACATGGATAGATGTGCTGCTAGCCAGAAGGATACAGCACACTACTTACTGCAGCCAAAGTAAGATTTCTTTCATTTGTTTGCATGACTGCTTAAAAAGACTCTTACGGTTTGGGTATGGTTTAGCCAGCCAGCCTGCTAGCTAGGACTGCTGTGTTAGTCAGTTTTCTCCCAACGTGGAGCAGGATTTATTTGCTTAAAGGGACAGTGTACCCGCATGTTATGTTGCTGTGGAGAAATAAAGCCACTGAACGTTTTCATTTATCCTGAAACTACACGTGTGGACTGTTCCCTGACCTCGGCTACAGGCCGTCCTGCCACAGACGGGTTTCGCAGGTTCCAGGTACTCTCCTTTTTACAAAAGGGAAAGTACTCTGTGAGTTTCCTGCAGGAAACCCATACCACTCCAGAGGCTGAAGCCAGCTGGCATCTGGAGTGGCGAGGCAAGGTCTTTTTCAGCCACCTCACTTCGACATCTTGTGGGGTGGTGACCCTGTTCTCCGAATCCTTTCAACCTAAGCTGCTGTTTGCCAAAACTGCTGTTCCAGGTCGCCTGTTGCATCTCAGGCTCCGGCACGAGGACTACACGTTTAATTTCTTGAACGTGTATGCTCCTGCCACCGGACCCCTGAGAAGGCAATTCTTCGTCAGATTATCTGAATACCTGGAGACAGTCGACGCGGACGAACACGTGGTGCTCGGGGGTGATTTTAACTGCACCCTCGAGGCTCTGAGGGACCGGAATGGTCCGGAGCCACACCCGAGTTCTGCGTCGGCCTTGCGGGAGGTCATCACCCGCTATTCCTTGGTAGACGTCTGGCGAGAACAACATCCCGGGGTATCCACTGAGTTCACCTATGTTAGAGTGTTTAGAGGTGGACGGATATCCTGGTCCCGGATCGATAGGCTGTACATATCCAGCCACAGCCTGTCGCGAGCTCAGTCCAGTACCATTAGGCTAGCGCCGTTTTCGGACCACAATTGTGTGTCCGTGACGGTGGCGCTAATACCAGCAGCGCCCTCGGCCGCCTATTGGCATTTCAACATTACGTTGTTGGAGGACAAGGGGTTTGCGACGTCGGTCCGAGACTTTTGGATGGCCAGGAGAGGTTGCAGGTCAGACTTTGCCACGTTAGAGCAGTGGTGGGACGTGGGCAAGGTTCATCTGCGCCTCGTTTGTCAAGAGCACACTAAAGGTGCCAGCAGGCGGCGCGATGCTGAGATCGAGACCCTCAGGGAAGAGGTGCTCGATCTCGAGAGGCAGCTGTCTGTGGCAGGAGACCAATTCCTACAGTGTGCGTACGTGGAGAGGAAGTGCGCTCTCCGGGACTTGGAAGATCGGAGAGCTCGGGGGGCGTATGTGCGATCCCGCATCCACTTCCTTCAGGAGATGGGTCGCTGGTCGCGCCTCTTCTACGCGCTGGAGAAAAAGAGGGGAAACCGTAAACATATCACCTGCTTGCTAGCAGAGGACGGTACCCCTCTGACTGACCCGGAGAGCATCCGGGACAGAACCCGGAGGTTTTACGTAGATCTTTTCTCTCCGGAGTCCATCCAGCCGGATGCGTGCAGGGTCTTATGGGAGGGGCTTCCCACGGTCGGCGAGGGTGGAAGAGAGCGGCTTGAGTTACCTTTGACTCTGGCCGAGCTCTCTGAAGCTCTTAATCTCATGTCCCACGGAAAAGCGCCGGGGCTAGACGGGCTGACTGTGGAGTTCTTCCGTTTTTTTTGGGAGATGCTGGGACCTGATTTCACCGAGGTCCTGGCCGAAGCCCTGGAGACTGGTGAGATGCCCCTTTCATGTCGGCGGGCAATACTGTCTCTGCTGGCGAAGAAGGGGGATCTCTGCCAGATCTCTAACTGGCGACCGGTCTCACTGCTCAGCACGGATTATAAGATCGTAGCCAAAGCACTCTCGCTGAGGCTCAAGTCCGTGCTGGCAGAGGTGATTCACCCCGACCAGTCCTATACTGTCCCGGGCCGGAGCATTCATGACAACATTTTTCTGGTCCGGGACCTGCTACACCACGCGCAGAGGACTGGTCTGTCACTCGCCCTCCTGTCCCTAGATCAGGAGAAGGCGTTTGACAGGGTGGATCACCGTTACCTCATGCAGACCCTGCGGGAGTTTGGCTTTGGCCCACAATTTGTGGGCTTTCTCCGGATGCTGTACACCTCTGCAGAGTGTCTGGTAAAAATTAATTGGTCCCTGACGGCACCTTTTGTGTTTGGTCGGGGAGTACGTCAGGGGTGTCCCCTGTCTGGGAAACTATACGCGCTGGCCATCGAGCCCTTCCTCTGCCTACTGAGGAGGAGGCTCACCGGGCTGGTGCTGCGGGAGCCCAGCATGCAGGTAGTCTTGTCGGCTTATGCCGATGACGTGCTCCTCTTGGCCCAGGACCAAGATGATCTGGAGCGGGCACAAGCGTGCCAAGAGGTCTACACCGCGGCCTCTTCTGCTCGGATCAACTGGTCCAAGTGCTCCGGCATTTTGGTGGGTCCCTTACAGGTGGACTCTTTGCCCCCCGCGTTTCGTAATATCTCGTGGGGGAGTGATACTCTCAAATATCTGGGAGTCTACCTGTCTGCTGCGGAGGACCCAGCCCCAGAAAACTTCAGTGAAATTGAAGAACGAGTCATTTCTCATCTGGAGTCATGGGTGTATCTGTCGAGAATGCTTTCCCTTAGGGGAAGAACCCTGGTGATCAACCAGCTGGTGGCCAGTCAGCTTTGGCACCGGCTGATAGCCATGGATCAGCCCCCCGAATTTATCAACAAGATCCAGAGGAGATTGATGGATTTTCTCTGGATGGGGAAGCATTGGGTCTCTGTGGGGGTTGCGTGCCTTCCTTTGGAGGAGGGTGGACAGGGAGTGGTGTGTGTCCGCTCCCAGTTACACACTTTCCGCCTCCAATACCTGCAGAGATACCTATTCTCAGATCCGTCTCCGCAGTGGTGCCAGCTGGCGACCAGTTTCTTTCGCCAGCTGCGCAGTATGAGGTATGACCGGCAACTGTTTATCATCAGGCCCGAGGGTTTAGGTAGAAACTTCTCGGAGCTGCCGGCATACTACCGGGACTTATTAAAGGCCTGGAAACTGGTCTCCGCGACCAGGAAGGAACAGGCGGCGGGGGTTGATATCCTCGCCGAGCCCCTGCTGTATAATCCGGCAGTGGGGGCTCAGATGTTGGATTCACCCTCTATTTGTCGCCGGCTAATCCTGGCACAGGTGACCAGAGTCGGGGATCTCCTGGACTATGAGCGGCGGGACTGGGTAAGCGCAGAGGTGTTTGCGCACCGTATGGGTATGCTTACTGCCCGTGTCCCTCGTCGTTTGATCCGGGAGATTAAAGATGCAATCCACCGCGACTCACGCACCTTCATCGAGGGGGTTTTGCAGACCGGAGAGCCTTGTCAACCTATCAACTTCAGCTCTCCGGATCTTTGCGTAGAACCCAAACCACGGCAACCCCCTCTGGCTCCTATCTCCCCCAGCCTCAGCAGGTTGGGGGATATGTCCCCGGCATGTTTTCGAGGCATGCCGAGGAAAGTCCTGTATTCTCTGGTGCTCCATATAGTGCACTACCTCGCCCTTGTCACCCGCCCAGATACCATCTGGAGGCGGGTATTTCTTGGGAACGAGGGCGAGAGACCCCGGTGGAGAGAGATCTATTCAGCTTTGGTTCCCCGTCCCGCCGGGGATTTGAGTTGGAGGGTCCTCCACGGTGCACTGAGCACAGGAGAGTACTTGGCACACTTCACGGACTCCCCCGCCGCCTGTCCGTTCTGTGGCGAGCGGGAGTCCGTATTCCACATCTATCTGAGCTGCGCCAGACTGCAGCCCCTCTTATCCACCTTGAGGAGCCTTCTTCTGCAGTTCTGGCTGGGTTTTTCCCCTCATCTTTTTATTTTTGGGTGCCCAGTGTCCCGAGACAATAAGCCTAGGGATCTCCTAGTCAACCTGCTCCTGGCAGTGGCTAAGGTAGCCATTTACAAGACCAGGAAGCAGTGTTTGGAGAGGGGGGTCCCAACGAACATCGTGGCAGTATTCCGGGCGCTGGTGCACTCCCGTATTCGGGCAGAGTTGACGTACGCCGAGTCCGCTGGGATGGTTTCGAAGTTTGCCTCCCAGTGGGCATTAGGCGGGGTGCTCTGCTCGGTATCCCCCATCATGGGTTCTTTAGAGTTAACCCTTCTTTTTTAAGTGCACTTTTTACAGTGCACTTATTGATTCCCTTATATATTTGTTTGACTGGTTTTTCTTTGTTCTACTTGGCAACAAGTAGAATTGCTGTTTAACTGAATTGGCCGGCTTTGCCGGCCAATCAGTATTAAACCAGATCAAAATAGGCTGCTTCACTTCGTTGACTGATTCAGAAAGCGGAAACCAGCACACACCATCAGGAAAAAGTTTATTTTACTGTGGGAGCTGGCAAACTCAAATTCGCCACACAGTCATGGCCAATTCGCCACTTGTGGCTATTGGTGACAGGGTTGCCCACCACAGAGCTCGGGAGTGCGTCAGGGAGACACCATGTCACCAAAGCTTTTCACAGCAACACTTGAAGAATTGTTATAGGCATTAGAGATTGGGAAGAAAAAGGAATAAAAATAAACGGTGAACATTTGAATCAAGTAAGATTTGCAGATTACGGTTATTTTTGCCACAAGTCCAGAATACCTCTAGCAATAAAGTGGAGAAGTCGTCAAAGCAAGTTATACTGGAACCAGGGTCACGTATATAATGTATGAATAATCCCAGTTAGCTTTAACTCATGTCTTCCCTCTTCCAAAGCATCACAAGTTCTGATTGTCTTTCTTAACTTTATTGCAGAAGGAGAAAACAAAGGGGTGCTTGTAGGTGTAGTGTGAGCAGAGAGAGCTTCTCTATCTGGGATGTTTCTATGAGGTAGACTACGGTAAGACAGAAAGGCCTTGCCAGGGGTAGTTGCAGACAGGTCTGTACTCACTGTGTTCTTGGGTGGAAAAGGAAGTGAGGAGCAAGGGTCACACTAAAAGTGAGATGGGACAAACTAACTGTCAGCAAGGCAGGGGGGAGGGCAGAATAGCCTATTCTGAGAAGGATCTCAGAGGTTGCTATAGCAACTCACAGACCTCATGAACAGAGGCAGAAAATGCAACATATTGATACATCACACAGGCATTGTGTGTGTGTGGAACAAATACATGCAGCTGAACTTAAGGAGCAGACAAGCAGAAGCTGCAAAGAAGGTGGGGGTGATCAGAGAGAGCAGAAATGGACTTACTTGTTCCATGACACTCCCCGTCTGGTATCTGGAGATACCACTATATAACTGGAATATGTGGAACATATGTGAAATGCATGACAAAGATAACATTGTATTCACAAAACAATGCAAAAGTCCATGTCCACACAACGATGTGATTCCGGCCGGTATCACTGGCTTCAAAGTCCCTTGGCAAAGGTTCTTTGGCAAAGGATGCCAAGCAGATGCACCGGTCCAGGTTAGCTGGGTGCACCACAATATCTTTCGCAAAAGTCTCTGGTTCTGTTTCTTAGATCTATGAGAGAACGGTCCTTTTATCTCCGTAGTTTTCTCTACAGAGGGCATCACCTTGTGGATGTGCCCGTCGTGATAGTCTGTCACTCCATCACATGGTGTTTGATGGAGGGTAACGGCTTCTGGCTCCTTGCGAATCAGCACTCCTGGAAGACTGTCTGACAAGTCTGGTCCAGTGCGTAGGGCGTCGTTTGGAGAGGCTTCCTTGTGCTGAGCATTAGAGCTGAACGTTGCGCAGATCTGACCGGGTTTCTGATGGTGGTTGACACCAGATGATGGAAGGTACCGAAATTCTTCATCTTCCTTAAGTGAGGGTGCTGGCTTTGCGTGGCCGCTAAGGAATGTCTTCTGGATGAAGGCCACAAAGTTATGTTTGGTCTCCGGTTTCCTTTGTAGGTCGCAGCGGAGCGAAGTGAGCCTAGAGATGGCATGTACTCTGTTGTTTGGGAGGCGTCTTTTCAGTGAACGGAATGGTAGCGGGTTCACCCAACTGGAGATGGTGGGTTGGTCAGCGCACGGGATTTTGCTCACAGGATGAAATGAGAGGATAAGGAACACGTGATTAGTGTTTAGATAGGCAAACAGTACATTATGCAGTAATAAAATGTTGTTACCTAAAATATTTAATAAAATATTTAATAAAATAAAATTTAAATAGAATGCTTGAATAGATAGCTAGAATAAAAACTTTTCCATGAGTTAAAAGTGGGGATCTGTTATTTTAGGACTGATCTAATGTGGGGATGGTGATATAAAAAAGGGGGGGTAAGAGCGGGTGATTAGCAGGTTTCTGTATATCCTGCTGTCTGACAGGGGTGGTAGTGCTGATTAGCAGAGTATAATGGGCAGTCTTACTTCATATAAGTGCTGCCAGAAGCAATATAGCTTCCTCCCCCTCCCAATGGAGGCAGTATGTAAGTGACTTATCTCCCAGGTGCCCAATTTGGAATGAAAAAGGGCCAGACACGGTGAGTAAGTAAAAATGGAATTTATTAAGTGCAAAGAACAGCAAACAGAAATAACACTTACGATACAGCTTGGGCAGCAGCCCAGCTTCAGCCCGATCGTCCGTTCACACTCCTCCGACCAGTATACCTCCCGTGCTCGCGTCCGATGGCGGGACCGGAAGAGGAGGGCTTACCGGATGTCAGCAGGCTGGCTGGGTCCTTCAGGTAATGGGCTCCGACAGGGAACTACGCATTTCGCAGTGATGCTTCGTCAGGTTCCTGCCGGATGCCCTGTGTCTTCCCTTCTTATAGGCTTGAAACCTAGTTAATTGGTTGATTGCAATCAACCCTTTATTTAATAGTGGGTATTATACATATTGTACATTGACTATAAAGAATACATACACTCTTTGGGATTCACTCAAAAGGTTGTAATAAAACACAATTCTGCAACTGCACTCATTTTAAGCTAATTGTTTAAAGATGTGTTTGCATTATCCTAATTACTGAACTGCCTAAACAATATGTGAGATAATCAGGATCCAAGTAATCTACTATGCAGAATTGATGACATGTGTGCATAATTAATTGTTGAACACATTATTACCACTGTATAAATCATGCATCCGCATTTTTTTCACTTTTTAATCATTCATTATAGTCAATGTACAATATGTATAATACCCACTATTAAATAAAGGGTGTCCTTTATTGGTTGATTGCAATCAACCCTTTATTTAATAGTGGGTATTATACATATTGTACATTGACTATAAAGAATACATACACTCTTTGGGATTCACTCAAAAGGTTGTAATAAAACACAATTCTGCAACTGCACTCATTTTAAGCTGAAACACTAATTGATTGCAATCAACCAATTAACTAGGTTTCAAGCCTATAAGAAGGGAAGACACAGGGCATCCGGCAGGAACCTGACGAAGCATCACTGCGAAACGCGTAGTTCCCTGCCGGAGCCCATTGCCTGAAGGACCCAGCCAGCCTGCTGACATCCGGTAAGCCCTCCTCTTCCGGTCCCGCCATCGGACGCGAGCACGGGAGGTATACTGGTCGGAGGAGTGTGAACGGACGATCGGGCTGAAGCTGGGCTGCTGCCCAAGCTGTATCGTAAGTGTTATTTCTGTTTGCTGTTCTTTGCACTTAATAAATTCCATTTTTACTTACTCACCGTGTCTGGCCCTTTTTCATTCCAAATTGGGCACCCGGGAGATAAGTCACTTACATACTGCCTCCATTGGGAGGGGGAGGAAGCTATATTGCTTCTGGCAGCACTTATATGAAGTAAGACTGCCCATTATACTCTGCTAATCAGCACTACCACCCCTGTCAGACAGCAGGATATACAGAAACCTGCTAATCACCCGCTCTTACCCCCCCTTTTTTATATCACCATCCCCACATTAGATCAGTCCTAAAATAACAGATCCCCACTTTTAACTCATGGAAAAGTTTTTATTCTAGCTATCTATTCAAGCATTCTATTTAAATTTTATTTTATTAAATATTTTATTAAATATTTTAGGTAACAACATTTTATTACTGCATAATGTACTGTTTGCCTATCTAAACACTAATCACGTGTTCCTTATCCTCTCATTTCATCCTGTGAGCAAAATCCCGTGCGCTGACCAACCCACCATCTCCACTGCAACTCTAAAGAAGATTCAGGGCTTTATCTTCTCTACAGGTCCAGCTACAGAAAACAACAAGGGCAAGTATACACTACCCTTTTTTTTGGTTGCACATTACAAAACAGGCAACATCACAAGCCTAAGAAACAAGGGAGCGCCCCAGCCTCTATTCTTTTTGGGTTCACCCAACTGCCCGATCTGTCCTTGAAGAGCTCCTTATCCATTAACTTCTGGAATTCTCCATCTTCCATCGATGGTGCTCGTTTGTTACCGTCCCTTATTGTCTGGAACGCTGTGCACCCTAGGACGTCTGAACTTTTCTCTTGCACAAGAACGTCTCCATGTATTTGTGAAACGCCTTTGTGTCTCTTTGTTAACTGCCGTCAGGAGGTTGTTTTCTCCCTCGACATAACGAAGAACAGTCTCTTTTGCCCTTGTAAATCCTTTTATGAAATGTCTCTGCGACTGTCTCTTTTTAGACGTGTGAGAGGACAGTCTTTTTGCCCCTGTGGCTTCACCTGCAGGGTGCAATCTTTTGCGGCTATGCCAGCCGTGGCAGCTGGCTGCTCTGCCACTTGGTATTTTGCGGAGAGGAATGATGGTACGTCCTAGCTGGGCCATTGCTCGCAAAGGGACCGTCCTATTGTTTCTTTATCTTTGGACGATCCTTTTGTCGGTCACCTTCAAGAGGTTACTTTCTTCCTTGAGTGGAGTCGACTCATCATCCTTAGTGGTCTGGACTACTGAGCATCCTAGGCCATTGTCACGTTCCCCTGATGCGAAGATGGTTTTGTTGATCTCAGGGGTATGACCTTGTCTCTTCTCCTCACTTGGCCTTCCTGTCACTTGGAGATGGCAAAGACATGGTTCGGAGAGGGATGTGTGTCCGCATTGTTATCACCGTTCTGCGGCCGTCAACAGTCTGGTTCGTGTCCTTTATCAGTACACACGTTGCCCACTATCACTCATCCTAGGTCAAGTCTTTGGGCGAATGGTGCGTGGTGGGGTCCGTTGCGCTGTTTATGGACTTTAAGTACCCTCAAGATGTCCCTACTGAGCAGCAGCAAGATCTTGGCGCCTTGTTCTACCGGCGGGATGTAGTTGGCTATTCCTCTGAGGTGTGGGTGATGGCGAGCCACGTCTGGTATGGGAACCTCGTCCCTGTTTGCAGCCATGTAGTTGCACTCGATGAGTGTGGGGAGAGTTATCTTCCCTCTGTTGTCCACTGAACGTCTAATGTATCCATTTGCTCTTCTCCCTGTTGTCTCAGTTAACCCTGCACAGGTTCTGAGGGTGTAGGGTGAGGCATTGTCTTGCGTGTTGAATAAGTTAAAGAATTCCGTCTTCGCCAATGATCTGTTACTTTGATCGTCGAGGATCGCATACATCCGAATAGCCTTCTCAGGTTGTCCCTGGGGGTGCACTGCGACAAGGCATAGTTTGGAGCAGGACATTTTGTCACTTCCTTTTCCGCAAACCTCGGTGCACTGAGACGTGACAGATGTTGGCTCTCCTTCCTCCCCGCCATGCTCCGCTATGGAGGACGGGTTGTTGAGTTGGTGGAGTGTCAGCGCCTCTGGATGTAGAGATGTTACGTGCTTGTCACTTTTGCACACTACACATTTGATGTCTTCTTTACAGTCTCTGGCTAGGTGAGTGGTGGAATCGCAGCACCTGAAGCAAACTCTGAATTCTCTGAGTAACCTCTTGCGTTCCTCTAGGGACTTTATCCTGAACCCAAAGCACCTGTTAAGTGGGTGTGTTTCTTGTGTATGGGACATTCCGTTTGGGTCCCTTGGTTTCTCGTCTCCTGCGACCGACTGGTCGGGAGTTGATTGGGTCGTGGGGGACACGTCCGTCCTGTGGACCGAGATGGGTGTTCGAGTGTTACCGTATTGCGCCACTGGTCTCTCATTCCTCAGGTCACTTGCACTGTGTGTGGTCTGCGCACCCAAGATGAAACTGGGATCGTTCCTTGTCCTCTTCGCTTCGCGGATGAAGCTCAAGAAGAATGAGAATGGGGGGAAGGCGACTTGCTTCTCCCTTTTGTATTTGGAGCCTTGTGAAATCCATCTTTCTTGGAGGTTGTAGGGTAGCTTCTCCAAGATGGGTCTCACTCCGCGAGCTGAGTCTAGGACGTTGAGATCTGTTAAGGAATGGTCTTTTCTTGCAAACTACAGCTCTTGCAGCAGGTCCCCGAGCTCTCGTAACTTCGAGTAGTCTTTAGCTGTGATCCTGGGAATGTTGTCGACTCTCTTGAAGAGTGCGTCTTCCACTGCTTCGGGGCTACCGTAGCACTCCTCTAGTCTTTCCCATACTAGGTCAAGACCTACTTGGGGGTGGTTCGCGTTTGCTGTTCCGAGTCTCTTCGCATGTTCCCTGGATTCTTTCCCCAGCCATTTGGATAGCAGGTTGAGCTCTTCCCTTGCCGAGAAGCCCAGGCTCTTGATTGCGTCCTTGAACGTGAGCTTCCACATTCGGTAGTTCTCAGGACGGTCGTCAAAGTTGGTAAGTCCTGATTGCACCATGTCACGCCGTATCATGTACTTGGCCATGTCTGTCAGGCCTGAGGCATCGGCGTATTGGTCGCATTTTGAGGTAGTTACCGGGAGGGTCCTTGCGGTCCGCCTCTTCCTTGGCGTGGACGCGTGATGACTGCTGGTTAGTGTGAGGGGCTGTGTTTTCCCTTGTGGGTGTACCTGGATTGCGAGCCTGTTGTAGTGCATCCGTATGCGCGCTGGCGTGTGGATCACTGTTGCGGCTGTGGCTATCCCAGGTAGCGTGTACCCTTAAACGAATAGCGTCTTCTCCACGTGGACCTAGCAAGTCTTCTGTGTCTGTGGAGTCACTCCCCTCGTGTTGAGATGGTGCACTGGTGTTTACGTGAAGAGGCTCCTTACGTAGTCTTCAGTGCATTGTACTGGATCCTTTGAGGCTGTCTGTACGGTTGCTCCCCGCCATCCTTTTGCGCGGCTGCTTCTAAGACTTCAGCTAGGGCTATGGCGGCGTCCTCTTCTTTGCTTAGAGCTTCTAGATCTGCGTCCAATTCGGCTTTTCTATGCACGGCGGCGGCGGCATTCTGCTCCTCCTCTTCTAACGGCTGCCTCTCTCCGACCATTTTCGGCAATGGCACGTGCGGCCTCTGTGGTGGCTCGCGCCTTGGTAGCCCTTGTGCTGGACGCGTTAGATTGCGCTGATCTTGCTGACCTTGATGAGTGCACAAACAATAATAAAGTCCCCAGCGCTAAAGTCCAAGATACCGTGATCTTAAGGCAGTCTTTGGTCTTTAAGATGGTAGTTGGGCTCTGGTAATGATGCTCCAGATGGGATATGTCCTTGATGTAGATGGATACACCATCTGAAATAACAGATAATAGACACACCTGATTGCGCAGCGTTTTTCAGCAATCAGAGTCCTATCTAAGACTGTGAAGAATCCCAGTCACATAATAATCGCCAATGTGTTCAGTGGAGAGAATCTGTGCTTGCTCCCCTTCTTCTCAGCTCCTCTCACGAACCCCACGTGAAGACAGCTTACTGGAGGCGACCTCAATCCACAATGGCGTCAGGGGTGATTCCGTTACGACACCCCCACCGATATGTGACAAGAATAAGCACAATATGGTGTAGTTTGAAATGACCTTTAATTGGCTAAAACACTGTAAAAAGTATTAAAATACACTCACATGGTGCAATAATGGATCGTATTGCTCAAATTGCCGTCCGCAGCTTGCAATTCCTGACCGCAAGATGGAGAGGATCCCTGCACACAGACACGCTGTTGGACTGAGCGTGTGACGTCAGTGCTACTGGAAACTCTCCTTGCGACAGGACTACGGATGCTGGGATGGCTCCAAAATACTAAGCTCCTCCTCCCTACGCGTTTCGTGACACGTGGTCACTTTGTCAGGGGGTCCCGTTGTCACGAAACACGTAGGGAGGAGAGCTTAGTATTTTGAGCTATCCCAGCATCCGTAAGTCCTGTCGCAAGGAGAGTTTCAGTAGCACTGACGTCACACGCTCAGTCCAACAGCGTGTCTGTGTGCAGGGATCCTCTCCATCTTGCGGTCAGGAATTGCAAGCTGCGGACGGCAATTTGAGCAATACGATCCATTATTGCACCATGTGAGTGTATTTTAATACTTTTTACAGTGTTTTAGCTAATTAAAGGTCATTTCAAACTACACCATATTGTGCTTATTCTTGTCACATATCGGTGGGGGGTGTCGTAACGGAATCACCCCTGACGCCATTGTGGATTGAGGGTCGCCCTCCAGTAAGCTGTCTCCACGTGGGGTTCGTGAGAGGAGCTGAGAAGAAGGGGAGCAAGCACAGATTCTCTCACTGAACACATTGGCAATTATTATGTGACTAGGATTCTTCACAGTCTTAGATAGGGCTCTGATTGCTGAAAAACGCTGCGCAATCAGGTGTGTCTATTATCTGTTCTTTCAGACGGTGTATCCATCTACATCAAGCATGTCAAACTCAAATGCTAACAAGGGCCAAATAAACAAGGTTTAAGTCTAGGTGGGCCGCCAAAAAAAAAACAACTTACATTTCATAGAAACGTAGGTTTATTTCGAAAAGTGTGTGTGTGTGTGTGTGTGTGTGTGTGTGTGTGTGTGTGTGTGTGTGTGTTGTGTGTGTGTGTGTGTGTACCTCACTAACCCGAACCAAAAAAATAGCCAGACGTGAATGACTTCTGAAACACATTAACCAGTGTCAGGATGCCCCCTCTTAAACAATTTCCAAAGCAGCAATCCCACCTGGGATCTTACCTGATCCGCAGTCCCTCAAGGTACTATACTGGAGGGGAGGTGTTCTCTACCTGTCTTCCGATGTCTCCAGTGTGAAACTTGAGTCAGATCTGGAAGAAAGCAGAATAGGTTATTTCGGTGTAGGTATAGTGCAGTTAAGATAAAAACAGAGAGAGTGGGTGAGGGTGACAAACAGAGGGTGGGGAGAGAGAGGGTGGGAGAGAGAGAGAGGGTGGGAGAGAGAGAGAGAGAGGGGTGGGAGAGAGAGAGAGAGGGGTGGGAGAGAGAGAGGGTGGGAGAGAGAGAGAGAGAGGGTGGGAGAGAGAGAGGGTGGGAGAGAGAGAGAGAGAGAGAGAGAGAGAGAGAGGGTGGGAGAGAGAGAGAGGGTGGGAGAGAGAGAGGGTGGGAGAGAGAGAGGGTGGGAGAGAGAGAGAGGGTGGGAGAGAGAGGGTGGGGGAGAGGGAGAGAGAGAGGGTGGGAGAGAGAGGGAGAGAGAGAGAGGGAGAGAGGGTGGGAGAGAGGGAGAGAGAGAGGGTGGGAGAGAGGGTGGGAGAGAGGGAGAGAGAGAGGGTGGGAGAGAGGGAGAG